>NW_006383016.1:3756101-3769696 GCF_000327345.1 Myotis davidii | reverse complement strand
ACAAACTGGCTGCCTCAGGGGAAGCTGGAGGCAGTTCAAGGCCTTTTGTATTTGCCCTGTGGGCCTTATTTGGCAAAACTGTATAAATCATCGGGACTTTATTTTTATGAGATGCTGCATCCTACCTTCTTCCTCAAAGCCCTTAAGGACCCCAGCAGAGGTTTGGTGAGTCACACACATGCTGATTTTGTGGTTCCCCTGGCCCATATTATTTAAGTAATCTCACATTGCCACAGGCACACAGACATCGTGGAAAAAGAAAAGAATTTGCAGAAATAAATGCTTATGTGCGGAAATGCCAAAGAGAGCAGGTGCCTGGTATTCTTAAAAGACCCACCTATCACTAGACTGCCAAGGTCAGTGGTTGTCAAACTCATTAGTCAACAGAGCCACATATCAACAGTACGATGATTGAAATTTCTCTTGAGAGCCAAATTTTTTAAACGTAAACTATATAGGTAGATACATGGTTATTAACTTAATTAGGGCAGTCCTAAGGCTTAGGAAGAGCCACACTCATAAGGCCAAAGTGCCGCATGTGGCTCGAGAGCCGCAGTTTTCCGACCACGGGTCTAGGTTCTAGGGAAATCATTACTTGTTCCTACCTGTCCATTGAACTCTTTCAGGAGAAAAAGACAGATTTCCAATACTCTAGCTACTTCTAGACACAGACACTTAGAGGTGGATTAACAAAAGAACCAATCACAAAATTGCACTTTTTGTGTCAAGAATTGTGCCACCTTTAGCCTCTCTCACCAACCTATCACAGTCTGAGGTGTGAGATGGGCAGGAGTGAAGCTCTTTCTTTCTTTTTTTAAATAAGTTTTTATTGATTTCAGAGAGGAAGAGAGAGGTAGAGAGATAGAAAGATCAATGATGAGAGAGAACCACTGATCAGCTGCCTCCTGCACCGGGATGCAGGCTTGATCCACGCCGGGGAGTCGGGGAGCCCACAACCCGAGCCTGTGCCCTGACGGGAATTGAACCGCAACCTCCTGGTTCATAGGTTGATGCTCGACTACTGAGCCATGCTGGCGGCTGAAGCCCTGTCTTTGTAATGTAGGTCCTGAGAATAAACCAGAAAGTGGAAAACCACAGTGGGTAAACTCTCGGGTTTACCGCGCGTCACACTTGCCCACGGCCTCTCTTAAGGCAGTTGACTGCATTGGCCTCTTTTGTTTTGGTCTGTGGTAGCCAAGGATCCCCACAGTAAGAGGCAATTAATTCAATTTATAGTCGAATGTTAATTTTGTAAAGCCCTTAGTGGATTATTTGGGTTTAATTTCCCTGAGGATTTAATACATTTCTCTTCCAAATTGTTTCTTTGAAAACTGCTGATGAACTTCCTTTTTTGTGTGTGTGTGTGTGGTCAGTAGATCCAAACTTTTGAGAAATGGGAGAAGCAAGGAGCAGAGGATTTAATACATTTCTCTTCCAAATTGTTTCATTGAAAACTGCTGATGAACTTCCTTTTTTTTTTTTTTTTGTGGTCAGTAGATCCAAACTTTTGCAAAATGGGAGAAGCAAGAAGCAAGTTATGTTGGTCAAGTTCACACTCTGGAAAAAGTAGAAGGAATGGCTTGGGTCTCTTTCAAAATATGTTTGTCTCTAGTTGTTTCGAACCTCAGCAGTTCACCAGTTTTCAGTGCTGCTACTTAGGGTCCTGGCACATCCACCGTTTGTCTATTTCCTCCTCTTTTCTGCCACTTCCCATTCTATAGCTAATGAACCTTATTTCTAATTTTGAGCTATTACAGCCAATAGATAACACTCTTTTGAGCACCTGTCATGTGCCACGAACTGTTCTAAGTACTTTGTGAATTAACTTATCTTTCATACAAATCCCATGAGCAGGGCCTGTTATTATTGTTCCTACACCACAAAGGGAGACTAAGGTGCAGGAGGGTTCACTTTCTCGCCAAGTGGCAAAGTCAGGATTTGAACCCGAGCTGTCTGAGCACTCACTGTGCTAGTTTGCCCAACCAAGTCTGGTCTCTCCTAACCTCTAAATAGCTCTTAATGTGTTCATGTCTCTATTCTTCCTGCCATTACTCACTCACCATTTTCTCCTGACTAGAACTTTTTCCTGGTCCTCTCCAATTCTTCCTCCACAGTGCAATCAGAAGAATTTTAAAACATACAATACAATATATTTGATTTCTTCTTTAATACCTTCCTATGATTTCCCATTTCTCTGACAATCTTTAGAGAGCCCGACTGTCATTTCTTATTTCTTATTTCTCCCGCATTCTCTCCACTCCCTACAAACTCCCTGCTTTATGACCAACTTCTTTCTATTCTTCCAAGTAAGTGGATGTGCTTTCTCATGCCTTCAGACCTCTGTTCATGATTTTCCTGTGGAATATTCGTCCACTTCTTCCACCTTTTCACTGTTTGGGTCTCAGCGGAGGCATCACCTGTCTGAGAAGTCCCTCCTGAGGTCCAGCTCCAATAAATGGCTTTGTTCTTCCCCAGCCACGCCTCCGCTCACTCTCACTTGTCTTGCTTCCTTGTTTCCCCTCCGCTGCTCTGGAAATTATGAAGGCAGGACCCAGCTTGTGCAGATCCCAGTGGCATTTCCACTGGGATCTCAGGACATTTCATTTCTAAATGAATGCATACATTTTTCATTAGTTTTGGAAATCGGAGCTAAAACTGAAGTTGCTTGTTAATTAATTTTCCCAGCTTTGGCTGTCGACCAGAGTTTTCTCTCTGCTGTGACTTATACATTATTGGAGCTTAAGTTTATTGGCTTATCCTGAAATCATAACATGTTAACATCTCAGGCTTTCCAGGCCATAGACCTATATAGGAATAGTCAGCTATAAGCCGGCTGAATGTGAGTTTAGGTTTATTCTGTTATAGTGCAACTTACAACTTATTAGGTTCAATATGTTCTGCTGGTCTTGCCATGTCGAAGGCCCCAGACACCAGGAAGGGTCTGAAAAGAGACTTCACAGCCCCATGGAGGGCTTTCTGACAATGCTTCGGGGTCTCCCACCTGGCACCCTTCATAGGCCTGCGGGCTCCCTTGCTGAGGCGAGAAGGGGCTCTCTGATTGCTTATTATTTTTCCATGCCCACTAGCTGCACCCTAACCTCTGGCAGGCAGTTAGAGCGGGGAACGCATCATTTCCACCAATTGGGAACCGGACTTACTGGAGTTGGGTTTAGGATTTTTTAAGACTCCGCTAAAATATTTAAGATTAGAAGTTTTTTGCCATGGGCTGCAAGTTTTTATTTAAATCTTTATGTAAGGAGACTACTATTTGTAATACCTTAAACAATAAAATAAAAAAAATAAAAAATAAGTAAATAAATCAATCTTTATGTAGATGGGCCAGCTCACTCCACACATTTATCTATGTCCCCTGAGTCCACGTGAGACTTACCAGGGAGGTGGTGAATTTTAATATCCCCAGGAACCTCATTAGAGAACCCTTCTCCTCACCCTCAACCCAGAAGATTACTTCCAGGGTTTTGCCTTTTTACACTGTTTATGTCTTCCTTCCCATCTAAGCATAATCCCATTGTGCTATGCAGAAGAATTTATGGCATTACAGCTTTATTTTGCATTTCATGATTGCAAAGTATTTTGCAGCCATTTGTTAACTAATTTCAGGCCCTCTTTAGAGGGTGGGTGGTGGGATGACTATATAATTCATTTCAGCATTATGTATGCACAGAGAAAGACATACCTTGGCCTCAAAGAAGATCATCATATGCAAATGGCATAAAATTGCTGTTTTAAAAATGAGTGGTGGTGCCTTTGTTTCGAGATTTACGAGTGGCTTGTTATAATGAGCTTGTCACATTTGGATGCAGCGCTGTATTTACTTCTCTGCCTTTTATTATGACAGACGCCAGCACCGGGGCCTTGGAGCTGCCGACGCACGCGAAAGGGCGACAGAGGCTATTCCTCCATGTCCTAAATGCGGTTGGAATTCAATTCTAGTTGAAGTGACTTAAAGAATCAATTTGTACAATACGAGAACAAACATGAAATATTTATAAAAATTAACTCACAGGATTTATTCTAGAAGGTTGTTTAAATGGCAAGGTCGCTACGTCTAAAGGGCATGTGTCAGAACCACATGTCGAACAAACGCAGCAGCGGCGTTAGATCTTGCAAACCGCACGCAGTGGTAACGTTACAGAAAATTTTTACGCGCTTGTGCGAGGCTGTTAAGGAAGCAGCCGCTCTACAGCACAGCTTTCCAATTCCAGCTTTTACGCTTTTTAATGTTCATTTTTATTGACATTTTTTTCCTTGCAGGAAGAATGTGTGATTTTTACTGGCCTGGCAGGAGGTTGTGGTACCTCTTGCCAAAGTGTCAGGTAAACTCGGAATTCTCTACATGAGGGACAAAGACCACATGTTTAGTTAAAACAACACGTAGCTTTTGTACAAATATAGGTAATGGAAACCCAGACTCCTGCTTGGATTTTTTTTCTTTGGCTATTTGCGTTTGATGTTTTAAATATAAGTCAGCAGCCACCTTGTAATGCCAGCCCCAGCGGAATAATTCAGTTTCTTACAAAATGTGCACTTTTTCAATATCTTGTTTTTAATTTTTAAATTTTTGTTTTGTTTTATCCTTGTTCTCGACGGTTCTGCTCTAAAAAGGGGAAAGTGCTCTCCAAATAATAATTTGCTTTAATAAAAAGAACATTTTAAACTGTCAGTAACTGAGCAACGACCTAGCTTAATCCATACGCTTTTCCCTCCAGCCTGACCACACCTTCACTGGGGAGGAAATCTGTGGCTTAAACCTGCACCAACGCGCGTTTGGGGGTGTTAGCAAAGGACAACTCACACAGGAACGAGGGCAGATGGGGAGCTAATAAAAATGAGCATCATCAGTAATTCACCCTGGCTGGTTTGGCTCAGTGGATAGAGTGTTGGCCTGTGGACTGAAGGGTCCCAGGTTTGATTCTGGTTAGGGGCACATGCCCAGGTTGCAGGCTCAATCTCCAGTGGGGAGTGCACAGGAGGAAGCTGTTCAATGATTCTCATCATTGATGTTTCTCTCTCTCTCTCTCTCTTTCTCTCTCTCTCTCTCTCTCTCTCTCCCTCTCCAATCCTCTCTGAAATCAATGAAAAATAAAATAAATGTTAATATAACCCTATTAAATACCTAATGAATTTAATTCTATACTGGGTGTTGTACCCGGTGAGTTTAAGAAATTAGATACTTCCCCTTTGAGAACCTGTAATAAAGAAAATAGACAAAGCTGCTAAAGGTTTTAATGCTCAACCGGGCGTACAATCTTTAGGGACAGTAGCCAATTATAAACAGGCTGGAATGACCCAGAGCAGTTGTATAATGGTAGGCTTTGGCTGATGGGCTCTGGTAGAGCCCTCTCTGTCCATATACCATCCCTCAATTTCTAGGTCAAAAGCAATGGAATCACCCTCCTATGTTTTATCTAAATAATTGATTTTTAGAGAATGAGGAAGGGAGAGTGAGAGAGAGAAACATCGATGTGCGAGTGAAACATCATTCAGCTGCCTCCTGCATACCCCCAACCAGAGATTGAGCCCACAACTAGGGCATGTGCCTTGACTAGGAATCCAACTGGCAACCTTCTGGTGCCACACTGGCCAGGGCTGTTCCCATATTTTTTAGTTTGATTTGTTTGTTTAGAGTTACCACTTCAAAACTTCCCTTAATGTATATCTTCACTGGATCTAACTTGGACAAAAACGCCCAGGGAGAAGGAGCCCCAGAATCCTGGGCTAAGCAGTGCATGTGAAAGATGGGAGAGGAGAGAAAGCACTGTGGCTCTCTTTGGACCTCCCTGTTTCTTGAGCAGTTTCCTATTCTTGTAAATGTTGTGTAGCTCAGGCTTTTATACTGGCACAGCTGCAAAACCAGGCTCTCCTCTATCTGATATATTACTCAGACTCCTTGGTTGCATGTTACTGAAATTTCTAACGTGTTTAAGCAAAATGGGGAATTTATTATGAGGTTACTGGGATGCCTTATGAGTGGGGTAGGGGCCTATAGAACATCTGGAGTCTAGGACTCAGATCACCATTGCGACTCTCCTGGATTCTCATTTCTTCGTTCAGTACATCAGTTTCATTGTCCCTTCCTACTGCTGTGTTGATTTTTCCACTTCTTTATCAATTTGTTAGTACCTTCTGAGTTTACCTCTTCAATTTCAGCCCCTCCCCCTTCAAGAAACTGCTTTATCTCAGATTCAAAATGCCAGGAAGGATTCCGATTAGCCCTGTCTGGACAAGGTGCTCTCTTCTGAACCAGGCACCTGTGGCCAGGAGTGGGTCACATTGCACCAACAGAAAATCCAATTGCAAACCTGTGAAAGAGTTGGGGGTGGGTGGTGCTTCGGGGAAGACAATAAAAAAGGTGTCCAATTCAGCTGCAGAGATACAGAGTAAGGGAGAATCTGGGCTCTTCTCTGCCTGAATCCATTTCCCTGTTCAGAGGGAAAACTACTTCCCAAGCTGATGAAGAACTAAGTTCCGAGTTGCAGCCCAAGGACCACTTAACCATTCTGTGTTGGTGTGGGCATTTCTCTGTTTCTCTCTAAAGATGCTGCAGAGGTCTCTATCCTCGACTGGTGATTCCAGTAGACAGTGCTTTCATCTATGCCATCTGGGTCTTTGTTTTTGCAAGCAGGTGTTCTTGTGTGATATTTTTGTGGCTCATGTGGGGCTTTGGCGGTAAAAACAAAACAAAACAAAACAAATTCTAGATCTTCCTTCCCTAGGGGCAGCTGAGGGCACAATTCCCAGTTATTTCTCTATAAATCCATCAAAAGCAGTGCCAACTGTGAGAGCCTGTAAGATTCCCTTTCTCCCCTGGCAGGTGAGAGCCCTGGCTCAGGTGTTTCTCTTTGGCATTTGGAGGCGCTCCTGTTTCCAGTGTTGTTCTCAGCACCAGATATGAAGTGCTAGCCTGAGAATTTCAAGACCAGGTGGTTTGGTCCCTAAATGGTCCTAACCTCTTTTTTAACTTGGGCCTGTAAAAAAAAAAAGTTTCACATCCTTTGTTTTGCTGTGGTGATACCTACTTGCCCCATGTCTCCCCACTGGGTTTATTAAGGTTGGATGAGTTCTGTGACCTGGACTAGAGTGGTTCATTGGTTTTTGAGCAAGAAAGCTGATTTTTCTATTAAGTTGGCAGATTTGCCATTCTCTATCTGACACTTGGATAGACTTCTCTTGGGAACACTCCAAAATTTCCCCCATTATATAATGTACTGTGTGGAGATCAGTAAGGACTGTTTATTTTGGAGGTAGTGAAAATAAGACTTGTGAATACTTCCAAATATAAGCATATATTCTTTTGGTAATTAGCTTCATTGTTCTCTGTCAGTTTTTTTTTGACAGTATTTACACTAAATTAGAAATGGTAATAATGGGACATCCTAGTTCAGTCCTACCAGCGTATCTGTCTACAATAAAAATATTTGCTTTCAGTGACAGAAAGTATTTTAGAAGTGTTCATTAAAACAATTTAGATAACTGTGTATCCATTATTAATAACCCAAGGCAGGGAATTACATATTACGTGACTCATGTAACCAATAAGGAAGCTGCCATTTCCATAATTATAAAGAATTCATATCACATCCATTTTACTATTCTATATCACTTGACCCATTTATGGCTCATTTTGAAAGAAGAAGATTTAAAAATTCATAACGTATTTTAAATGAAAAATCTGCCAAGAAATACCTCCCTTCCACAGTTAGCAGTGGGTGCTCTCATGTAAGAGGCCGGCCGTTTGGTCCCACACCCCTCTCCTCTAACCACACTCTCAGAGGGAGTTCCGGATGCCCTGGGTCCTGCTGACCCTGTTCCTCAGGATAGAGCCCGAGCAGAGGACACACGCTCCCCTCCGGGAAGCCTTCTGAGGGGCCAATTGTGAGGAGGATGGTTGGAGTGCGAGGGAGCGATGTCGGTTGACCACCTTCTGGAACAAATTAAAGCCATGGGGTGAAGGGCAGCCACAGAGTCCACTGCGCTCTGTTCAGTGGCTTAAGTCAGTTTCTCCGTTTGGAGAAAACACTGAGCAAATACTCAGCAGGCCTGGCTGAGTCATCAGCCCAATAGTTGATCCCAAATGTCGGTTACTGGTAGCTGCTACTGCTACTGCTGCTGCTTTTACTCTTACCACCTTCTAAGAGTCTAGTCTAGACCCGTGGTCGGCAAACTGCAGCTAGAGAGCCACATGTGGCTCTTTGGCCCTTGAGTGTGGCTCTTCCTAAGCCTTAGGAGTACCCTAATTAAGTTAATAACAATGAACCTACCTATATAGTTTAAGTTTAAAAAATTTGGCTCTCAAAAGAAATTTCAATCGTTGTACTGTTGATATTTGGCTCTGTTGACTAATGAGTTTGCCGACCACTGGTCTAGACTAATTGTGGGGTGGGAGAAAGAGGTAGTGGGGTGCAGGCTGGGAGGAAGGAGGGCATAATTGAAAGTCTGGTAGAAGAGGCATGTTTATTTTCTAGGTTTCCTTTCTGACACTGAAGAGAGAACCAAGCCTAGTGAATAATTCTTGGCCTGGTATGCCTTTCCCTCACCTCTACCCCAATCTGAAAAGTTACTGAACTCGGAGCATCTTGGAATTAGGGTCAAGGAGACCCCCAGATTTTGGTCACACCTGAGGATCTGGGGCAGCATTGTTTTTAATATGTAGTAAAATTAGTACCTAGAGACTCTAACTCCTCTCGCACGTGATCCAATTGCATCACCCTCCCTCTCTGTGGACTGGCCTGTGCACAACAGTTGCTGAAGTGATTTTGATGAGATGTGACATTTGAGGACCGTGGCCACCGACCAAACAATCTGAGCTATATTAGCCAACATTTTATGGGCTACAAAATATACGCTGGCCAGCATTTATTGCTGATACTGACAGCTCGAACCAACTTTCCTAAGCCTACAGAGCAGACCTCTCACTGCTGCTAATTTTACTATCAACAAATAAAGGGAAATAGGAAACAATATGGAACAGCTGAACGACAGTGTTTTTGGAGGGTCTTACACACTCAGGTAATCTGTAGGAAGGGTGACTTTTTCCCCTAAAGCTAAAAAAAAGGACTCAATTTGCACAGAAATAAAATGGAAAAAAATATAATGAAGAAAGAGTTATAAGCAGAGATTCTGCACTGGCCTCTCAGGGCAGCAGTGATTACATATTAAGGCAGCCACAAGGGAAATGTTAAAAGCCCGATAGGGACATTTCCAATATGATGGATAGAACTTTAATGTTAATATAAGATTCATCATTGTAATGTAAGTCATAGATCTAAATTGCCTTTCATCCATTGAATCAGTTCTTCTTAGCCCATTATAAAGGTAGCACATGCTTTAAACAGTGTCATATAACAGGACTGAAGTCTTCCTTTATCTGTAGTTTCTGAAGTCCTGTTCACAGAAATAGTGACCTGCTGAGTCATTCATCTTTTACTGTGTTACCTGGACCATCTGCATTTCCCCCTTTTTATTAATATTTAGGACACCCTAAAATATACATACATTGCATATTTTTCACAAATAGAAAAAGATATTATTTCACATACATGCAGTGCGTTTAAAGGGAAGAGTTGATTATTAATCTACTTGTTGATTATTATGCAAAGAGGAAGAGTGTTTGGTAGTTGCCTAGTGCATCATCACTGACCCTGGGCGTGCGTATTGTTCAGTCATCTTACTCTGGGTTTTCCAGTCTTGTTATACTGACATAAAAAATATGTTGGCATGGCCTTGCTAGAATTCATCCTGTAAGACAATGACAACCCTTTGGAATGAGAATGATTGTAGTGTTGATAGCAATAATAATAAACGCTAAGACTGGTCTGCTGCTTTTTCCGACAGGGATTTGAACATTCATTGGTGGAGCGTACAATCACCTATTCTTATCTTAGTCCAAGATACACATGAAAATAAATCCATGAGAATAGATCACAAATAAAGTGTGAATACGGACAAGTCAGACCCCCAAGTTCTATAAAGAAAAGGGTGCTTTCCAGAGTATGGTCGCAGAGAGAACGAAGATGGCGGCGTAGGCAAACACCTGTACTCATTGCCTCTCACAATCACATCAAAATTACAACTAAAATACAGAACAACCATCATCCAGAACCTCTGGAATGCTGGCTGAATGGAAGTCCTACAACTAGAGAAGTAAAGAAGAAAGCACACTGAGACTGGTAGGAGGTGTGGAGCACTGAATGGGCTGGTCTGGCATCCACATGGGCCACTTCTTTAATTGGGAGGAAGATTGCCTCTGTGGAGGGCACCTGGAGGAGCAAGGGGTTCCAGCCCCACACCAGCCCCTCAACTCAGGGTCCCAGAGCTGGGAAAAGAAGTCCCTACAGGCAGTAAGAACTATGGGCTGTAAAAACCAGTGCAGACTGGGGCTCAGTGACACAGAGGCAGCAGGTGACCCAGCTGCTCTTAAAAAGTCGGCACCACAAATTGAACTTACAAGCTCCCGCTACCTCTGAGCTCTAATGCCAGGGCAAGGCTCTGGGGGATCCAGACACATACAAAGAGAAACTGGACTCTCTGTCATTGGGGCAGGAACTCGGTGGCGGCTTTCTTCCAGAGGAGGTGCTTGCAGCGGTCCTTGTTCCAGTGCTGGGACCTCCCTGGTTGCAGGGAAGCCATTTCTGTTTGCTCCACCTGGTGATTCCCTGAGACCTTGCCTGACCCAATTTACTACCCACCCAAGCTGTATGCAGTGGCTTTTGCATATGAATGGCCTGTCCTTTCTCCGGTTAAAACCATAAAACAAGTTGCAGCTGGGTCAGGAAGCCCCAAACCTATCAAGAAAAGGCCTAAGAATCAGCACCAGCACCAGCCTGCCTTGCTTCACAGCTGGGCCTTGTCTGGGCACTTCCAAGCCCGATACAAAGAGAAGGAATCTGCAGATCTCTCTGTAGCTCCTGCTGGGTGGCCCCAGGCAGTGGCTGACTTTGTACTTCCTTGGAGAACCAAGAGCCAGTGTACCCAGGGGTCAGTGTCAGACCATACCAGATAATAACTTTACACATCCATAAGTGACACACTCAAGGGGCAGATTCAGTGAGCACCAAAGCTCCACTGAAGCAAGTCTTGCTCTATAAGGGTGTCTCCTGCACAGCAGCTTTCCTACTGTAGTCACATTGTGCAGCCAAAGTTGAGAACCACTGACCTAGAGTGATTGAGAAGGCTGAGCCACTACACAAGGATACCTACAACACAAGGCCACTCTATCAACTCAAGGAGACTTAGCAGCTCTACCCAATACATAGACACAAACACAGGGAAGCAGCCAAAATGTGGAGACAAAGAAACATGTCACAAATGAAAGAAATGGAAGAAAGAAAACTACTAGACATAGAGTTCAAACCCACAGTTATAAGGTTACTTAAGAATCTTCTAGAAACCTCCAAGGGACTTAGTGAGACTTTCAAGGATCTTAGTGAAAATGCCAAAAAAAAAAAAAAAAAAAAAAAGAAAAGAAAAGGACCAGTCAGATATTAAGCATACACTAACTGAAATAAAGAATAATATACAGGAATTCAACAGTAGACTAGAGAATCCCAAGAATCACATCAATGATTTGAAATACGAGGAAGCAGCCGAAACCGGTTGGGCTCAGTGGATAGAGCGTCGGCCTGCGGACTCAAAGGTCCCAGGTTCGATTCCGGTCAGGGGCATGTACCTGGGTTGAGGGCACATCCCCAGTAGGAGATGTGCGGGAGGCAGCTAATCGATGTCTCTCTCTCATCGTTGTTTCTAACTCTCTATCTCTCTCCCTTCCTCTCTGTAAAAAATCAATAAAATATATTAAAAAAAAAAAGAAAAAAAAAAAAGAAAAAAAAAGAAATATGAGGAAGCAAAAAACACCCAACCAGAAGAGCAAAAATAAAAAAGAATCCAAAAATATGAAAAGAGTGTAAGGAATCTCTGGGACAATTTCAAGTGTACCAACAGTTGCATTATGGAGGTACCAGAAGAAGAGAGAAAGCAAGATATTGAAAACGTATTTGAAGAAATAATGACAGAAAACTTCCCCTACCTGGTGAAAGAAATAGACTTACAAGTCCAGGAAACATAGAGGACCCCAAACAAGAGGAACCCAAAGAGGACCACACCAAGACACATCAAAATTAAAATGCCAAGGGCTAAAGACAAAGAGAGAATCTTAAAAGCATCAAGAGAAAAGCAGTTAGTTATCTACAAGGGAGTACCTATACGACTGTCAGCTGATTTCTCAACAGAATCTATGCAGACCAGAAGGAAGTGGCAAGAAATATTCAAAGTGATGAATAGCAAGGACGTACAACCAAGATTACTCTACCCAGAAAAACTATTATTTAGAATTAGAGGTCAAAGAGCTTCGTATACAAGAAAAAGCTAAAGGAGTTCATCACGACCAAACCAGTATTACATGAAAGGGTATTCTTTAAGAACAGGAAGAAGAAAAATAAAAATATAAAAAGTATGAACAACAAAGTGGCAACAAATACGTATCTATCAACAATTGAATCTAAAAATCAAATGAATAAAAAATCTGATGAACAGAAAAAACTGATGAATGGAATAGAATCAGGGTCATGGAAATGGAACAGACCGACAATTCTCCGAAGGAAGGGGGTATTGCGGTGGGGGGTCAGGGGGAAGGGACCACACATGAGTTCCTCAGGAGACATTTCTAAAAAATGACATCAGAACAACAAAGTGACAACAAATACATACGTATCAACAATTGAATCTAAAAATCAAATGAATAAAATATCTGATGAACAGAATAAACTGGTGAATGGAATAGAATCAGGGGCATGGAAATGGAACAGACTGACGACTCTCAGAGGGAAAGGGGTGTGGGGGTGTGTGGGAAGAGATTAGACAAAGATCTTATATGCATGTAGGCATTACCTATGGATACAGACAATAGGGTGGCGAGGGCCTGTGGTGGGGTGGGAACCAGGAGGGGGGAAAAAGAGGTACATCTGTAATAATCTCAACAATAAAGATTAAAGAAAGAGAAAAAGAAAAGGGGGCTTTCCTTAGGCCTGGGAGTCACTGCATACAATGTCACTTTTTTATAGACTCCTCGTGCTCACTGGCTTCACTCCATTCTGGTTACTCATGAGCCCATGGAGTAACCAATGTTAACACTTGGGTGTATCATCTCATGTAATTGGTTGGCATAACTTTTGAGGGTGTAAAGTTTCTAAAAAGTCCTGCTATAAAGAAAACTGCTTAAGGTTGTAGGCTCCAGCATTTCCTAAACTTTCTTTTGATTGTAGGGTCCTTTTTTCCCCTTAAATAAGATCTATGAAGACATTGGAGAATGCTGGCCAAAGAGAGAGGTCTTCATGAACTTGGCCTCTTCTATTTTCAGGCTTTGATTTTCATTGGAAACTTTTCAATGAACCCCAATCTATTCCTTAAGTCCTCGCTCAGGTGTCAGCTTCCTCTGTGGAGATTTCTCCTCTTGTGCTAGAATAGATATGTAATTGTTTCCTTTTGCTTCCTACCCCCATCGCATTTGTGTGTGTGTGTGTGTGTGTGTGTGTGTGTGTGTTTGTGTGTGTGTGACAGCCCTATGTTAATGTTTAGAA
>NW_006383016.1:3730001-3756042 GCF_000327345.1 Myotis davidii | reverse complement strand
ACAAGATTGACTGTGGTTCAGTCTGTTTTCCCCTTTGAATAGACATGAGCGGTATAGATGAGAAATTCTAGCATTCGGTTCTAACAGAGACTTTAAAAATTTATACTCACTATCAGTCCATAACTCAGAATTTTCACTTTTTTCTTAACTGCTATGGGGAAAAATAGAATTTATAGATCTTTTAAAAATCTAGCATTATTGATTTAAAGGATTACAGATTTTACTATATTATGCTTATAGCCTTTTTATTTATACTACTTAAAACATTTATTTCTGTTATAATCTAGGTTTCAGGCTTACAATTTGTATTGTGGTTTAGGTATGTTTTCCTCATTTTTCATCCTTCCTTCTTCCTTTCTTCCTTCCTTCCTTCCTTCCTTCCTCTCTTTATAAAATATTTTAAAAGATGTTCTAGAATAAAGATAATACCCCTCTCTGGCTCTAACCCATTCCAGTTCTATGCCCATGGAGTGACCAATGCTAACACTTTGGTGTGTCACTTCATGTTTTCGTTGGCATAAATTTGAGGGGCATAAATGTGAGGACCCAGGCCAGGATGGAAGCTAGAAGGCTAGGTTTACCACATTGTTTTATACATGTCCCTATTCTCTCTCTCTTTAAAAATGTAAGTATAGTTGACATACACTATTATGTTAGTTTCACATGTACAACATAGTGATTTGCCATATATAGTCCTTATGATATGATTACCATAATAAGTCTAGTAACCATCTGTTACAAGACAAAGTTATTGCCCAGCCAGGCGTAGCTCAGCAGTAGAGCATTGACCTAGGAACCAAGAGGTCACCAGTTTGATTCCTGGCCAGGGCATATGCCCAGGTTTCGGGCTTGATCCCCAGTGGGGGGGCATGCAGGAGGCAGCCAATCCCTGATTCTCTCTCATCATTGATATTTCTATCTCTCTCTCCCTCTCCCTTCCTCTCTGAAATCAATAAAAAAATATAAAAGTTATTATGATAATATTAACTATTTTCTCCTATTGTCTTTTTTTTTCTGCAAAAAGCTTTATTGTTTCATTTGGTCCAATGCATGGGCGAGGGCTTCAGGGTGGTTAAAATAATGGCTAGTAGTTTTGCTCTTCTTGATGAGTTTCACCTCTTCATCCAGGAAGTGGTTCTCCAGGAAGTCACAGAGATGAGGGTCTGCGCAGGTAGAACCCAGGGCCTGCAGCTCCACAAGGGCCTGGTTCAGGTTCCTCTCCCAGGCCAGGGCGGCTTCCATGGTGTCCTGAGTTTTGCCCACTCGTCCTGGGGAGGCTCCAGCACATCCTGGAAGAGAATGCGGCCACTGTGCTTGTTTTGCAACTTTAAGAGACGCTCAGCACCTTCGCACTTCTTCTCTGCCAACTCTCGGAAGAGGTGGCCCATGTCCTCGAGAGCCACATCATCCCCGTGGAAATAGAAGCCCCGAGAGAGGTAGGTGTGGGAGGCCTGCAGATGCAGGTTGGCCAGGTGGTTGACTGCAGCCTCCACCTCGGTGGAATGATTCTGACGAATTTGGGAGCTCATGGTTGTTCAGCAATAAGTAGTTCAGGTAGAAAAAAACCGGTGTGTTGGCTGGTTCTGGAGGTGGTTCTGAAGGTGGTGACTGGATAGACTCAGGAGAGTGGCCAGAGACTGGAAGAAGGGGTGTCCCTGGGTCTGTTCCATCCAAACACTGTTGAAGCAAGAGATAGATCTGGGACCACCGAGGGCACTCTCTCCTATTGTCCTTTGAAGATGATTCACAAAGCCCCAACCTGGTAAGGACATTAAGAGGGGGGAATTAACATGCCCATGAAACTTAATTATGTTTCTATCATAGAGACTAGGCTGGCAAACTAGCTAGGGTTAAGTCAGCTCATTCTGCAGTGTTGTCAGAACATGAAAAAGGGGCAGCACACCTGATTGGAAGAGGAGGAGGAAAAAAGGAATTAAACCAGAAAGGTTGTTGGATTGGGGTCAGGAATACACACTATCTACCTGCATCCCAGGTAAATCTTGCACCTGCAGGTTCATCCCAGGAAACCAAATGTAGAAATGGTGACTAGATCCTCCACCTTCCCTCTGTAGATGGGGTTATTTTGAAGGGCACAAGCTCCTTGGCTAAGTACCAAAGGTTCCTGAGTGTCTAGCAGGACTTAGACTCCAGACTGTTTGAAGGCCAACATAGAATGAGTTTCACATTCGTATGCAACTGCTCCGATGTCTGAATTCCAAAGGTGCTTTAGAAACAGAGCTCAGACTTGGACTCTTGACCATTAGAGTTCTTCCTGTAGTGCATTTCAGAGTAAGCTTGGGGACAATCTGCCGTGGAATGTTAGGACAGAAGAATACGTTTCCAGGGCTGTAAGCTCTTAGTTGATTCCCCAGAAAGTAATCCTGTGAGGCCATTCTTACTTTTACATATGGCATATCTGAAAAAGGGATTATTCAGCAATTGCAACATTTTTGTTTTATGTGCCTCTGAAGGCAAGAAATGTTTTCTCCTCCATCAAGTCTTAAAAAATATTTATCCTGGCATCTTCCCATTTTTCTTTCCACATGGAAACTCTATATGTTTAAGACTACTTGTGGAATCATTCCTAGGTATGCACATTATATGGAGATTTTAGAAAAACTTTTAAGGAAAATGAATATAAGATGCTATTTCTTTTATGTACCAGACATTACAAGCCATTCTTTTGTTGAGCTTTTCTGGATTAGCAAGATGTAATAAAATGACGTCTATTCTCACCCTGTGGCAGGTATGTGTTATCTAGTGGAACAGTATATTGAAAACAGCATGAAGATAAGAAAAAAAAAAGAGAATTTGAAAAAATGTCCTTATATTCACAAGGCTATCACCCGGTTAAATAAAGCGCCAGGAATAATTTTGGGTTAGGTATGTTCTTCAATTATGCATTTGATTTTGGTAATAAAAGACGCATGCTTTTCAATAACATTTGGAATTTAAATATACTGTTCCTTTTTCCCAGCCTTCAGGAGAGCACTTACCAATGTAAAAGTTACCTCTAAACCATTCTTGTCCATTAAAAATTAAATGCTTTTACAGTAAATTATTAAAAGTGCTAGGTTGGCTGCAAATCATCAAAGGTACCGTAAACCATTATGCAGGCAAGCAAGTGAGAAGTCTGATTAAATCTAAGGGATCAGAAGGCATATGCATCCCTAGATATCCATCGCAAATTCCAAACTACAAAAGAAACCATAAAATGCTACATTAAATTACTTAAAAAAACTCTACCAGGATTTTCAAAATTCAACAGTGACTTGCCTTTTCAATTAAGTATGAACTAAGAACCTTCTACTGAAAAGCAGAGATACACCACTATTTACCGGTTATTTCCACTTTCTTTAAACATGCAGCAAAATTAGTCTCATTTTTCCAACTGATATCACTCTTTTTTAAAAAAATATTTTTTTAATTGATTTCAGAGAGGAAGGGAGGAGAGAGAGAGATAGAAACATCAGTGATGAGAGAGAATCATTGATCGGCTGTCTCCTGCACACCCCACACTGGGGATCAAGCCCCCACATTGGGACTCAAACCCACAACCTGGGCATGTGCCCTGACCGGGGATTGAACCGTGACCTCCTGGTTCATAGGTTGATGCTCAACCACTGAGCCAGGCTGGCCAGGCCTGATCTTCTTAACAGAATTGAGACATTCTGACAGTTTGCCGAAAAGCTAGTTATTACGTCCTGTTTTCCCCACGAAGGGCCTTTACTGTCTTCTGACTACATTGAAAAGACATGATGGGCCCTGAATGTTTGAAGTAGTTAAATAAAAGGTGTTTAAAGAAAAAAAGATAATTCATGGTTTTGGCTTAAATGAGATAATACATATACCAACTGTAAAATGCATAGCTACTCATGGGTGCATTAAATGGTCTATTGAAACAGCTCCTTGACAAATAAAAAGATGTAGGAAAAAGAAAAAATATAAACAGGGAAGGAACATTTGGTCAAATTGTGATAATTGCGCAGAAGGGGAACAGCAGCCAAAACAAGCATTTACAGTTGAGTTTTAGAGCAGGGGCTGCTCCCAAGCCTCCTACCCCTTGTTCCTATCCGCCAGGTGACCTGAGAGAAACAGTTCTGCAGCTTTGCTGGGATTGGTTCAGGTGGCTAATACATCTGAGTGAATGAGTGAAAAGCAGACAGTTGAGGGCCAAACAAATGTCAAGTGATTTCATCTGTCAGTGCTTCTAAGACGGTAGTGTACATCAGAATCACCTGCAAAACGTGTTAAAACATGGATGGGGGGTGTGGCCCCTTTCTGCTTTAGTAAGTCTGGGGCGGGGCCCAAGAACTCATGTCTAATCAGCTGGTAGGTGATGCCAATGCTGCCAGTCCAGGGACCTGCCTTTGAGAAGCACTGGTTTGGATGTCTGATTATCACCGCCACCCTGTGAGATAGGTGCTGTTAGCCCCATTTTATAGGCGAGAAAACAGATGGGGGTGAGTTTGGGAAACGTGTTAGAGTAAGGTTTGAATTCTGGTTAAAGAGAAGCTGAGAAATTGCCTTCAGAGACTCCTCAGACTTTCTGAACCACTTCAGTAGGTGGCAGAAAAGCAAGACTTCAACTGTTCACCTCTACTCTCCCATCACCCTCCAGAGGCAAGGATGTCATTAGAAAGAGGTAGAACCGTCATGGACACACACTCAGCACTGCATGGACCCAGGGACCACGTGAAAACTGAAGCCATTCTTTCAGGGGTCCTTGAGCACTTTAGATGGAGAAGCTGAGGTGTGGAAAGGTTTAATTAATGATCTGATTTTACATATTATGTGAATGGCAGCGTTGGGGTGTCAGATATTCCAAAACCCAATCCAGGTCTAATTGTAAGAGGAAAACACTGGAGCTTGTTTGCCATCTTGATTGCTACCTGCCACACCCACCATCCAAAACCGACTGAATGCAGGGGAGAGGCAGCATAGTGCGGTGGACTGGGTGCTAAAACCAGGATTCACTTATTTATCATCTATTTCTTGAATACCTTTCACATCCTAGTCACTGTTAGAGGTGCTGGGGATAAAGCGATAAACAAGTTAGATATAATTCTTGTTTTTGCATTCTATGGGCAGCAAGACAAAGTAAAAAAATAAATAAAAGGAAATTTAAGACAGCAATAAAGACTATGAAGAAAATTAAAACCAGATAATGTTGTAGAAAATTACTACAGACTCAGAAATGTATAAACATGGGTTTAATGGTTTACTAAAGATGCAGACAGAAAGGTGGAGGATTGACTACCAGTCAAAGATTGAGACTATCACAGTCCAGTTTTTAATTTAATTTTATGAGATGGTCTCTTTTATCCATGAGGGCAACCCAAGATTTTACTTCCAAACATCTCTAGAAATTGTTTTAGGATCCTCGGTCATGGTGGAAGTATTTAAGCCAGGAAATTGGCAAATGATGGCGGGAGTTTTTACATGATTACTGTTTTTCCAGAGGGCCGGCTGTTCCTGGGGGAAACTTCTCCATAGGTCTGTCACGCTCTCCACGCCTTGCTGGGTATGCCAGGGCTCAAGGGCCCGTCTTCTTTTTACACAGGCTGTTTCTCTGGCTTGTATCTGCGGTGAGCAACTTTGGAGGGTGAGGTAATGTCTTCCTCTGGGACACAAAAAGCAGGCTTGCTTACTGCTTGTTATAAAACTGGTGGATTCTTGGAAGCAAGTGTTTTTTTCTTCTCCCTATCATGCCGCACACTACATATGCAGGGACTCATCTGGGTCCTTCCTGTTGCCTTCATGGGACTCGAGGGCCAGGGGCACCAATATAAGCGTGCAGATGCTCACGCTGCTTGCTGTGCTGTGAGAAATCAGGCCTGTGGGCTCGGAAACAAGAGTCTTGTGTTTTCTGCAAGCATTTGTGAAACAGTAACAGGCCAACTTAATAGCTTATGAAAGTAAAATCAAATCGCTGCTTTGACGGTTTTAGTGCCACGAATGGGATGCGGATGGAGACATGACTTTCTGGGAGAGGAAGGACCAAGTTTTTATGAACCAGGTTCAGAGAGATGAGAAAATCTCTGGGATCTGGTAGTGAATGTTCTTGCCCAAATAGCGGGCAGGAGGGCTATGTGTGTGGAAGGTGGGAGTGGAGAAAGGGCTTCCCACTACCTTACCTGATAAGGAACATGAGTTGAATCAATGCTTAAAGGGTGAGTTACAAGAAGTAGGACTAAACAACTACCCCAATGCCACTTGATTGCTGCTTATTCTTCCCTCTTGGTGGGCAGAGGAAGGGATGCTATCATGACAATGGCCAAGCAAGCTCCATAGCCCCAGCTGAAAGGCAGTGTGTCTGTGCTATTGAGCCAGCAGTCCTCCAAACCAAAAAATTGGTGCCTGCAATGAGGACCTTGCTATTTAAATAAAGATTTTGGGTGAACCAAAAGCATTAGGTTGGATGAATTGAAAACATTGGTTAAGCCATAGCAGGAGGCCACTCAGAAAGAAAAGTGAACCCAACACCTGCCTTGCCTAATAGCACAGAGACACTGCACTCATCTACCTGGCTCTTCACAGTTTGTCTTGGTCAGTGAGAAGATGGGGCACCAGGTGTAAGGGTCACCAGAGGCCCTCAAAACAGCAGGGTGGAATTGTAGAGGCATGTGCTCAGGTGCAGAAAAAAGGAGACATTGGATCCTGGTGCTGAGGCTCTGACTCTGGGGTGAAGGGTTGAAAGAGGATATGAAAGGCTAGCAATAAAATTTCCTGCCTGCCATCCCACCATGGCCTTGATTCGCCTGCTACTCTTTAATTCCTGCCCTCCGAATTGGGAAACGCAGGATCTGGAAACTTGCTGTGGGCTCTGACGTGCATTCAGGCTAGACTCCTTGGTGTCTGAATTCAACTTATGGGATTTGGACACAGTTGGAAGTGGGGAAGGGAAGCTCAAGTGGTCTATTGTGTGGGGCTTCTGGGCCACAAATGAACGATTGTTGTGGTTCCCACTGCTGAATGAATAATTGGTGATGATGTTTTATATGCCTGTTCTGTGAATAACCATAAACGTCAGAGGGAATTTTCCTGCTCAGGGACTAGCACAGGTACTGTCCTCCCCTGATTGGTCCAACAGAAACAATATATAAACCCAGATGGAAAAAGGGAAATCTCAGCCTTAGCTCAGGGCATAATGACTGTGAGAGTGGGAGGAGAGGCCATTTTTCAGTACAATAGCACAACCTTTCAGACACAACCACCAAATACTGCCCCTCTTTCCCACTAAAGGCAGCTCTTGACCTGCTACCAAGCTCTTGTTGAAACTGAAAGTCTTACCATGCTGGATATACCCATTCTGGGATGAGTCAATGTGGACTCAACAACACAAAGTGGGAGGGGTCCAACAAACCTGTCTTGTCAAATGGAAATGGTGTCATCTGAGTTTTACATGAAAAAGTGGCAGTCATCTCTTTGGGAGAAACTTTATCCCTTCCCCCACGTTCCACTGCCTGAAGCAAAGCTGCTAGCTCAGTGGGGCCCTAATTCACCTATAATCCTGGGGCAGTTCACTTAGACTCAACTCAACTGCAAGTTGATGGTGTCCACTGGGTGGCAGCAGTCATCCAACCCCAATGACAATTCTGGAAGAGGAGCTGTAGCAGGATGGGCTGTCACTTTTGCTTTAGGTAAGACTCTCAAAGACTCCCTCTGACTTTTGGACAGTCACCAATGGCCTACTCAGTTGGTCTACCACGTGGAGGTCTAAGACTGGCAGATGAAAGACATCCCTCTTTGGGGCTATGAACTGGGTAAACAAATTGTATCTGCCCATCAGTCACACTCACTCCGTTAGGCACTCATGGTAAGGGCCTGTTCTCTAGTCAGATCAACCAGAATTAGGCTGTTGATCCAGTCTGCAATGACCAGAGTGCCACCATGGATAGCTGGTTTCATCTTTGCATTGGACATAGCAACACATTCCTTATCGCAGACAGGGCTCACTGAAAAGAAAGGGCATGTGTTTCTGATGGATGCAGAAGCTTCCACTGTACGCCAGACGGCGACTCCTGCAAAGGTTGGCTTGTTTGTTCGGTGGTGAAGGAAGCGACCCTGTGTGGATCATGACCTCTCTCTGTTCCTGGCAAACTGACCTCATTGAACCTTTGACCTCCTTTTGGGACTACTGACTTTTGCCTCACTGCTTTGACAATTTTTCAGGGAATGGGATTGCTGTTCCCGTCCAGTCAGCTGACTCCAGCTACACCATCGCGGGCCCTTACAACTAAACTGTTTCAACTGTTAGGCTTTCTGGGTAATTTGCAAAGACCATTCAGTGATGGGCTGTTAGGAAAAGAATTTAATGGATGTCCTGTCCCGTTTTCCCTACCATCCGCAGTATTGAAAGCTGGAAGGGCATTCTCAACAATTAACTCAAAAGAGTTCTGATTCTTTGTCCCTTGCCTTTTCCTGGTCCACTTTTTATTTTTTTAATATTTATTTACTTATTTATTTTTATCCCCCCCCATTATAATAGCCATTTTTATTTGTAAAAATCCACATATGAAATGTATTCCTTCAGTCTTTCCATGATTTCCTTTTTACAAAAACAAAAAGGCACATAATCCTGGTCCCCTTTTTAGTAAGGCAGTTTGGTCACTTCATGTGGCTGTCCCCAAACGGATTCATTCCCTTTGCTCACTTTTGGTTAATGATGAGGACTAAAGGAGTAGAGAGCTATACAGACCTATTTTGGAAATTTGGGATTTTATTCACCCTGACCATTCCTGGACATGATATATCTTTTTTTTTACGCCAACAGCAAACATAGGTCAGGTTAGTTGGTGCACTTTCCAGGTGGCAGCCTAGGAAAAACGAACCTGGGACATGATTCGCCCTAACTATTCCGCGGTGTCTGATGCCATCAGCAGCTACAAACAAACAGTCTGGCACCATTTGTTTCGGTGTGACTGAGACGAGCGCACATGTGTCTCCTGATGCCTGAGCAGATTAGGGGATGCTACATATACAGACTGAGGCTGCAACTACTTGGTGATACTGCCGTGTTTATTAACTAAATCAATATAATGAGGATTCTAATCAAGTTTAACAACAAATCCCATACTGGAGTAACTGCGATGCTTTCAGTTTATATATTTGTATGTGGAAGTAAAGGGCCATGAACTGTCTCATCACTGGGGATGGGAGCTACTTTTTAAAAATATATATTTTTATTGATTTCAGAGAGGAAGGGAGAGAGAGAGAGAGAGAGAGAGAGAGAGAGAGAGAGAGAGAGAGAGAGAGAGAGAGAGAGAGAGAGAGAGAGAGAGAGAGAGAGAGAGAGAGAGAGAGAGAGAGAGAGAGAGAGAGAGAGAGAGAGAGAGAGAAACATCCCTGATGAAAGAGAATCACTGATCGGCTGCCTTCTGCACACCCCACACTGGGGATCGAGCCTAAAACCCAGGCATGTGCCCTGACCTGGCATCCAATCGTGACCTCCTGGTTCATAGGTCAATGCTCAACCACTGAGCCATGCTGGTGGGCTGGGAGCTACTTTTTGGTCCACCTTTTCCCCTCCTGTAATTATTGGCAATGATACTAGAGACCAGCAATTAGTCTGACCTCTTTTGTGCAGGTCATGGGTCATGGTAGATAATAGATTGGCCTTAGGCCATTTCCTGACCTTGGTACACAGAACAGTGGCTATCCTAAAATGTCCCAGCCTAATCCCAGAACCTGTGAATATGTTACTTTACCGGGTAAAAGGGACTTTGCAAATGTGTTTAATTTAAAGATATCGCTATGGAGATTACCTTGGGTTAACGGGGGGGACCCAGTGTAATCACAGCCGGACAAGAAAAGGATGGCAGGAGGGTCAGAAAAGAGAGAGGATGTGAAGATGGAAGCAGAGGTCAAAGAGGAGAGCAGAGGTTACGCTGCTGGCGTTGAAGATGGAGGATGGGGTTGCAGGAACGCAGGTGGCCTCTGGACGCTGGAAAAGGAAGGGAAACCGATCTTCCCTAGAGCCCCCAGGAAGAATGCAGCCCGATGGACTTATCACTGGGAATTGGACAAATGGAAATTGGGTGCTACCTGAACAGATGCCACGAGAAGAACACATTTCTGAGATGCCTGTAATATATTAACATGAATCCAATCTTGAAGAAACATAAGACAGACCTAAAATGAAGAGACAGACTATAAAATGACTGGCCTGTCTTCCAGATGTCCAGGTCATGAAAGACAAAAACATACTAGGAATGGTTTCAGATGAAAGGAGGTTAGGGGAGACGCATGATCCTGGACTGGATCCTTGAGAAGTACATTTCCCCCCCTCTTTTGCTATAAAACATATTATTAAGACATTCGGTGAAAATAAATAAGGCCTGTAGATTATGTAATAGCTGAGTATCAGTTTTTCTAGATTTTAATAGCTCTACTATATTTATTTATGTAAGAGCATGTCCTTGTTTTTTTATAGGGAAGCATTCAAGTCTTTACATCTATAACTTTCTCCCAAACAATTCAGGACACACATGCACATGTGCACACACATACACACACATTACATAAGCACACAGAATCATAAACAAATGTGTGAAAACTAACATTTGGTGAGTCAGAATCAAGAGTATATGGGAATTATATGTGTTATTTTTGAAGCTTTACTAAAAGTTTTAAATTATTTCAAAATAAAAAAGTAAACAATGAGTTCTGGCTGGTGTGGTTCAGTTGGCTGGAGTTTCGCCCTGCACATACACTGAACGGTGGTAGGTTCAATTCCGGGTCAGGGTGTGTGCAGGAGGCAACCAATCAATGTTTCTCTCACATCGATATTTCTCTCTCTAAATATCAATCAATCAATAAAAATATAACAAAAAGTATACCTCCTCTTAAAAAAAGTTAACAAAGAAATAAGGAATCATATAGACAAGGTAAAATGTCCACTGAAAGGAGATTTAGACATAATTTAAGAAAGAAGAGGGCCACATTATTCCTAGTCTTCCTTCAGGGGAGTAGGACTTTGAGGGAATAAAACAGAACATGTTTATTCATTGAGTTTTTAACTTTTGATTATTTGACATAGAGTTACTTTGATTATGGAGGGGCTGGCTTGTCATCAGCTGTGAGAAGGGGGATGTTAGAGGCTTTACCTAGGATGCTCAAACAAAGCCTCTTTGCTCTGAGCCCTGAGGGATGAGCAGATGCCTTCCCCAGACCTGGGAGCAGTGGGGAACAGAAAAAGCCAAAGCCCCATTAGCAAGATCTTGGTGTCTAAGCACTGCAAGAAAACCACTGAGGTTGGAAGAACTATCTGATATTTCTAATTCTAATATCTTGACCTTGAGCATGTCATTTTACCAGTTGTGATGTCACTTTCCATATGTCTAGCACATTGTAGTGCCTGATAAATATATATTGACTGAATGAGTGGATGAAGAAGTTAACCTAAAAGACAGGGGCAAGATAGGATTATATTTGAAGACTCTTAAAGCTTTAAAATTATATGATTTATTTAATATTTATTGACTGCTTATAGAATGCCTACAATGGCGTTCAGTGTTTTAAGTTGAAGGACAATGGCATGAAGAATGCATGTCCCTACTTTTGCCATGTTTATAATCCAGTGAAGAAGACATCTAGAAAAAGTGATGCAAAATTTGGCAATAAAATAAACTTATCCAAGAGTCAATTCTCTTCTCTGCTTTTGTTTTTCAATTTTATTTTATTGTTTAAAGTATTACAAATAGTAGTACATATGTCTCCCTTCTTCCCCCATTGACCATTCCCCGGCCTCCCCTACCCCACAGCACATGCTGTTCTTTAGCTTATAGTGGGGTCTATAGTCTGTGATTCTGCAATTCCAGGTAATCCCCTGAGCTGGCCAGTCAATAATGGATTACTGTAAGGACGCCAGTGTCTTGCGTCCACTGGTTATGCTTATATGCATGTATACAAGTCCTTTAGTTGATCTCTTACTTCCCTGCCTCAACCCTCCCCTTCCTGCTGTAGTTTGTTCAGTCTGCTTGATGCTTCTTTGCCTCTTCTCTGCTTTCAATAGGTATATTTGTCCTCTTGGTGGAAGTTAGTTTAGATCCATTATTCTAAATTTGAACATGTGTACAGGACAATTCAAAGCAAAATGTCCCTTTATCTGCTTCTGTAGGTGAGGAGGCAAATTTTACATTTGTTCAATACAAGCAAACTTTTTAGCTGAGCCAGGACTAGAGTTGGTGCCTGCAAGAAAGAATTATCTCTGCAGTGAGTTTAGTTCTTTTATCATCAGGCCTGCAAAATGCTAATAATAATAACCTATGGAATGCTGCTATGTTGCAGGCACTGGGCTGGGCATTTATATCCATTACAATACTTTCAACCATGCTGCAAGGCAGATACTATTATGTAGAAAATTTTTAAAAATTCAAGACATTAAGATTCTTGTCTAAGATCCAGAGGTAGTGAAAAGCAAATCCAGAATTTAAACCTAAATAAGCGGTTCTCAACCTGTGGGTCGCGACCCTTTTGGGGGTTGAACCACCCTTTCACAGGGGTCGCCTAAGACCATTGGAAAACACATATATAATGACATATTGTTTTTGTGATTAATCACTATGCTTTAATTATGTTCAATTTGTAACAATGAAATTGGGGGTCACCACAACATGAGGAACTGTATTAAAGGGTCTCGGCATTAGGAAGGTTGAGAACCTCTGCCCTAGATTTTCCTGAGGCCACAACCATACCCTTTCCATTGCACGTGCTTCCTAGGTAATTTCAAATGTGCTTTCTGGTTCTGGCCTCTTATTACTCAGTGATTTTGTGGTTTTCACAATAGTGCTGTCAGTTCACCTGCATCAGCAGATATGAGCATGGCTAGGCGCTAAGGAAGTGGGTTGACCCAGTGTGAGATGTAATCTCAGATGAACTCTTTGCTCCGTTTCAGACAGCGTGTCTGTTGTATTCGTTAGAGTGAAAGTTAAGCTGCTACAGCAAAGAGGCCTAATAATATAGTGGTTTCAGGATCGAAGAACAGAGATCTTATTCTCACTCCCAAAGCAGTTCAGGATGGAGAGGTGGGCCATTTGCTCTGTACAGCCACTCAGGGTTCCTCCTGCCGTGTTTCTCCCCACCCCTCAGCGCACTGTCTTCTTCAGTGTGGTTGAAGTTAGTTTGCAGGCATGTCCGTGTTCCAGCACACGGGAAAGGCTCAGAAAGTGGTGGAGCACATGTGTAGTATTTTAAGGCCTAGAGTGGAAATAGCACGTATTGCTTCCAACTTGTATTCCTTGTGGGGAGAACTGGGTCACATGACTGTGCTTCATTCCCAAGGAGGGCGTTCAGGGATGGAGACCTGGCTATATGCTCAGCTAAAATCCATTACTGTGGAAGAAGCGTGGAATCCATTTTGGTGGACAGCTATAAATCTTTGCCCCCAGTCTCCCCTCTAAGCCTCTATTGTAATAGGTGCAGCATAGTTTTATTTATTTATCCTCCTGCACTAGCCTGTGAGTTCCTTGAGGACCAAGGCCAGTGCTTTTGCTCCCGAATCTCCAGTCTCTAGCTCACTGCCCCTCGCATAGGAAGTCCTCATTCTATTTCTGATGGAGACCGAACGAGGCAAGTTAAGTGCGTAGATGTGGGGGAGCAGGACAAGGGCAGAGTGAGTGGTACTTTCATAGTTCAAAAGGCAAAGCTGAGCTTCCCGAGGGCACTGCACACCGAGTATGTGTAAGGCATCTGATGGAAAGCTTTGCTGCGAAAAGAATGAACTGATTCAGCTATAAAAAAAAAAGGAAGCAGAATTCAAATGTGACACTCTGCAGCTCTGCTCAAAAGAAACAATTGCCTGATTGTCACCAGGTGACCTCACTTTTCTCCACAGCCATCGGCATGGGTAGATATAAAACAGGTGAACCTGTACATTTGCACAACTTTTAAACAGAGTGGAGGTTGTAAAAGTGGTTTGGAAGCATATGGGAGGAGCTGCTTCTATAAAACGTGATTTCCAGCCACACGGAAAGATCAGAGCACGGGCCCAGCACCTTTGTTCTTTTGCAGACCCCGTTCTCCACTCCCTGTAAAAGCAGAGTTTCCGTCTGGCCTAAGTCAGCAGAACCAAGCAGGCCTGCCCGTCCCCGGCTCCTGGAGACAACAGCAGATGGCAAATAGGCAAAGCAAATTAATCAAGCTACCAAATGTTCTCAGATTTGGTTTTCAAATTCGCGAGGCAGCTCTACGTGGCCACTGTGCTGTGTGTGTCATGTTTATCTGACAGCATTGTCCAGCCCTTGCATTCCCTTCGCTGGCTCTGGCTAGAGACTATGTGCACTGTATTTCAATTAGCGCTTCTCAAAAAATTCCAGGGAGTTCTGAGGCTAAAAAACCCAGTATGTCAGCAATTGATGCACAAAGGCTATCCATGGGGCCCATTTCAGTGTTCTATGGTAGCCCAAAGGATAAAGGCTGGAGCTCAGTCTTTTTGAAATATAGGTTTAGACAAGTTTCTTGAGCAAGCTACAGCACGCCCTTTGGGGATTCTCGTCCATGCATCTGGAGAAGTCAGTCTGACTTAAGATCTCATGAGAACCTGGCTTAGTGTGGAGCAGATTGTATTAACAGTCTAACCACCTATCTGTCTCCCTTCTTGTAGGACTTACTCCTCCACACGAAAGGCTTGCGGCAGTGAATAGGCAGCCAAGAGTCAACATGACATCAAACTCCAAAGAAAGTGCTAGTCTACCCAGATATGGACCAGCAACACATAGGGTATGGACTCTTCTCATAGCACCTTGGTATGTTGTATCACTCCTACAGGATATTTTTAACATTGAAAAAACCCCAATAGCCTCTGGGCCACCTAGAGGGCAGTTTGATTATAGGCAGGGAGATAAGGCGAATGGGTGAAATCAAGGTATGGGGCCAGGCCTAGTGGGCACATAAATGTCCCAAAGACATCTTAAGGTTTAGCTGGATCCAGTAACCTCAAGGCAGTGTGACATATAGAGTCAGACGATCCACGTTCTGATCCAGACTCTGCTGGTACCTCCTGTCACCTCTCCAGAGCAGTTTCCTTTTTGTAAAATGAGGGAGTAGAACTCTCTTCATGATCCTTACTAGGCCACATCCACATGGTCTGGTAGGTCTAAGCCAGTGGTTGGCAAACTGCGGCTCGAGAGCCACATGCAGCTCTTTGGCCCCTTGAGTGTGGCTCTTCCACAAAATACCGACTTCTGCGCATGGGCCACGAAGTTTCAATCACACTCTATGTGTGTGCCTGCACGTGGTATTTTGTGGAAGAGCCACACTCAAGGGGCCAAAGAGCCACATGCGGCTTGTGAGCCACAGTTTGCCGACCACTACGCCAAAGTTTCATGAGGACAGAGAAGAACAAAGAGGATGAGCTGCAGCAGGGTCAACTCTGGGAACCCCTGCCTTTCCCAGTCACAGGATGTATTTGACCCAGACTTGGGTGGGAGAGAGGATCTTAATCAGAATTTTTTGCTTGCTTCCAAGGGAGCAAAAACCAGAAAAACAACTGTTCTGATATCTTTGACTCAGCTAGTCTTGAGATAAATAATAATAAATTATTTTTTAAATATACCACCTTTCAGTTCCCAAAGTGCTTTTAAGCCTTATCTTTGGGGGCAAATGGGTATTATGAACTCATTTTGGAAACGATGTATTGAACTTGCTAGCAAATGGGAGAGACCGGTTAGAACCAATGATGTGATTGAGAAAGCCCTCCTCATCAGCCCCAAATTATGTCCTTTAACATAGCCAACATGTAGGAAGTTCCTACCCACTAACCCTGTAGTGTGGGTTAATGATCTGATTCAATTGGTTAGAGGTCATCAAATGAATAGCAAAACCCTGGGAAAATTAGGCACAGAAGAGAGATGTCTTGTTGGATAGGAGGGTGGAGGGAAAGGCCTAGATACTCACATAGTTCTCACATGGGTAAATTTCATCCAGGTTGGCGCTTTAAGGGAGCCCCAAGGGACTGTGAGTGCCTAATACATCTTCAGGGCTGAGGCTTAGACAGGGCTCCAATTTGGGGTACAGGGGCAGAGATGAGTCCACAAAGAGATTTTGACACTTTTAGTTATTCTAAGGCAGGCCCTGTCTGGAATATCACATTTAGCACAATGAAGGAAAACAGTGACTAGCTGGAAGAGAGGTTCTCAAATATTAGTATAGACAAGAATGGCTTCCGTTGCTTATTATACATCCATATTCCAAGGCTCTACCCTTAGGATTCTGACTGTCTAGGTCTGGGATGCTGCCTAGAAGCCTGTGTTTTCAAATGATAATGTCAGGTGATTCTAGATTTTCATCCAAAAGATGAACAATGGGCATTCGACATAACACCCGAGTGGTATTTAGGTCTTCCCTTCCCTGTGGGTATTTCGTGCATCATGTTTTATTGCCCCTGGGGGAGAGCAATGCTGGCCAGACCTGGAGGCAAGGGGCAGGTGCACTATGGTGTTTATATCGGCTGCTATGAAGGGAGGTCTTCCCACCACAATCCCATGCAGAATCCTTGGTTGAGTTATGGGGACTTCCTTCTGCCTTTTCTCAACAAAGCTACAGCTCAAATAACTTGTCACGCTTGCTGTGTCTGAGGCACAGTATGTGAAGTAGGGAGTTTCTTGGTGTGACTGGAAGGGAGTGGAGGTAGAGCGTAAACAGGGAAATTGAGCAGGAACCCAAGTCTCCAATACATCTGTCAGAGAATGGAAAGAGCTGGCAGACGTTGAGTTATGGGGCCGTAATTCCACCCCAGGATCCTGGCAATAGCATAAGCCACCTGAATTCTTCCTGGTTAGTTTATGAACACTTTACCCTCCCAACCCCCATGCTACCTCCTGCCTTAGAAGATTAATAGCTCTGTAAATTACAGTTGTATTAAAATATATGTATTCTATCTTAATACGAGGCTTTCATATGGGTATGAAAGTGCCTTCAGCTTACATCTCCCTGGTGACATGTTTTGCTCTGTGCACTAATGCAGTTTCAGTTTTGCAAAATGAAAAGGGACTTCCCGACTGATATATGCTCCACAAAAGACTGTGGCTCTCGAGTCAGACCATTCTGGGCAGCTGAGCAGCAAACAAAACACTTGAAGGAAAAAAAGAGACACGGCTATTGGAGGACACCCAGCAGAGAAGTGTGGTTAGAGAACTTGAGACTATGGTGTGTGTGTGTGTGTGTGTGTGTGTGTGTGTGTGTGTGTGTGTGAGAGAGAGAGAGAGAGAGAGAGAGAGAGAGAGAGAGGCCCTTAATACACAAGGTACTTAGACTTTGAAGCCAGTATATCTTTGAATATTTGTACCTTTGAAGGTATATTGGAAGATTTCTTGGGTAGGGATGTGATATGATGGAAATTATATTCAGGATGGATTGGTTGCTCAGGATGGCCCTAGGGGTCAGCAGGCTGCTTGGAACAGAGCCATGAGGAGAACAAGGAGTTTTATTTTGAGGCCACATTTGCATAATGAGCATTGCTTTTGATTATGTAGATTGTGTGTGTTTGGGTGGCTTGCTGAGGAGCTGGTGGACGTGATGGGCAAGGTGCCCTTCTGCGCAGAGGGCAGAGGAACCCACTTTGTCTCCCGGTCTCCTGATCCTCTATCAAGTTGTGCTTCTGCTTTCTTGGTTTTCACATAAACATATTACATCCATGTCATATTCCAGGGACCAGGGCCAATGGCAGTGAAAGCCACATCTCCCCGATTTCTTGTTCAGGATCTGCTAGGCTGTGGGTCGTGACCCCTTTGGCGGTCGAATGACCCTTTCACAGGGGTCGCCTAAGACCATCCTGCATATCAGATGTTTACATGACGATTCATAACAGTGGCAACATTACAGTTATGAAGTAGCAACGAAAATAATTTTATGGTTGGGTCACAACATGAGGAACTGTATTTAAAGGGCCAGAAGTTTGAGAACCTCTCTTGATGTCATGGCATCACTCCTTAAGGTGATAATTCTTTAATTATTCGTTGAAATTATATTGTGTGAATTCCTTAAATCAGAGCCTAGATCCTTTCCCCAGACAGTCTGAATCAGTTTCAGTCCTCTCCTCCCCCTCCCCTGCCCCGGGCTGCTAAATAGTACTGTGGAAGACTCTGGAAGGCAAGGAGGAGGGAAGAAGTAAAGGGAAGAAAAAGAAAGAAGACAAAAGGAAGGAGAAAAAGAATAAAAGGGCAAGGAGGACAGAGTGGGAGAGAAGCAGTTAAAAACTGCTGTAAAGATCGGATGGTGGCTCTAGGATGCAGATGGCTGCAAGTACCTTCCCTCAGAGGAAGCAGAGGAAGGCCTTCTGGGAAGTGATAGCAGCGTCTCACTTTCACCACGTGGGGGCAGGCTCTACTTAGGAGAGAGGAACAATTCAGGAAGGCTGCAGTGTGAAAGCTATCTTCCGGGTTCAGAGAACTCAATACTGACCTAATCACTCACGCTCTGCAGCCTTTGAGGTCTTTCACTAGCAAGAGCTCCTATATCTGGGCTCATTGCTTAGAGGAATTAAAGGAAAAAAAAGCTGATTTTACTCAAACTCAGATTTTTACATGATGTGGAGCAGGGGTCCTCAAACTTTTTAAACAGGGGGCCAGTTCACTGTCCCTCAGACCATTGGAGGGCCGGACTATAGTTTCAAAAAAAACACTATGAATAAATTCCTATGCACACTGCACATACCTTATTTTGAAGTAAAAAAACAAAACGGGAACAAATATAATATTTGTATTTGCATCTGGCCCGCGGGCCGTAGTTTGAGGACCCCGGAATTGTGGAGTATAGCATTACAGTTAAACAGATACTATAAATAGCAAAAACACTTTGACATCTCATCTTACTATTTAAAATGTACAATCACCCAAGGTCTTATGCAGGATTCTCTTTTCTGTGTGTCTTTTTTTTAATTGCAGGATTATCAAATAGACATTATATGTGCATCATTGTTTTAAGCATTTCAAAAGGTTGGAATGTGCTCTGAATTTCTTCCAGCTCCTTCTCAATCTTTGCTTCTGTTTTGATGCAAAGTGTTGGCATGCATGGGAATATGTATGGCACCCCCACCCCCCCCAACCATAAACTCTGAGCCTTTGTGTTGAAGGAATATATTTATTTGGAGAATGGTTGAAAACAACCAAATTACTGCCGCTAGTTTTGTGGTGCTTAAAAAGCAATTGTTGCAGGCATCTGATTGCTTCTGAATATAATGTGGCTACCATAGTGCTAGCAAGGGAACCCTGCACAGAGATATAAAGAGGAGCTACTGCCTCCATCCTCTGAGTTAAGTGTTATCCCCAGTGAACTACACTGCAATGTCCAGGCTGTTTTCCTTCTGGTAGAATTTGCCCTTGTTTGAACCACACAGATCAAGTTCATTCCAGCAAGTATGCACGTTTTCTAAAATAGACCTAGCCAATTAAAAGGAAAATCTTAAAAAACAACAATTTCTCTTTAAAATGGTGATTGGGCCTCTGAGATAAGGGATCCCATTTGCAAGTTTTAAAGGAATGATAAGAACTTTCTACTGGTTGAATAGGGGCTGAGGAAAATGGCTCCTCTTAAAACATTTTTTAAAAAATAATTGTTTTGACACCAAATTGATCAAACAATTGTGGGAAGTTTGGCTCCATTAGTCTCATGCTTTTTAATAAAACTCAGCTTTTGTGAATATTCAAGGAAGCAGTTCCACTCAAATTGTTGAATTTGGTGGCACAAGAAGAAATGAGGCAGAACTATGGTTCTGTAGCAAGGTATGGGGTCCCGCCTTCTCTGCATCCCTAAGTACATGGGAGGAGCATGACTTCTGTTTAAGGTTTACATAACTTTTTCTGAAATACCATCACATTCATTTGGTCAGCGTCCCCTTTACTATGTATAATTCTCTGCAGTGACTGGGAGAGGATTAATTCCAGATATGGTTTCCATTCTCTCCTTTCTATTTTGCAAGCAGTGTGCCTGTTATGAAGCCCTTGCAAGAAAAAAAAAGAAAAAGAAATGCCTTCTAAGATGATTTCTTGTTCCTAAAAATCAGGAGAACTAACTATAAAGAATGATTTACTCGTGGTCTCTGTCTTTGCAACAGTGGAAAAAATGGGAGAGGATCAAACATCCTCTCCAACCAGGTTTAATAGTGTTTTAAAATGAAACCTATGACACAGTCTTCACCAGGGCTATTAATTTATATCTTGCAGAAACGTGATTCAAAATTTTCTAGAATACAGACAAAGGAGAAGGTTTGATAATGAAGAAAAGTATAGGGATATCTGGAATTTTCTCTGAAAGCTGACGTGCTATCCTATGAGAAAAATCAAAGACTTGGACTCAAACTTTGTGAGTCCCTTTTTTGGTTAATTGGCATTAGTAGAGAAAGTCTGCTATATACAGAAAGGCTGACAAAACCCGTGAGGTCTGTTTTTTTTTTTTTTTGCAAACAAGTGTAGCACCAAGAGCTTGGCTCTCTCTTATTTGGCTCCATCCCGGGAGAGCCTCGTTTATTTTTAGTCCCTAATTTTATCGTTCATTCTACTAACCTTCAAATCTCAATGCACTTTTCGGAAAAAGTAAACCAAAAGTAATTACTTTAGGGAACACAAAGCCATATCTATATATGAGATCAAACATTGCCAACCTTCCCTTGCTATTTACCTCTAAATAACTACTTTTTCTCTAGAGCTTTCCACTTGTTTTCGTGACAAACAAACAGCAGGGAATGTCTTCGGCTCATTATACAGGACATAATGGGATCCTGCAGGGAGTAGGCCAAGGTAGAGCTCCATCTCCACTTGACTTTCAGGGGGAAACTACCCCACAAGGGAGGCCAGGCCTGTGCTGACTTCTCAGATGACAGGACATTCTGGTCTAGGTGTCCTTCCCTCCACCAAACAGGAGGCTACCAGATGCCTGAGACCACCTGAGGGACATCAGCATCCTGAGGGATGTGAAGTCAGGTCTGGGTCATGTGACCATCCCAGAGCGAGGGGTGGATGAGCTTGGTTTCACTCAAACCTCAACAAATGGGCTTTTCATAGGAAGGGTAGCTTCTATTACCAGGAGCATACAGGAATGTGACTCTGGGCACCCCAAACCAGAAAGTGTCCAGTACATAGTCCTTATCTATAACACACCAAGAAAACCACTGCTCCAAATTCAATGCTGTATTACCATTGTCTTACTGTGTGGGCGTTTCTTAAGGAAACTGATGCCACTTTCTCAGTCTGCTCCCTTGGGTCCAGTTTGAATCTATACCTTGGTCTCAGCGTGGCCTTTGGTCTCTGCCTCTGCTTTCACACAGGGCTTCCATCACTGGACACGATGCCGACCTTATGAATATTTCTCAACATCGTGGATTCTTTAAGTGGTGGCCTGATACCCCTCTTTGGCTTTATCATGGGAACTCCTGGAATCAAATATCTGTCTTCTCTGTCCTTGCTCCAGTGGAGCACCATTCCTTGTATCTGGCCAGATCAACTGGGTCCCCCTTGTCCCCTCTGGCCTTCTCTGTCTCACAGCTGGCCCTGACCAGGTGTTGACAGGAGGTGACTCCTTATTCTGCAGAGAACCTGCCAACTTGTGAATGGACTTATTTACTAGCCTCTAAATAAGGGCCTGGAGAAATGTAAGAGCATGAGCTTCTAGATGACAACATCGCACACATGCGGTGGTGCACTTTTCCTTTTCATGTGCATGGAAAGTATTAGAAGAGAAAATATTCCCTTCAGGGCATATTTTACACTGGCAGTCACGTTTTCCTGGAAATTGATTTAACACTTCAGAAAGGATCTGATGTAAAACATTTAATAGCCAGGGAGAAGAACGGTATTTCCCATCTTTCAACACCACCATGGCTGTAAAATGCCTTTCCCCACTGACTAGGTTATATTGTTCCATACATTATGATCTCACCATTCGTCATTCATTCACTCCCTCCTTTGTTCTTTCTCAAACATTTGAGTGCCAGGCTCTTGGAAAGGGTTGTAAAATGGAATAAGACTATACCCTTGCCCTCAAGGGGCTCTGCTCTAAGCCTAATCAAAGTCCCGAAAAATAAACACAGAATTCAAACATGATGGGGCCCATGCTCTTAGGTGCATTTAGGGCATCAAATGGGGGCTTAGAGGAGATAACATTGTGGGGAGGATGGGGGCAGGCAAGGCTTCAGTGGGGAGGCAGCTTTTGAACTGAATCTTGTAGGATGTTCTAGCAGGAATTCATTAGGTGGAAACATGGAGTAGGTGAATTCCAGGAAGGATCATGATGGATGACATATTGCTTGAACCAGCATGGTGGGTTTGAGAGTGAGTACTAGGTACAGCAGAACATAGGCTGGGTACAGGGCAGGGAAGAAAGGGAGGCAGCAGGATATAAGCGTGGTTGTAGAGGCCAGAATTTGTAAATTCTTGTAAGGATTTTATATTTTATCTAGAGGTAGGGGGAAGTATTAGAGGGTTTCAAATGGGAGTCTATTATGATTTGATTTGCATTCTAGGAAAATCACTCACCCTGGCATTAGTGGTAGCATTGCTAGAGATGGAAGACTGAGGCAGGAAGATCAGCTCCAGGGCTATTGCAGTAGTTCAGACCTGGAACGGCAAGGGCTTAAATGAGGGCAGTAAAGGTGGGCTTGGAGGTAAGGGGGCAGACTTAAAATACATTAAAAGGCATCAAAAGTGGCCATTATTTAGCATAAATACGTGGCTTTAGTGTTGGGTAATGTAGTATGTGATAAAGCCACTAAACTAGTCTGGGGAATATAGACTTACTAATAGTTTTGCAGACTTAGGTTCCAATTCAGTTTTAGATCTATCCAGTTGGAATTAGATGGGGACATCCAGGTAGGTGGCTCATACATGAACCTGGAGAGAGGTCTGGGCTAAACAGTTCTATTTGAGAGTTGTTTGTAATAGAGAGAATGGCTAAGTGAAGTCACTTAGTGAGCTCTCACAGAATGACAAAGGAAGGGGACCAAGAATAAAGCCCCAGAGAACACTACCTTTCAGTGAGAGGCAGGAGAAACAGCCCGTGGACAGAGAGGCTCTGGGCAAATGAGGAAGATGGGGATGTCCTGGAGATTGGGGGTAGAGTGCATTTTAATGGGAAAGGAATGGTAAACTGTACCATGGAGAAAAAGGTGAGATGAAGACTGATAGAGTGTCACTGGATTTACTAGTATTTGTCCATGAAAATTTCTCTGGTGACTTTGCCTGAGTAAGATATTATCAGAAGAGTTGGGGAGCAGAGAGCTGAAAAGTGAATGGCCAGTCGGGAAGGAGGGATATTGAATGTAGAGTATTTGTATTGCAGATTTAATTCTTACTTCTCTCTCCCAGGCTGTAAGTTCAGAGGAAGCAGGGACAATGCTGATTCTGGTCAACATTACAACCCTAGTACTGAGGGCAGTGCCCCATCCACAGTAGTCATTTAATAAATATTTGGTAAATGAGAAGAGAGAGACAGAGTGATAGATAAAGATATAAAGTACAAGGGAAGCTTTTTAAATTTTCTTCCACTAAATTTGAGGGGAAAAAATAGATGTGGGTTGAAAATCCTCATGAGAGACAGATTTCTGCTGTGAATATTGCAACATAAATTTGGCATTTCCTGTAGCTCTTTCTAGAAATCATCCAAGAACAGAAATGAGCACAAGAAACACAAACTCCCTGGTCCAGTGTTGCTATAACTAAGGAACTGTAAATTCCCAAAGCAATGGTAATAGAGAAGGGGAAAATTAATTTATGAGAACATGGAGAGAGGATATAGAGATTGCAGGTCTCAAAAACCCAGCGAAGGGAAAGTGGGGACACCTGAGGTGCAACAGGATGCAGGGGCCAGTGCTGGCTCTGGGCTCTTATTTTCTTTTAAGAACCAGAGGGAACAGAGCCAAATGGGAAGTCATGCAGAAAGGCTGTAGAGAGGAAATGGATGGTCTCCATGGCATCAGGGGAGAAGAGAAAGTTGCTATTGTGATAAAAAACCTGGGTTGCCAATCATCACCACTCACAAAACCCTGGGGAATGAGAACATTCCAGCCACAATGGAAAGTGGCACTGGTTCCTTCCTAACATATACCTGCAAATATTTGGTCTGAAAAAACTCATCTCTTTTAATAATGAGGGATCGCCTGGTTGGCGTAGCGTAGTGGTTGAGCATCAACCTGGGAACCAGGGGGTCATGCTTCGATTCCCAGTCAGGGCACATGCCCAGGTTGCGGGCTGGATCTCCATTGTGGGGCGTGCAGGAGGCAGCTGATCAATGATTCTCTCTCATCGTTGATGTTTCTATCTCTTTATCCCTCTCCCTTCCTCTCTGAAGTCAACAAAAATATATTTTTAAAAAATAATGAGGAATAAAAAAGTGAGAATCCATATAAATATGGACCATAGGGGAAAAGAAGAAGAAATAGGGAAGAGGTGGTGATACGTGGAGAAGATATACTGTAAACTGGGAGAACTCAAGAAAAAAATGTAAGAAATCTTTTTACATAAAGAAATCATCATAAAAATTAAGGCAACATTAGAAGGAAGACAGTGATGCAAGATATTGCTAAAACATAGTAAAGGGAGGTAAAAGAGGGTAAAGTGGGTCAAATATATGGTGATGGAAGGAGATTTGACTTTGGGTGGTGAGCACACAATGCTATATACAGATGATGTTTTATAGAATTGTGCACTTGAAATCTATATAATTTTATTAACCAATGTCACTCCAATAAATTTAATAAAATTAAAAAATAAACTATAGTAAAGGACATAGATTCAACTAAGAAAAGAAGAAAAATAAAAAGAAAATGTTTAAAAGAATGAGAGAAAATGAAAGATAGAAAAACAGGCAAAGAAGATTTAACATACACAAAGATATTTAAGAGATGATCAGCCTCCCTTATAGTTAGAGAAATGCAAGCCAAACATACCCTGAGATCAGAATTTTTCTTTCTAGCAATATCACTAAGACACAAGTAGTCCTACTCAGGGACAAAGTGGGTGTTGCTTAATGGTTTGAAGAGAAGGAACATCTTTTGCTACGAAACTGGAGGGAAGAAAATAGGATTGGTTCAGATACAAGAACTTCATCAACTTCCTTCCTCTACAAAATCTCTTCTCTGTATAGTGGGAGGTAAGGGCATCAGGGGAATAAGGAGGGGAGTGGTAACGGGGAATGGAAAGTAAAGAAGAAACATCAGAAGAGTCCTGGAGATTTGGGAAAACATCTCTGTAGGATGGAGGAGTATGTTATCTGGAAGATGTAAGAGAATTAGATGCAGAGTGTCTCTGAGTTGCCAGTTCATACATCGTGGTCTCCTTCAGCATGGCTCAGCTGCCTGTGTGGGGAGTAAGGAAGAGAAATGTTGGGGGTTCCAGAGTAGATCGGAGAGACAAAGGAGCAAGAATGCTGGCAAAGAACAGCTAAAGTGAAAATGGAGGGGGTCAAAGAAGGTTGGTCATTTATTGTATTTTAAAGTTTTAGAAGTTGAATATACGAAGTCATGAACCCCTAGGACAGTGGTTCTCAACCTGTGGGTTGCGACCTCTTTGGGGGTCGAACCACCCTTTCACAGGGGTCGCCTAAGACCATCGGAAAACACGTATATAATTACATATTGTTTTTGTGATTAATCACTATGCTTTAATTATGTTCAATTTGTAACGATGAAATTGGGGGTCACCACAACATGAGGAACTGTATTAAAGGGTCGCGGCATTAGGAAGGTTGAGAACCACTGCTCTAGGAGAAGGGAGGCTCCCGTACGCCCTAGATTTATTCTTTTATCCACAGTAGAAGACATGCTCATTTCTTGTTCAGATTCCAGCATATTAATTAGGCCACATTTAGTCACAGTGAAGTCAGTTTGAGAAAAGATTTCAGTTCATGGATGTGACTTGCTCTCTTCTCTCTCTTTCACCCTAGTGGCCATAGTGGGTATTAGCTGACCAGGGCTTATTATGGGGCCCACTGTCCATCTTTCCTTCTTCCATCTTCCTTGTCCATGCAGCTTAAAGAGATGAGCCCTGTGGGCTAATATCCTTGTCTTTTTGTTCAAGATGCAGGCTTGGGCCTCATACACTGCCTTAGTCTG
>NW_006383016.1:3722678-3729944 GCF_000327345.1 Myotis davidii | reverse complement strand
TCCTTCTGCTCCAGGCCAGACCACTTTGTTTTCCAGCATCAGGCTCTTCTTCGGGAAAGGGTGACTAAGATCAGAGACTCAGAGTGGCTTAGCCATTCTCATTAGTCCAATTCTGAGACCCAACGGGCTCCAGAAGCTTGCCTTCAATAGCTCTTACCTGCGTCTATCTACCTACCTATCTATCTATCTATCTTATATCTATTCATCCATCCATCATGCATAATTTTATACTAGCTGTATTGAAATTTTGTATACCATAGAATTTACCCATCTAAAGTGTACAAGTAAATGATTTTTTAGTACGTTAGAGTGTTCAAACTAAAATGTAATAGAAATGGGACTAATATTTGTGTTTTGACTAAAATTCCAGTGCTCTTTTTATTCTGATGCTGATAATAGGCTGGTGACAATATAGACATTGAATTACCAAGGCAGGAAATTATAGCAAATCTTAATTAAGGGCATTCCAAAGATTGAGTAAGTAAAAAACTTGGATTGAATTATGAAATACTGTTGAAAGGAATTGAATGGCTTCTTGTGCCTCATTAACAGCTAATTAATTGCTACCATGTAAATACCTTAATTATGCAAACATCTTGTGAATAAAAGAGAATATAATTTATCAACAAAGGAAAGAACAGATGTGACTCTACACATTAGATAATAAAATGATTATCCAAAAAGTATTCAACCAGTGGGAGGGGTGAGCTGGATCTATCAAGATGATATGTAACATTAGATGAAGGCAAAGCTCTTCACTTAGGATCTCAAAATCTGCTGCATCTGCGTCAAAAACCTCCATCCGGGTACATCAGTTTCTCTCTGCATTAAGCTCAGTCATGGTAGCATAGCAGTTGGATGGATATGCGGTAGCCTGGTAGCTGTTGTATCTGCGCAGGAACTGGAAATAAGGAGTCGTTCTCAGTATTCCAACTTGTTCCTCTCTGCTGCATGCACCATAAGGGAGGCTGGCTACACTCTGTTCTTGTATCCGCATCCTTCTTTGCACCTAGAAAGGCGCTAAAAGTAATACTACGTTATTAAGATATAGCTCAAGGGCAGGTATGACAAGTGATACAGCAGTGTGGTGAAGCCGCTGGAAAGGCCAATGGAAGTCTTCCTTTAGTAGAATGTCATCTAAGACAGAGGCCAGCAAATTATGATCGTTGGTCAAATATGCCCTGCTGTTTTGCACATAACCATGCCCATTCTTTGATGTACCGCTATAATGGCAGTTGAATAATTGCACGAGACTGTATGGCTGGTAAAGCTGAAGATATTTACCCCCTGGCCCTTTACAGAAAGTATTTGCCTATCCATAATCTCTAACAAGGACGTGGGACAGGGAGGGGAGTGCAGCTCCACCCTCGACATCAGCCATTGAAGTTTAAAAAACAATACGGTCAACGGAAGCATGCGTGGAAGAGAACTTGCTGCCATGTGCGAGAACTCAAAATTAAGTCCCATCTCAGATGATAGAGAGATGGAGGTATTTTAACTGGAACAGGGAAACGTTGCAGATGGAAGGAGTTTGGAGTGGAAAATTCTAGCTGAATTAAAATGCTGAAAGGATCCTGAGTGGAAGGACTTTGTAGCCTCAACTAGGACCAGGGGTGACAGTTACAGGGAGATCCTTTAGTGGGCTTTCTAACAATGAGGGGTTAAAAGGCATAACAGGCTGGCCTGGGGTTGGGGTTTCCTTATTAGGGCTGAACGTGCTAGACTGGATGACTGCATGCCAGGAGCATTAGTGAGGAGATTCAGGAATAAGAATTGTCACCATTTGGGGGATACCTACTATCTACCATCATCTCTCTCTATAATCACCTCTAATCCTTATAAATTACCTTGTATTATTATAAACTTCACTTTGTGGATGAGGAAACAATTCAGAGAGGGTAAAATGTTTGCCCAAACTCATAATGCTAGTACATGTGAAACCTATAGTCAAATGGGGTGTTGGATAAGCCATCTTTCTTTAAAAACATTTTTGGGATATTTTGAAAAACAGAAAAAGGCAAAGAATAACAAAACTAACATAGAATTTCTACCACCTAGAATTTATAATTAACAGTTGTTAATCCTGGGTTGTGAAAACATCTATGAAACTTTTATTTTTGATAGATATGTTTATTGGCATTTTTGGTTCATGAGCTAAAAACATCGATGAGAGAGAAACATCGATCAGCTGCCTCCTGCACATCTCCTACTGGGTATGTGCCCGCAACTCAGGTACATGCCCTTGACGGGAATCAAACCTGGGACCTTTCAGTCCACAGACCGACGCTCTATCCACTGAGCCAAACCGGTTTTGGCTGAAACTTACTTCTAAGTTAGTTCTATTAATTATGTAATTATATAGTTTAATAATCTTTAAAACAAAATAATTAAAAGATAGCCTGAAATATTATATTTTCAATAATTATAGATACTATCTTTTTTTAAAAAAAACACCAGGACCTCCATTCGCCTGGTGCCTTTTGTGGCAAATATTCCTTGGCTCTCCATGAGACTCTCTGATCACAAAATCATTTTATGGGGCCTAAATTCTATACATATTGTTTATTTTCAATGACAAATTAATTATCCAACCCATTGCTTCCCTTGGCATGTCCCTGGTGCCCCCTTGTATGGCCCTGCTCCAATGGCCTCAGGAAAAAGAACAAGATCTTGCATTATTAAACATAGTTGTATCTTATAATTAGACACATTTTATTTAGGGTGCATAGAAAATTGGAAATGACTGATTCAACCTTTTGCAGCATAATTTTATTTTACCTTTTTCTTCCTTCCCTCATTTTACTTCCCATTTTTCATCTTGAAATAGTTGTGTAAGCTGTGCTTGACTGGTGGTCATCACAGCTGACTGAAGTTGTTAATGTTTTCTGAACCCATTTCCTTCCGTCCTATGCAATCCTGCCAAACTGCTGTGTTCTCCAGACACAACGGTTCCGGTGAACAGCTCTACCTTTAGGATACGAGCTTGCTGTTTTCCCAGGGTGAGCAGAGCAATCCCAGTCAAGAACTCAGTTATGGTCAATGTTCTTAATGAAAATGTTGAGCAGATTAAATGGGTCATTTTGGTGACTCTGCTCTACTTGGTTGGAGAATTGCACCTCCTGCTAAGCAATGGCCTCCGTGTGTTCATGGGAGTCCCACTGGGAAGGGGCTCTCACATGCCTTCTCAGACCAGTGGCAGCCTCAGTTTCCTCTCATTCCTTCTGCTCTGGTGCCCTCCTTCTGGGGTTCTGCTGTGTCCCCCCAGCATTCCGTTGTGCCCGCCAGTTCTGCAGTTTCCTTTGGTTGCAACCCTGCAGCACCACTGATGAAAGCAAACCTATGAAAAGCCAGAGCTGCATAAGGTTTGTAGCACAGTTGAGGAGACCACAACTCTTTGTGTCCTCTCGACTGGAATGGCAACAATGCCCCTCAGAGACTTAGATGAAGGCATTTTATTACTTTGCTAGGACTGATGTGACAAGTTCCACAAATGGGGCAGCTTAAATGGAAACTTGTTGTCTTACAGTTCTGGGGGTGAAATCCGAAGTCAGGGTGTGTCAAGATTATCTGAGAAATGTGAGGGACAGTCTGTTCTGTGCCTCCCTCCTATCATCTGGTGGTTTGCTGATAATCGTCGATGTTCCTTGACTTATAAAAGCACCACCTTGATCCTTACCTTCATGTCCACATGGTGTCTCCCTGTGCCCAAACAAGATTATCTGAGAAATGTGAGGGACAGTCTGAACTGTGAGAAATCTATCTTTTATATGATAGTAGGAGACTGTGGAGAGAAAAGGGGGATTGCTTACATGATCCCCCCTTTTCATAAGGACACCCATCATATTGGATTAGGGCCCATTCTATTCTATCATAACTCATGATGTCTGCTATGACATTATTTCCAAATAAGATCGTATTCTGAGATGCTGACAGTGAGGGCTTGAACACATGAATTTCAGGAGGACACAACTCAACCCATAACACTACTCCTTCAGGTTTTTTTTGAGTTTTCTCTTAGTAAGAATTGACAGAGGCACTTTGGTTACACGATTGGGACCAAAGGAGGATAAATAGGACAACACAAATGAGTGACTGTAAATGGAAAAGCACAAGCCAGGTGGTAGCTGCCATTAAGGAAGAATGCTTTTATGTCTGCATGGAGGATCCCATGAGCATCTGCATGGAGAACCCTTCAAGCCCCTCTTCCTGCAGGCTTAGTTAGAAAGATGGGGATGGTGGTTCCATTTTTCCCCATAGGGAGTTGTTGATGTTATAGGGGAGTTGGTGTTACACAAGTAAGAGATGCTCCAAGCACTCATCTCTCTTCCATTCAAAGGATTGCTCACTACCTTCCCCCAACAGCTCCTTAATTCAACCGATTTTTTTGCTGACATTTAATTGCACAGTAAATGTTTGTGGGATGCGTGAATAAAGGTGAGAAATCTATCTTTTATATGATAGTAGGAGACTGTGGAGAGAAAAGGGGGATTGCTTACATGCTCCTTCTGATTTTCCAAGGTTGGTGAAGATACAACCAGATTACTCACTAAAAGCACTTTAAAAAAATAAAATAAAAGCACTTTGAAGTTGCTACACCTTTGGCTAGTCATGTCAATGCTTGGTCCTGAGGCTTGTCAGGAGAGCAGGTTCTGGGCTTGAGTACTAGTAGTGCAGGAGCAGAGGAGACAGAACTAGAGTTTCCCTACCTGCTCTTCTGAGGCAAAGATTGTCAAAAGTCTACACCTCCTATCTCAAAGAGAGCTGCAAAATCTGGCTTTCTCTTATCTTTCACTGGCACAGGCCTTCAAGTTCAGTCTAGCCTTTCAAGAAAAGAACCAACTTCTTATATATTTTTCCAATCTTACCAAATCACCCATCCTATATAAGAAAAGAGTAATATGCAAATTGACTCAATGTCCGAACAACCGGTTGCTATGATGCACACTGATCACCAGAGGGCAGGCGCTCAATGCAGGAGCTGCCCCCTGGTGGTCAGTGTGCTCCCACAGGGGGAGCACTGTTCAGCCACAAACCGGGTTGATGGCTGGTGAGTGCAGTGGCCCACCTCCATGGCAGCTCTAAGGATGTCCAAGAGCTCCCAGATTGCAAAAGGGTGCAGGCCGGGCTGAGGAACACCCACTACCCCCAGTGCATGAATGTTGTGCACTGGGCCTCTAGTAAATTAATAAAAATATAAGCCAAGGAAAATAAATTGGTAGTTGGTTTAAAAAAATTTAACCCAGTTGTACTAAATGCCAATTAAATTTAAAAAATTATATTCATGCAATCATGTGTTCCATAAGGTTTCCACAAAGCTTCTGATTAATTTCATGGAAAAATAGAAATGCGGTCTGTTTCAAACAGGTTATTGAATATAGTTATCTATTGATTACTGTGACTTGTAATGCTGTTGGGTTAAGAATTCATTTTTAACACATGCCCCTTTAAAAATGGTTCCTTGAGTCTGTGTTGAGCCATCAGATCTCTCACACTTGTTTTCCAAATCAGTTGGGAATTAGGGTGGTTAAGAAGAGATCAAGTGCAAAGGAAGGGGTGTGGAATCAGTGGGCAATGTATTGATTGAAATAGAGAAAGAAGCCACAGAAGCAATGGTTAGTGATTCTTGAGAGTGAACTTGGAATAGGGTAACTTTTTGTTAAAAAAGAGTAACAAGTTAATGGGGAAAAGGGGGATTAAAGATTCAAGAGAGGAAACAGCATCTTGTTGGGAGCCAGGAAGGGTGAGCCAGTTCAAATTGTAAGGGTGAGTCTTGGCATAAAGAAGGGCTCCTCTTCTGTCAGGAGAGAGTGAAGGTGGGCAAGGAGGGGTGGTGACAGTTTACCTGGCGAAAGTTGGGAGACCTCATCTTAACCTCATTTTATGCAGGAGGAAACTGAAGTCCAGAGAGCGGGCATGACCTGTCCACGATCACCTTCTGCAAGGTGAGTCCCAGGCCTAATACCTGGTTACAGTTGACCTTCACCACTCTGTTCCTATTCCCTCTCATTTCCACTTCCTTACATCTGCACTTTTATTTCCTTAGAGCATTACACAATTGTTTGCTAGATACAGTTGATGACTGTGGGAAAGAAAAAGAAAAAATTAATAAAAACACAAATTTAATTTAGATGAGAATCAATTTAAATGCTTAATTGGTTGGAGGAAAAAATCAAGAACAGGTGGAGCTTTAGTCTGCCTGGAATCTTCAAATGAGAGTCTGGATATTATGTTGTGTTCAAAATGAAAAATGTAGAAGTCTATGAATGTAAAGATACATCATAGCATGCAAGGTGTGGAGGTTATATGAAGAAATCCAATTTGAACTGGTGAGAACATAGACTTTTTAAGGAGTGGAGGCAAATTTCACATGCACAGCTGATATTTACCTGGACTCACACAGGTTGTGTCAGAGGATGCAGTCAAGTTTCCCTGTAGTCACAATAGCCTGGGAGAAGTAGCCACATGGTCACTTTTCCAACTGTGCCACACCATTATTTCTACCATATTTTGCCAAAGGCAAGACCCTCATGGCCCTACTTCTTTAACTTTCACTCCAAATGGACCTATACTTCTGTCACTGCCTTCTAGTCAGAGACCCCAAGGAACATCCTTATACTTGAACAAGTATGTTTATTGCTCAGCCAGTGAAGGAGAACCCCAGGGCCCAGAGCGTGTCTCCATAAGAGAGTGCTAGAAAGGCCTTATAGGACTTGAGTTTGGTTGGGTAATTTGGGGAGAACCCAAGGCGGCAGGGTTTACTCTGGATTGGGTGCTATCCGAAATCAAGGACAACTCTGTGATTGAATAGCTCAGCGAGTCATATCCACAGGGAGGGCAGCCAAGCTCCCATTGCAATCAGGAAGGCAGCGGTAGTCCCTCTTATTATCTGGGCCTTTTGATATTCTGTGGCTTGGACGATGCTCACACTTTGCCTGTGTTTAGATACGATTACTGAGTGGCCATATTTTTGTCTGATTTCATCATGGTCACCGAGGGGCTTTGTCTGATGTTGATTTTCTGTGAAATTATTTATATTTGCCCTGACTGGTTTGGCTCAGGGGATAGAGCTTTGACCTGCAGACGGAAGGGTCCCAGGATCCATTGCAGTCAAAGGCATGTACCTTGGTTGTGGGTGCATCCCCAGCGTGCAGGAGGCAGCTGATCGATGTTTCTCTCTCATCGATGTTTCTAACTCTCTCTCCCTCTCCCTTCCTCTCTGGAATAAATCAATAAAACATATTTTTTAAAAAATGCAATTGAAACTAT
>NW_006383016.1:3692968-3722539 GCF_000327345.1 Myotis davidii | reverse complement strand
GATTATATTATATATTATATATATATATAATATCTTAAAAAAAGAAAAGAAATTGTTTATATTCAACAAGAGATTATCAAAACCCAGCTAAGTCAGCTCTTTGGATGTCAGGGGCTGCTTTTCTTTCTCAGTATGAATTTATTTAGAGAAAACAGGCAAAGTTTTGAGTTATAATATCCCAAATTGAGTGTGTGCATGTGTGTGTGCGCACTGGGGGTGTTTGTATTTTGGGTAGATTTATTAAGAGCAGTGAAGCCCTGTATTAGCCACTCCCACCTCCTCACATAGACTTCCCTCCTTTATGTTACAACGATAGAACCTGTTCTGTGAATTTTGGGTTAAAGCAGAGAACAGACAAATTGGCATCTGAAGGCTAGACTTTCCTCTTTAGCCTGTTGCCTAAATCAGTCTGCTAACCAGCCCCAGAGTGTACTGTAATCTCAGAATTCTCTGATCTTTGCAATTTTCAAACAGTTTGGAAGTCTTGAATGTTGAGAAGGTGAATAAATAATTCTAAAGCACAATTTAATGGTTTCATATTGCCTGTGGTGATGCCCAAAGCTTATTTATGAATGTGCAGTGCTCTTCAAGGCACTTGCTGACAGTGATTTTAAGATGTGAAAAGCAGCAGTTATAAAAAATAAAGTCATTTTTCTTGTTCTGTGACTCATAGACTGTCTTCTACAGTCCTGGAGTCAATCCTAAAAACTGGAGGGAGAAAATGTTGATTTGTGGCCTCTGTATAGAAGCAATTTCATGTGGAGTTGCCAATTGTCACTGCAAACAAAAGCCTTTTAAGCAGTCATCAAGTAGCTTGTATTAGTTAAGTAACAAAATCTGGGTTTATTCAATTTTGGTCCCAGAAAATTATGGGCTTCTTTGACTCTGTAAAATGTTGTATTTGGTCTTATCCAATGGAAACATGACTTGGTAGAGAGAATATACAAGATCCCAGGAAGCCTGGGTCCCAGTCCTGGTTCTGTCCCTAATGAGGGGACTAGGCATAAGTTATATGATTTTTCTGGGTTTTAGTTTCTTGTTTAAAATGGCCATATTAATGCTTGCTTTTCCTGCTTTAAAGTAATAGGTCAAGTGAGATCATGCTTATCAATGAAGAAAGACAAAAGCTGTTTTAAATTCCATGCACCTCCAAAAAAGGGAAGCCCCTTAAAGACAACATGGCAACCTGTTAGTGGTCCTTTCACACGGGAGAGGGTGTTGATGGGTCTGGAAAGACAAAAGGGAGTTTGGCATAGTTGGGGAACAGAGAATGTGGAGAGTCAAATTGTTCTGCATAAGCTGAGTATGAACATAAAACTGGACTGTGTAGGGGCAATAGGGGAGGGGAGTGGTGTTGAGAGAAATGGGAAGGAAGGGAAAAAAAGGAACAATCAGCAAAAGGCAGGTGGTCCAGAGATATATGGGAGGAGGGTTGCCTGATAGAACTTTCAAGAATAGTTATGTGTAATGTACTTTAAATCAGTCTGTTTGCAGTGTAGCAGTATAATCCTCCACTTACGACCTTCAGTAAAAGTTTTTCAAAAACACAAGAGCTTTATATACACCTTGCTTGAAATGAAGGTGGGAAGGGGCTGGTTTGGGGGCAATTTAGTAGGAGAAAACAATTGCTAAAAAGTGCAAAACAGAGAACAAAAATTCAGTAGAGGCAGAAAACTCAAAATAGAAATGGCCATAGAACGTAAGTTTTTCCAGAAACACAAAGAGGCCCTGGGCAGGCCTTCTGGAGAGCACAGAGGCTGAGCCAATTTTATATATAGACCTTAAGGGGCATGGTGACCCACTATGGTATGCAGATGAGCAATGTAAAAGGCTTGGGAGAAAAAGAAGCAAAAGCAATATTAAGTTGTTAACTATGATTTGAGGAATTAGGGAAAATAGATAATTCAAAGCAAAAAATACATTTAAAAAATCAAAACTCCTTTGCTTCTAATTTAGAAAAAAGTTTAGTCTTAGCTTTCTGTCATAACGCTCCCAGTCAAGAAACAATTTTGCGGGATCTATAAGGAAAACGAACATGCATCCCCTCTTTTGGTGTCAAAAAAGACAACTAATTTGAAGTGGTTCTCTGAAACTCATGACTATGAGGATAGATGCAAAGCTTTCAGATTCAGTTTTCAGAGTTTTTTCTTTGTCAGTGTCTACACAAGCATGTCAAACTCGCGGCTCGCTGGCCTTGAGTTTGACATGCTTGGCTGGGTTGATGCTTTAAACCTGAGATCACGCTTGGGGCCTAGTTTGCGTACCCACCTCGGAGAATTGTGAGATTCCCAAGGCTCTTCCTAAGGCTTAACTGGCATATATTCTCTAGTGATGGCATGAGGGGACGAGAAGGGAAAGCACAGGGGACTTGGGACCTTTGCTTTGTCTTTCTTCTTTCAACGCTGCCTGGGGCAGGTCAAGCTTTCTCCATAGTAACCTCATGGTGCTACTCGTGAGGTCCGAGGGCTGGCAGCATCAACATCTGGGATTTGTTAGAAAAGCAGAGTCTCGGGGTCCCCGTGAGACCCACTGAATCAGAACCTGCATTTTCGTGTTTGAGAAGCACTATTCTGGAGTGTTGCATAGACCTGTCTTTGGTGCTACCAGAGCTGGCCTGTGAAAAAGGGAGGGCGTGTCACGGCTGTCACATCGGGGATTTGGCTGTGAATTCAATGTAAATTATGTAATTTAGCGGCAGAGAAGGGACAGTAAAGACTGGGCCATACCCGGGGCTCTGTAACGGTTTGCGAAAGGGCCTAGTTGGTGTTTTCAACTTGCTCCCCACTGAAAGGAGACTAGCAGTTGCCTACCAGGAAACCAGATACTGCTGATATTACCATTATTCTGAACAGGATTTTAAAGTTGATAGAGATTTCAAGAAGTAATCTAGCTGTTATGTTCCCAGTGAAGGGCTGAGGGGAAAAAGAGTCACATTAGCTTCTGAGGTAAAAAAAAAAAAAAAAGTGTCTTCTATTTCCTTTGTATCACCTTAAAACTCCTGGTAGAGTGGGACTCTTGCAAAATGAGCACTCGATAAATGTCATTATCAGTGATTTGCATTCCAGTGGTAACATATTTAATGCGACTCATTTCAACTAATGTTCTGCTTCCCATGTTAACTTCTACAGACCCACAACCCAAACTGTAAACTGCTGAGTGTACAGAACACTGGGCTCCAGCTAAGTGTGATTAGTTATTGATTTCTGAGCCCCGCAAACATTTAGGAAGCAGAAGCTCTTGGGCACTGGATCATTATGGACTGCGGGGCGGATGCTGGCAGAATCCCAACAGTCACAATTTGTGAAAAATTCTCGAGTGGCTGTAAGGCGCAGGCTATGGATGTGACCCTGTGTGTGGCCCTGATCTGTGGCCTGGTCCCCTGATTGTCTTTCTCACCCCTGTCTTTGCCCCTGTCTTCGTTGAGATATACTTTTGGTCACCAAGAGGAGAAGGCAGAGAGAAGAGATGTTTAGTGAAAACTTATCCTGACTGCTGGGAAAAAACAGCTCAGACTTAGAGGTGATAAGCTTACCATGAAGACTAGTACAGTATCACTCGTTCATGGTGTGTTGTATCCATATTCTGTATAGTATTGCTCTTTTTCATTTAAAAACATATATTTAAAGCTCAAATATATGGTGTTGAGAATAAGAAGGCTAATCTATTCACAAGTTGTGGGAGATTAAAGGCAGCTATACATTTTTGACTTTCCTCTCTCATGATAGGTGGTCTGTGTCCCCGCTCCTTGAATCTGGGCAGGCTCTGGGATGGCTTTGATTGGTAGAATGTGGTGGGAGTGGCATTTGTCTGATTTTGGACCCAGGCATTGAGAAACTGGCAGCTTCTATTTTCTGCCCCTGAGAACCCAGCCACCGTACTGTGAGAAACCCAAGTCCCATGTAGAGGCTACTGTCTGCATTGCAGTCAGCGGTCCGAGCTGAGCTCCAGGTAGTGGCCAGTACTAACCAGCTGTGTGACTGCTCCGTTTTGATGTCCAGTGGAGCCTTCAGATGACTCTAGCCACTATCTGACCACAACCGTGAGAGAGAACCAAGGGAGAACCAGCAAGCTGGATCCAGGCAACCCATGGAACTATGAGAGAGAACAATACATTGTTTAAAGCCACTGCATTTTTCAGTGGTTTGTTACGCAGTCATGTGCGATCTTTGGGCCAGTCACTGACCTCATATACGACAGGGGTCCCATCTATATGTATATAAAAGGCTGAGTGACCGTCTGACCAACTGACCAGCTGGTAGGTACGACGTACACTGACCACCAGGGTGCAGACGCTCAACACAGGAGCTGCTGAGCTGCGGTGACTTGGCAGCAGGGGTTCTCGAATAACGCACCCCAGAACCAGAGAGGAGGGAGCCTGACTCCGGGGTTCGTCACCCTAGAACCTCCCTCTTGCAATCCGGGACCCTTCAGGAAATGTCAGAAAGCCAATTTTGGCTCCATCCCCACAGGCCAGGCTGAGGGACCCCCACCTACTGGAGGGACCCGCTCACTAGGCAGATGCCCTTAGAGCTGCGGCATCACCCTAGGAGGTTGGCTCCAGGGCATGTCTGGCCCATCTCACCCAGTCCTGCCCCACTGGCCACCTTCTAATTAATTTCCTTTTAATGTGCACGAATCCATGCACCAGGACACTAGTAGAATTATAATGGAGCTGAAAAGTTCCTCTCAACTACTGACATCACCGCCATGGAAATGTCCTAATGTAGTAACACAGGCATCACTTGTGTTTGTGGTGATGCTGGTGTAATTAGGTATAGCACAGTACTTGATCATGACAAGAAATAACCATTTCACTGGTTTATGTTTTTGCTATACTATACTTTTTATCATTATTTTAGAGTTCGCTCTTTCTAGTTATTAAAAAAGTTGGTTATAAAACATTATGCTGTATTATGTCAGCAGCAACCTCAAATATCTTGTGTTTACTTGTTTTTTGATTGCATCATTTTCTCTTGTATTTGATTTAATCTCATGTTTTGTACTGTAACATGCTGTTACTTCTTTTCCTCCTCCTTATACTTCTGATATGTCTCTGGCATCTATGTATACACCGTGGGATTCAGTAAATGTTTATTAATGCAGTCAGGAAAGCCATCTTGCTTTGTCATTGCCTTCCCTTGGACACCAAGTATGCTTTTGTGTGGATGGAGGTGGAGGTAATTGTGTATGACTTCAGTCTATGTCCTTCATTTGCAATTGCCTCATATCTTCCCCCACCCCCTCACTTGGTAGAGTTGAGCTGCCACTGCTCTGGAATCTCTGTCTCTGGTTGCTCCCTGTCCCCATCTCTTTTTCTTACTACTCAGTGAGGTTTTTTCTTTCTTATTTAAATGACTCTTCTTTACAAAGGTCTAAATACTTTCCTCTTTCAAGGCAGGGATGGTCATCAGCGGGAAAATGGATGCTCCACCCTGTGCTGTGGAACAGAACCTTAGGAAAGCACCAAGGCTGATAAGGCTGCCTGCTTATCGCCCCACGGGCAAAGGACCAGCTATTTACTAAGTTAAAATGATAAATATTCCAAGAGCAAGCTCTGAAGTCGCCCAGCCCCACAGTGTGCTGCAGAGCCTCTGTGGTATCTTACTGATGAAGCCACTAGATGGAAAGCTTAGCGAAAGCGCCAAAGGATAATTGTTTTGGGTTTTAGGGCCTCTGCTGAGGTGTTACTGATTTTCCAGTTCGCAGTAACCTCGGAACTGACTTCTCAGAGAAGTACCGCCATGCTCCTTTTTCGCTTTTTGTTTGTAGCATTTTTCACACCCTGATACTGACTCATTCATTGTTACCTTTGCTGTGAAACACAGAAGTCAACTCAGTTTTTTTTTTTTTTAGAATTCAGAATTTTTAGAGGTTACTAGAAAAGTCTTTGGATTAGTTCCCCTTTGAAGTTCAGATCTTCCTTAGCTCATATTTGAGAGGGAGTTATGGCTCTATGATGGACTCATGACATTTCTTATTGGGATATAAAAGGTCAGATTTTAATGCCTTCTTGTGATATATGCATCTGGCTCAAGATCAGGCAGTTGTGAATGATGGAATTTAATTGTAATTTAGGGATGGGGGTAAGAGACAAGAAGTTACGGCTTTGCTGTAGTGCCTGAGCTATCCACTATTCCTTAGCAACCTGCATGAAGCTTTGTGGGCTGGAGTTGCTCCTTAAAGCAGCCGTGCAGCAACACTGAGGTCATGGTGCGGGGGCAAAGGCAGAAGCTTACCTGGGCTCATGTTCCAGTGATTACCTGGCATCTCACCTTGGACAAAGGACAAATGCCAAGATATAACTCCTTGTCTTCTGAGCATTCTGGAAATTCAGTTGCATATTTACCTGTTTTGTTCAACTGCCTCAAAATTCTTACACTGTCACTTTCTCTCCCCACCCCCACCCCCACCCCCAATAAGAATTCTTGAGTACACAAAGATGTCTACTCACTCCCTTTTTGTGTGTGTAAAAGACTGCTTAAGGTCAAACTTCCTGAATGAGAGTTCTCCCTTCTGAATCTCAAACAAAATAAAAATAAATCACTCTTTCTCTTCTGTTTTACATGAATCCAAGAATTGATCCAACTTAGTGGGTATGAGTGAATCATACATTTATTAAGAACAGAGATAATGTGATGTGGAAGAAGCCCTGGGGCTGGATTTGAGTCCTCAATTCTTATTAGCACGCAGACTCTCTGAACTTCTCTTTCCTCATCTGTAAATTACCCTTTAGCCTCAGCTCTCTTATCTAGTAAATTGCTTTGAGACTTAAATAAGACAATACACACTCTTTGGAATGGTTCTGTTATCTCAGGTTTTGGGGCATGCTAATCCACTGTTGGCAGTTCCTGATAATACTCTCTTGTAATGAATTATTTTCTCATGTGATTTTAATTTTGGCTTGTGGGCTCAATCTCATCTGGGATTATTTTTGGTCCGTGTGAGTCATATGTACCCTTGTTTGTGGGAGTATATTTACAGAGAGGTTTTATATTTGCCATGGCTGGGTATCCCAAGGATTTTACTTGTCCAGGATGAGTTTTCACAGTATCTTGTCAGTTTGAGATTCCAGCGCCATGTGGAGTGTATTTGGACTCCGTGTCCACATGTGGCACAGACTAGGGCTGGGGGCCTGCCAGACCTGATGCTCCTTTGATTCTTTTCTGGCCCCCTTGGGAGATTCTCCCATTCCTCTTACACAAAGGGGGTGGGCTTTATGTGGAAGTCTATGCTCTACCCTCATACTTCATATGGCTCAAGGCCTCGGCTCTGACTTTCATGGGGATTTTATGACTCTAGTAGTCCCTTGCTGTTCGGGAGTGCAAACAAGTCTGCTATCCCCAGGATTCTTCTGCTTTCATTCATCTGCTATGAGTTCTTCTATTCATTTGTGGTGTTTTGGTCACTAGAAATGCCCCTTTCTGTCTTTTGAACGTAACTTTTTTTAGTATTGTAGTTTATCCGGACCTTTGTTTTTTAAAAGGAAAGAAAATCTTAGCTCAATTTGCAACATTGCTGGTACTAAAAGTCAAATGTATATCATTTTTTAAAGGTTGTTTTCTTATTTTATTTAATTAAAAAGAAAAAGCATATATATGTGAGGTGTACAACATGATTTTATACACAGATACACAGAAAAGTATTATTATAGTCAATCTAATTCACATATTCTCACATAGTAACCATATTTTTTTGTGTGTGATGAGCACCTGATGATTACTCTCAGCGAATTTCCAGTATTCAGCACTACAGTACTATTAACTGTAGTCACATTCCTGTACCTTAGCTATCTAGACTTAATCATTTTACAAAACTGAAACTTTGTACCTTTTGACCAACATCTTTAATTTCCCCTGCCTCCCTTGCCTGGTAATCACCATTCTCCAGCCTGTTTCTATGTTCATTGCACAAATATATACATATATATTCACATTTCTTTATCAATTAATCTATCAGTGTATACTTAGGTTGTTTCTATATACCTTGGTTATTGTGAATAATGCTGCAGTGAACATGGGAGTGCAGCTATCTCTTCAAGGTACTGATTTTGTTTTTTTGGGGGGTATACACTCAGAAGAGGGATTGCTGGATCATATGGTATTTCTATTTTTAGTGTTTTGAGGAATTAGTATACTGTTTTCCATCCATAATGGCTGCATACATTTACATTCCTGAAAACAATGTACCAGAGTACCCTTTCCTCCACCTCAACCATTCTTTTTTTTTTAAATAATAGTCACCCTAACATCTAATAGGTGTGAAATGATATCTCTTTGTGGTTTTGATTTGTATTTCCTTGAAAGAAACAAGTGTATATTCTTATTAGAGGCTTGGTGCACGAATTTGTGCACGGGTGGGGTCTCTCTGCCTGGCTGGTGATTGAGGCCGATCAGGGCCTTCTCGCCCAGTCCAGATCAGGGCCTATTCGGGGCTGGCTGGCCAGGTGGGAGGGACTGCGGGAGGTTGGCTGTGGGAGTGCACTGACCACCAGGGGGCAGCTCCTGCATTGAGTATCTGAACAACTGGTAGACAGGTTGTTCAGTCGACTGGTTGTAATGGTCACTTAGGCTTTTATATATATAGATAGATGAGCATTTCCTAAAGATACTGTTGTTCACTGAGAAGCACTTCTCAGACATTGGTGCACACAGGCATCCCCGGGAATTTTGCTAAAATGCAGATTCTGGTTCCTGTAGGTCTGGGGTCCAGGTTCTGCATTTCTCTCAAGCTCCCAGGTATGCTAATGCTCCTGTTCACACTCTGGGTGGTGAGGATTTGAGAGAGACCAGTGATAACTGCTTCCCAGTTGCTAATTTATCAGTTCCTGGAACTTGTTGGGCGTGGCTGCCTGATAAAATCTATACTCATCCTACTACTCTCACAAATGAAACATTGTGCTGAAAGCTGTTTAAAAATTGTAAAGAGCTATAAAATATTTCTCCACTGGGGGGAAAATCCATAAATTCACAATGGAATTAAATATAATTGACCTTTAATGCTCTTTAAAATATGCAGGAGCTTTTCAAAAAGCTTCCTTCTATGTCCTTATATTCTTTTTATTAAACCTATTTTTTCTCAAGCTGAAATTCTGGGCAAATGAAGAAAAGAATTAACTTTATAATTCAATTTAAGTTTTCTTTGTTTAATTACTTACATTGTTAATATTAATTTCTTTTTTGTTGTAATTGTATTATATAATTTTGTAGGCTTTATTCTGGAAACTTACTTATATGGTTACTATTGACTGGAGAATTTGAGTTTCAAACGATTGGTATATGAGGCTAATCTTCAGAAATTAAGAAATTATTTGTATGATCAAAGATTCAAGTGAAGTTATAAGGTACTATTGGCCTTATATAAGATGGGAAGCATTTTCCAAAATTTCTCCTTGACCCCATGATGTAGAAAAGCAAATCAAAGTTTAATTGGAATCCTGGCAGGTCAAACTGGCTATTTACATCTTGATTTTTCTGGGTTAAAATTGGTGTGCCCTATAGAATCAACCAGGGACATAGAAAAAATATGACATCTTCCCTCATGTGGCCTTGTAGAATGCTGGGATGCCCTTATAACTGTGGTGCAGTGGGGGGTGACATGGTGGGAGGTGGCAGGGAAGAGGGGCAGGGCCATGGGCCAGGTGACTGGCTCTGTGATGGCTGTGCCATCATGTTACCTTCACTACCTGGACAAGGGACGTCACTTCTCAGAACTCTGTTACCTCATCAAGGGCACGAGGGGTTAAGCTGGCCCATCTCTGTTTCTTCCATCTGAAACCCTACTGTACACTCCCCATCACCATGCCCATGTTCCATCTACAAACCAGTGAGCCACACAACAGGAAGAAAACAGGTAATATCATAGCTTTGAAGAGTTTGATCAAAGGGGCCTTTGAACAGGAACAGTGAAGACATTTGTGGGGGAAAACCTGACCCATGTTCTGTTTCCCACAGGAAGAAAAAGTTTGAGGTTTGTGTGACCTAAACTGACGTTTTCAGGTCGAGAAACGGTGTAATAGCTAAATGGTGGCCCGCCCAAAAGAAATGTAGGAAGGGAAGCATTTGAACCTGTGGATGCAACCTTTTTTGGAAAAGCGTCTTTGCAGATATAATTAAGGATCTCCAGATGAGATCATATTGGGTTAGGGTGGGCCTAGATCCATTGACAACTGTTCTTATAAGAGGAGAGCAGAGAAGACGCACAAGGGAGACAGACACAAGCAGACCTGGGCACAGATTGGAGAGATGCAGCTACAGTCCAGGGACACCAAGACTTGCCCACAACCCCCAAGAGAAGCATGGAGTGTGGATTTCCCCTCAGAGGCCCAACAAGGAATCAACCCTGCTGACACCATGATTTTGGACTTCTGGCCTCCAGAACTGTGAGAGAACAAATTTCTGTTGCTTTAAGGCACCCAGTCAGTGGTAATTTGTTACAGCAGTTTTAGGAAAATAATACTGAAATTCTCAAAAATAATACTCAAATTCTCCAGTCAATAGCAGCATCAATATTTACTGAATGTTCTAAATAGGTTTTATATTCATTGTTTTATGCCTCATGATCATTTTATAAAGCAGGTACTATCATTATTTCCATTTTATAAGTTAGGAAATTCAGGCTCAGGGAGGTGAAGTAGCTGGCCTGAGGTCACAAAGCTATTAAGTCACTTACCCTCTTCACCGTTCAGATTCCTTAGCTGTAAGTGAGGCATTGGGTCTATGAGGTGATTTTTTTCCCTCCTGTAAACAGTTTATAATTGTAAACTCATCATTACATGTGGAAAAGAGCTCAAACACATTCCAGGGATGATGGGTCACCATTGTTGTCCTCACACAGGAGAAACAGCAGGAGCATTTGCACTTGGAGATTCTTGGAGAGAGAAAACCCAAGGCCCAGAGTGACACTCCTAAGGTGATGTGTTTAAGAGTAGGCGGCAACTCTTACAGCTCCTAGATTTGTAATCTGTGCCTTCAGTTCTGGGATAAATTAACCCAGATCAGCAGAAACAGAAATGCTCTTAATAAATGAGGGATTTGCATCACTATTAGGCTCCTGGTTGACAACATACATATATGTGTCTCAATAATAACCGTTTACCTAGAAACGGTCAAGGTTTCATTCAGGGAAATAGTGCCAATTACTAGCATTTCACACAATCAAGTGGAAAGAAATAATGGCCATTATTTCTACCAATGTAGATTGGAAAGTGATATTTTCTGAACAGAGACAGGGTATTTTAAAGTCTAATGGTGGAAATGGCGGTAGGGATGGTGAAGGGAGTGGTGTTTTTTTTCAGAGAAGAACAGAAGAATCCGGTTTTTTATGTCTGATGTTTTTCACAGATGTGACCTATTGGTTTTGACATCCGATGTTCGTATGTCGGTTTGATTTATAGAGTGGCTAATTCTGAGGATAGGAAAATCAGGACGGAAATTTTGGAATATCAATCACAACCTTCATCTGCTTCCGTGTCTGGTCTGGCTATAATTTGCAGGCTCTACATGTAAATTAGACATTTTCTTCTTCAACAAAGAAATTAGAAAAAGTAGAGAGAGGGCGAGAGAGAGAGAGAGAGAGAGAGAGAGAGAGAGCGTGTGTGTGTGTGTGTGTGTTGGTAAACAGCACCCACATCTGCTTTAAGGTGAAATGATAAAGAATTTTAATATTATCTCTTATAAATGGGACAATCTTTGTTCTCAGTTATTCATACCCAGCTCCCATCAACTTTGTTTAGACTAGAGATTTGACTCAATATTTAAAAGAATAATCAAATCTAGTTGAAAAAATAGACCTCACTTTGATGTTTTGCATTCTTTGCTTATTGTTTGGGGTGAGGGGTATTCCTGGGGCAGGTGGGCTAAGAGCAACTGTTGTGCAATGATGGGAAAGGTACAGGATACTAGTATATGAGTCCAGATGCTCCCCTCATCCTGTGACCCCCAAATAAAGAACTGGCTTAGATGTGACATGACCGCAGACACTTCTGACTGGAAAGGGTTGAGGGCAGATCCTGTAAGTTTAGGGCCTCGGGGGCTAAATTTTACCAAAGATCTCTCCCCCAACCCTGTACTTTATTTATTATTATAAATAGTCTGCCTGGAATTCCCCATGAGGGCTATCACTTAAGACCTGGGTACTCTGATGATCTTTTCCAGGGTCCTCAGTTTAACAAAATAATCCATACTGTGTAATGCCTTTCATATGGTTTGCTTTTTCAAACTATCACTCTGTAGGTCACCTTGGAAGGTTAGGAGGCAGCCTGAAGCTGACTCAGAAGACTAGGGACTGAGTCTTTCCTTATTACATGGCCTTAACCACTTAGTGAGTCTTCATGACTTCTCTTACTTTATTGTGAGATGAGGATAAAGTAATACTTTCCTACTTGGGAGGATGTGGGGAGTTGGGAGTGCACCATGCAAACAGCAGATGCTAGAAGCATCATATCCTGGTTTCCATCTATGTTGAACATTTGTTTTGCATTCATTCTCAATGGGGCCGTGGAGTGACGGAAGATGAAGTTGAGAGATGCAGGGTGCAAGCCTTCCTGCCGGTGGCCATACAAAGTAGTTGCTTTTCTGGTTTTGCCAACGATTTAAACTCGACCACCATGTTTCTCCTTGCTGCTTCAGTCCAGGGCCTTCCCTGGTAACAGCAGAGAGCATCTGGGTGGTGTGGACATCAGTTGGCTAGAGAATTCAGTGTGTAGGTCTCATTCTTCAGCGTGGTGATGGTGGGTTTGCAGCAGCACACTCACAAGTAGATAGATCAGAATGGGACCAACTCAGGATGTCTAGCCACTAGGAGTGTTCCTAAAGTTCAAAGAGTACAGATCACCCCACAATCCCTTTCCTGGAAATGCTGATTTTTTTATGGCTTCATGTGTTCTTAGCGTCCACAAGTGACCTTCATTGAACATCAGGCTGTAGTGAAGATCAGAAGCTTTTAAAAAAATTTTAAATTTTTATTTGATTTTTTAAAAAACAATATAACCTCTTTAAATATGTTTTAATTGATTTCAGAGAGATGAAGGGAAAGGGAGAAAGAGATAGAAACATCCGTGATGAGAGAGAATCATTGATCCGCTGCCTCCTACATGCCTCCCACTGGGGATGGAGCCCGCAACCCGGGTATGTGCCTTGACTGGGAATCAAACTGTGACTTCCTGGTTCATAGGTAAATGCTCAACCACTAAGCAACACTGGCCGGGCAGATCAGAAGCTTTGATCCAGCTGCCTACTTTCAAATTCTGTCTCCTTAACTCTAAGCTGAGTGGCCTTCTCTGAGCTTGAGTTTCCCCATCTGCGAAATGAATATAATAACATTCTTACTGACTGTTATAGAATAAAAATGAAATTGTATGAAGTGCCATGGTGCTTGGCATCTGGTGAGCTCTCACTAATGTTAGATACTATTTTTCAGTCTAGATGAAATTAGTGTTTGTTGAAGTTTGAGCTTCAATTTTTGACAGATTGTGTGAGTTGATCCCCTAGATTAGAGGTTAGCAAACTAAGAACAGAGGGCTAAATCCAGCCCAGTTCCTGTTTTTTGTAAATAAAGTTTTATTGGTACACAGCCACATCCATTGTTTATGCAAGATTTTTGTTATTTTTTTGCACTGTAGCATCAAAATTGAGTTGTTGTGACAGATCCCATGTGGCCTGCTAAGCTAAAATACTGACTATTTGGCCTTTTATAGAAAAAGTTTGCCAATCCCTACACTAGACTATTGACTCAGTTGAGTTCTAATTCCCCCTTGGTGGCTCAGTTGTCTGATCTTTGGTACATTATTTAATTGCTTTGCTTTCCTCACAAAGCAATTTTAAGAGGAACGATCAAAGAAATCTGGTTGGACATTTGGCACATGTTAGTCCCTGGAAGTGAAATGATACATCGTTACCATTATTGCTAACTGGGCAGGTGGGCCAAATATTGCATATATAATCATGCCTATGGGAATGTGAGCTTGAGTGATTGAGCATGTTATAAGATGCCTTTCGTGCAGCCAAAGCAGGCTTCATTACAAATTTCCTGCCTCTTTATGGCCTTAACCCACAATCTCATCTTTACTTATACAAGAACTTTGTAATTATTGTTAAAAGGAGAAAAATTGTAGAAAAAAATGAATTGAGCACAGCAGCTTAAGGTTTATTTTATACTGATATTCTCAAGATCTGTAGTAAGACTCCAAGAATTGCAGACACAAATATCTCCTATACTTGACATTTTAAGACCACAGCTGAACATAAAAATGTGAGAATACAGATTATCCTAAAAATGACATTTTTATGATAAAAGTAATCTATTTAAAAGTCACATGAATGGCTATAGCCATTTGACATTGTTAACAATATAATGATGTGTTAAAATGCTACAGGAAGGATTATGTCAGTGTTTGATGTTTTTTAAGTTGCGGCTGTATAAAAATGTCAAATAAGAATAATCTTATACTTGATGTTTTTTATTGGGTTTTCACTCTCAAAATAGCTCTGTGGGTTCTGGTTACTTTTTTGCTCCCACTTTAGATTTTTCCTTCCCTAAATAATTTTCTTTTCCTACCCATGTCACTACTTTATTTCCTCCTTACTAAATTTTTTCTTCCTTTTGGTGTTCTCTTATATTACCTTACAACCCTCTCCTTAACAACTTAGTGAGTTAATATAAAGAGTGAGTTCCTCAAATTTTTTTTTGTTAGAATCCTGAAATACAGGGTGTCCCAAAAAAATGGCACGGCTGGTGTGGTTCGGTGGTTGAGTGTCAACCTGTGAACCAGGAGGTCACTGTTTGATTTCTGGTCAGGGCACATGCCCGGGTTGTGGGCTTGATCCTCAGTGGGTGGTGTACAGGAGGCAGCCGATCAATGATTCTCATCATTGATGTTTCTATCTCTCCCTCTCTTTTCTTCTCTGAAACCAATAAAAATATGTTTTAAAAACTTTAAAAAATATATACACACTTTAACAGCTCATAGCTCAATTTTGAAAATGAAATGTATTTTAATAAACATTGCCTTTATAATTATGCAAAGTGTGTGTATACATTTTTTTGGGATACCCTATAGCATATATCCCCTTATAGCCTTCTGACCACATTCATGCAGTCTCCTTTCTTCACATCATCAGCCAAGAAGGAACACCAATTTATTATTTCAGGAAATAAACTTATTCCACCCCCCTTCCCTTTTTACCATTGTCTTTTCAAATTCATTGAAAGTTTCTGACCTTCCATAATTTATGTTAGCGAGGTGTGTCATTCTCGGACCCGTGCTGCTGTGCCCTGTTACGCCGACAGGCACTCCCACTTATGCACTGACGAGCGATCTGGACCATATGGTGGGTGCTCAGCTCCGCTCTGCTTCAGGTGATCCGGACTTTTATAGAAAGAGCCTCTGAAGGGGAAAGGAGACACGGAGAAAAAGTCTTAGGTCAGTGCTGTGACCTAAGCAGTGTACTAAACCATGATACCTGGTTTTGGAATGGCTTGCATTTCTGCTGTCCGTGGGTGCGTGTGTGTGTGTCTATGTGAACATGTGTGCCAGACTGCATGCACATGTGTTTAGGTAGTCTGGGATATTTTATCGTCTTTGGCTCCCTCACAACACACAGGCCCTCTGTATGCTCACAAAAAAATGATAATATGTTTTTAAAATAAGCCGATATATTTAAGAAAGTCAGGAACTGAGTACTTTCTTGGTTTTCTGAAGCGGTCTAAGGTCTTTGGACCTCAGTTCCACCAACTTCTTTCTTTATACTCTGAAGATTTTCTTTTAACCTTTACCAATTATGCCCTTTCTTTCTGCCTAAACACCCCCTCCTCTTCTCTAAGCTAAACCCTCTACCCATGTCCTTGAACCCACTTCCTCGATATCCTGCCTGAACTGCATCTTCTGAGGAATGACTTTCGTCTACCATGTCTTTGGTTTTGCCCCTTTCGCCAGCTGTAAACCTCCCCAGATCTTTTCTCTCCCAAGAGACCCTTCCTTGCTCCATTTGTACTCAAGCTAACAAGTCCCCCTCCTTTTAAAAGCCGTTCATGTCTGTAATTTCCACACCATCACCCTCAACTCCCTCCTCATGCCCTTGCAGGCTGGCTTCTGTCCTGAAGCTGGTCCTCGGAAGTTCACAGTGAGCTCCTGACTCCCAAACCCAGCCGCCCTCTGCTCTTGATCCTCATCCTTCCAAGTTTTCTTCCGTATTTGAGACCCATCTCCTTACAACTCTCTTTCGCAGCCTGGGTGGGGGCCTCAGGTTCTTTGTCCCTCAGTGGCCTCCTACATTGCCCACTCCTCTGCCCTTGCCATGCCCCACGGTGCTTGTTTCTGACAGCTCTCTCCTTAGCCCCCTCGCATTCTTCGCCTTGGTAATCTCCCCTCCTCTCATCTCCAAAGGTATTTACCATCTGCCTCCAGGACTCAAATTTGCCAGGCTAACGCTGCTCTCCTGTTCTCAGTGTGATATATTGGTCATATCTCATATGGCCCTAATGTGTGCAGAGAAAAAAGTCCATCAATTAAAGGCTTTATTTGGGAAACACTATTTCCATGACTTTACTGAAATCAAATGTTATGTTTTCTTTTCTTTTTTTAATTTGCTGAGAATTTTTTCCTTGTTGGCTTATAAACAGGACATTTTGAGAATTCTCCTCTCAGCAGGTTCCAAACACAAGCTTGCATTACTATTCTTACAAAATAATAAGCAGCTTTGGGCTATAAAACCTTTCAGATTGTTTTTTTCACGGAAGGGATTTGCACGCTGACTCATTCCTACTATATTTATAGCCTATTGCCAAACCACCGTAAAGGCAAAAGATTTCTAATAAAGCTATGGAAATTACATGCATTGCAATGGGGGTGAATACATTTACATTTGTAGTATTTTAACATCTCCAAATTTATTGCAGATTACCTTGTTTGTGCATGTCTGTGCTTTAATGGGTTTTTATAGCAGAAAATAGTGGTTTATGATTGTATTCCCAGTAGAAATTTATTATGAATCCACCATATGGAGTGCTATATAAAACTAAACTTGTAACACGGGTAGTTTTATTATTGCTAAGGAAGATCTACTGTACATTATTGAAAATTAGTGATAATAGAAATGTTGAAGAAGGGAAGTTGGTTCATGAAGGGAGTCTTCATTTTATGCTTAAATTGTCACAGAGATTTTAGATTTTGTTTTAGATGGAAGATCTATTCTTTGACAGTTAGGGTATCAAATAATATAACCATGTAGGACCTCTTTCCCCTCCTGATATTTGTTAAGGCAGGAGAGGGACAAAAGGACAGTACCAAATACTAACTTCATGCATAACTTCATCTTCTCATGAGAACCGATGGCGTCAATTTCTACCATGCCTGACAACCATAAGTCATGAGAATTTTCCATGAGCAGTGGTCATGGGGGCTATTGCTAGAGGACATGGAATATTTTTTCCTTTTTCTTTCTTATCTAGCATTTATCATACATCCTACTCGAAGGATTTAAGATACCTATTTCTGTTAGAATTTGTAGTTCAGAGAAACTCTAAGGCGGGGACACAAGAAGTTTCATATTTATGTCAATCAACAATTTGCTTGGGAGTCCCCCAGGGACTTCATTTTTGGCCAGTTCCTAAACCTCTACATGATGGTGGATTTTAAAAATGCACCTAAAGTTATATTTTTTTAAAGCACATGAGGTTAAAAAAGCACTTGCCTTACATTTTCTGCAAAGAGCTTGTAGTTATTTTATAATTAGGAGAGACTCCGACCAACATAATTAACAACCTTGTGCATGACACCTTCCTTTACCATCCTTCATGAAAGTACATTTATTTGGTAGCCTTTTTACTATTTTCACTTACCATGTGCCTCCAAGAAGGGCTGGTATCACAGGCACATCCACAAGGCAGAATTGGGGCTGGGTGGTGGTGGTGGTGGTGGTGGTGGGGTTTGAAGGGGAGGTTTTCAACTGTCCAGGATTCTGTAGAGTGCACCTCTGTGTTGTGTGGTCAGGAAGGGCAGAACTGAGTTTATTACTTTGTATATTTGAATGATGGCATTAACTATCTGCCCCCGCTAAAAGGTTTATGGTACCGACAAGTTAATGTTCTAAATATGAAAACTTGGCAACAGCTTTTGCCAAGTGTAAATAAAGCATTATAGAAAATTGTTAAAAGTCAATGCATTATTTATCCTCAAACTGATGTTTAGATGAGTCCTTTTCCAGTGAAGACAGTTTGGTGGTGGAACTAGCTATGATCTGAGAATGTTTGTATTTATAACTCCAGTCGGATCAATTTTTCTTGTTTAAAGTTCTAGCAAGACTTTAGCATCTTTACTACAAACAGCAAATGGTTCATTTAAAAATTCAATACATGTGAAGCACATTTTATACTTCATGTAAACTACTGTTGAATTTTTGAGAAACTTTTAATGTTTGGAAAATTCATGGACATCAAGAGATTGTTCTGAGGATCTGAGATGTCTTTAAAGTATGACATTCTGTATTTACTGGTTATCTTTGTTACCTATCTGACTCTGTTTCTGAATAAGAAATTACAGTTTTCACCTTCTGTGAGGTTGGAAGTTTGGTTGGCAGTTTTTAGCCAGGAGGCAATTGGGACTTACCAATAACTAAAAATTATTTCTAAAAACCTTGTTAAAATAATTTTTACTGAAAACTCATGTAAATTAAGTGCTTATCCCAGACAAGGAAAAGCTAAAGGACTTCATCACCACCAAGTCAGTGTTACAAGAAATGTTAAAAGGATCTGTTTAGGAAGAAGGAAAAAAAATGTGAATAATAAAATGGCAGTAACTACATACCTGTTATTAACTAGAGGCCCGGTGCACGGATTAAAAGGAAATTAATTAGAAGGTGGTGGGTGGGGCGGGACTGGGCAAGATAGGCCAGACACGCCCTGGAGCCAACCTCCCTTGGTTTCCCCTGGCCAGCTGGTGTCGCAGCTCAAAGGGTGTCTGTGGAGTGAGTGGGGTCCCTCGGCCTGGCCTGCAGGGATCGGGACAAAACCAGCAGTCTGACATCCCCTGAGGGGTCCTGGAGTGCGAGAGGACACTCTGCGAAGTTGCTGTGGTTCCACAGTTCCTGCATTGAGTGTCTGCCCCATGGTGGTACTGGCTGGTCAGCAGTTCGCTTAGCCTTATATATATATAGATATAAATGTAAATGGAGTAAATGTTCTAATCACAAGACATAAGGTGGCTGAGTGGAGAAGAAGAGAAGACCCGTATATGTGCTGCCTACAAGAGATGCACTTCAGATCAAGATACACACAGACTAAAAGTAAAGGGATGGACAAAGATATTACATGCAAATAAAAAGCTGGGGTAGCAATACTTATATCTGAGAAAATGGTCTTTAAAACAAAGGCTATAACAAGAGACAAAGAAGGACATTTCATATACAATATCCAAGATATGGAAGCAGCTTTAGTGTCTATTGATAGACAATTGGGTAAAGAAGATATGGTACATGTGTACAATGGAATATTGCTCAGCTATAAAAAGAATGAAATCTTGTGATTTGCCATGACATGGATGAACCTAAAGGTATTATGCTAAGTGAAATAAGTCAGACAGAGAAAGACAGTACCATATGATTTCACTTATATGAAAAACAAAATAAATGAACAATCAAAACAAACAAATTGATTGATACAGAGAACAAACTAATGGTTGCCAGATGGGAAGGGAGATAGGGAGCTGGGTGAAAAAGCTGAAGAGATTAAGTATAAATTGACAGTTACAAAGTAGTAATGGGGATATAAGGTACAGCCTACAGAATGTATAGTCAATAATATTGTAATAGCCACTTATGTGGGGTACTAGACTTATTGGGGGGATCATTTTGTAAGTTATATAAATGTCTAACCACTATTGCTGTACACCTGAAACTAATATATTGAATGTCAACTGTAATTGAAAAATTAAAAAATTTAAATAAAAAATAAGACATTAAAAAAATTAAGAGCTAAAACGAATGGCTGGCTAGTAGTTAACCAGGGCTAGAAATGTCTCTCTTCAACCAGCTATTTTGATATTCTAGAGATACTGCCACTTTAATTCTTCTTAAACCTGTGCCAAAGCTGTTGTTAAATGTTGAGCAATAGCTTTTCATTAGGGAACCAGGTTAATAAAAGCAGAATAGTGCTCAGTGCAGTAATTTTCCCAAGTGGATCCATTTTTCTCTTTTAAAGTCTTCACTCTTACTAATACATGGAAGCAAAAACATGGGACTCAAAAGAGAGTGCACAAGAAAGTTAATCAGAGAGAGAGAGCATGTGGGAAACTGCATGGATTGACTTGGCCTCAGTCTTAGCCATGAATCCACGTGCAGTTGACCATAGCTATTCATTGGGTAAATGATTAAAAAAAATAGAAATAAAACTGTTTTCAGTAAGACTTGTACATTATCATTGTCTCTTTTCAGCCTTCCTAGTTCTCAGTATCATTTCGCAGGCTGTCTTTTATTTATTACATTTCATTTGAATTCATTACTACAAAAGCCAACAACTAAAAATGAGCGGCATCATTTCCTAAAGCAGGCATCTAGGCATCCAGGAAGAAATTAAGGCAGAAATGAGCAGACAGCTGTGAGACAATGAAATGACAGCAAGAAGGGGGACATTGTAAAGCAAATCAGAGAGTTTGCTGACATTGCACATCAAGACTGAAATAAAAGGTTTATGTATCAAAATTGCTAGTAGACCCTAAAACTTTAAAATATATATTAGCCCTAGCTGGTTTGTCTCAGTATTAAAATAGTTGATATAAAATAAATTCAAACTTTTCTTCTGTTTTTGGCTTCAACAGCCTCTTAAAACTGTCTCTGGTATCCTAAGGACTATAAACTTGGGAAAGGGTTGGAAAATCATAGAGCAGATCCATGTGTAAGGAGAAGCATGCTATAAATTATACTTTTAACTTGCTCATGGATTTCTTCAAATGACCAACTTTCGGTCAAACACATGCTTTGCAGATGCCTCGGGCTAAAAACATGAAATACTTGTTTTGAGATTTTTTTTTTGCTGAGAGAGTGACAGAGTGTTCAGTTGACTTAGTCAATTATCATCATTTCAATTGCATCTCTCTACAGCCTTTCCTGGAGTAAGAGTCTGTTACAATAACAGTCCATAAGTTTATTCTTTGGAAAAATACAAAAAATGATTGTGACATGTGCCATCAATTTTTAGCAGTAGGTCTTAGGAGTGGGAAGAAGGAATGTGTCAGAATCACCTGTGTGTGTGTACGTGTGTGCATGTGTTTTTCTTCCAACATACACACGGTTCTTTCCAGGGAAAACCACATAATATCTAAATAGGTGGTCAGAATCTCTGATGGGTGGGGCTGTGTGTGCATGTGTGTTTGTGTGTAGTTTGAAAAAGCTCTGCATGTACTGCTGATACTTAATCTGTGTTGAGAACAATCACTTTTAAAAAAATATGTTTATACTGACTTCAGAGAGAGGAAGGGAGAGGAGAGAGACATAGAAACATCAATAATGAGAGAGAATCATCTATTGGCTGCCTCCTGCATGCAAACCCAGTAGGGATTGAGCCTGCAACTGGGCATGTGCCCTGACTGGGTATCGAACCATGACCTCCTAATTCATAGGTTAACACTCAACCACTGAGCCACCCTGGCTGGGGGAGGACAATCAATTTTTGTGTTTGAATTTAGCTCAATAATCAAGAGGCTATTTCCTCCTGTGTGCTCTCCATAATTTTGTCTAGCTGCCAAATGATCCACACAGGCAGGCTTAGTGGCTAAGAGTTAAATCCATTAACTGAGAAACTAGCATTCTCAAAGATTTCCAAAAATAATAAAACAAATAAAGCTTTCATCTATGTTGAAACATTTTGCGCATACCTAGGTACACAAAATAGAAGAACTCTTAAGAAATATTAAGAAATATTAAAATTCTCACTGATTAATAAGTTCAAATGGGTACTTTATCCCCAATCTTTATTCTTTTTTAGAACTGCTGTCGCCACCTCTAGCTTTTTTAAGGTATCAGTAGACTGAACTTGGAATTGAATCATTCCAGACTATGGAGGACTCCAAAGATTCTTTGGAACCTCCCACCAGCTTGGTGTCAAAAGCTTTTGAAAATGACACCCAAATATCTTTTGATTTTTGTCACAACCACAAGGGGATTTTATTTTATTTTAATTATTGCAGACAGAGTTACTTATTCTTTCTAGCTCATAATCTCTGCTTTCTAGCTGAAATCCTGTATTCTGCATTTTACATTGGGGTGTGTGTGTATATAGATGAACATCTTTTACAGTCTCATTGCAGGAGTAAAAGAGGAAGACATTTATGCAATAATGTGAATATACAGTTTTATAGACTCATGATTTTAACTTTTATTTCAATAATTTTCTGTTCTAATATCTTACTACTTGCAGGCATTTTATTTCACCTGCATTAGAAATATAACACAAGAATGTGTTTTTAATATCCATGGTGTTTCCAATTACAAATTTAATCTATAGTAGGACTTAATTTTTATTTTATGTTTTAAACAGATGATAATAGGGTTTTAAACAGAGAGATAAGTTGTTTCTAGGTACAACTAGATTTTATTCTGGCTTTTCTCCAATTTGCAGACTAAGTAACTTCATATTGCTATATAAAGTGTCACTAAAAAGAAGTTGTATCTATTGAATACCGTGTGTACCTGGAACTATACTAGATGCTTTTCGTATGTTTACATTTCTATCCCTAATAACCCTATGAAGCGCTATATACATAATGTTTAAATGAGCGAACTGAGAATCAGAGAGGTTTAGGCACTTGCTCAGGATTCCATAGCTTTTAAATGACTGATCTTGATTTATCGTTATCATCATTAATGATGATAATAATTTTTTACAGCCATCGTTTATTGGGTAATTGCTAGATGTCAAAGATACTAAATGTTTTGCATACAAACATATTTCACTCAGACATCAATGGAATTAATATACACATTTTACCAATGAGGACATGGAAGAGCAGGGAGGTTAAGTCAATTTTCCAGGGTCACACAGATAGTGACAGAAGAGGGTTTGAACTTTCCAGCGTTGCATTAAACACTTTCTTGTGTGTTTCCCACACGATCTGTATGTTTTGACGAATGGTAATAGTGTTAGAATAAGTGACCAGTCCCACGGTGATCTTGAAGGACATTTTTCATTCATATGATAAACTATACTATGCTGATTATTATTATTATTTTTTAAAGTGTCATTGCTTTGTAGTTCCTCCGACCTGCTTTTGTTGCAACCTATATTGATTGGTGATCTGGCGGTAGTGGGTAATTTTCATGGTGATCAAACATGAATATATGTTAGTACAAATTAAGGGTTTGCTTTATTCATCTGCTTTCCTTCCAGTCTAAACATTGAGCCAAAATTGAGACATTGGACATGATAGTTTATTGAAGCCTGCCATTTTTGTCCAAGATTTGTTTGGCCAACCCTTGAAAGCCTTACTGAGTTTAAACTATTCCACAAGCATCAGTCAAAACACATGAGAATCATGGGAAAGAATGGTGCTTTTCCTGCACAGCTGCTCTGCAGAAAGGGGGGCTGCCTGGGAAGGCATCTAGTCTTGGCAGAAGGTTGTTAGAAGCAAGGGCTTTTCCATCCTCAGGAGAGGAGCCTGCAGCTCTCCTCACAGGCCTCAATGATGCCGGAATGTCTCATTGCTTACATTCTTTCGATTCTTTTCCTGACTTCGATTTTGCTCTGGCACTTGTCTAAAAACAGAGCTGTCAGCACCTTCATTTCTTGTTCACCCTGTTTCCCAGTCAAGGATAAGGGGTAATAGGTTTAAATTCCAAGTGTCTGAATTTGTGAAATAGCAGTGGGCAATCATCAGTTCCAGAGCCTCTCCCCACCCATCAGGGGAGGGTTCTAATGGAAATCTGATTTGGGTTATTCCCCCAGAGTTTCCTGGCTCCTAGTGGTTTCTGGGTGATGGCCAGAGACCAAGGTCCCACCCAGGCTGTTCTCTGAATTGGGGAATTGACTGATTCACTAAACATCAGCTGTCAGCTGCGTGGCATTCCCTTCCCTTCTTGATTTTGCAAAGGTTAATTTTTCGTTTTTATGATTGAGATACTTCTGAGCTGTAGAGTAATATTAGGTTGTCTACAATGTTCCCCTGGGAGAGAACAGCATTCAGAGAGCTTTCACATGCAGAGAAAAAAGTTTGGTGGCCCGGACAGAGTTGGTACTTAACAAGGGTCTCTTCTTCATAGGTCTCTGGTGAGAAATACTCGTCGGATCTTTATGTGTCTTTGAATATGGAGCCCATCAGTGACTTGGTAAAGGAAACCTCTTAGTTGCTGAAGAACTAAATAATATATTGATATTATTTCAATTAACAGACTTTAAGTTTTTTTAAAATAATTTATCTGACATCCACTCATCCCATTCCTTCAGCAAAGGCTTCTAAAGCACTTATTCGGGAAGCAGATAGAGTCTTGTGGTTTAAAAACACAAACTCTGAAATTAGACAACCTCGTTTCAAATCCTGGTTCCTCCATTTAGAGCTCTGTGACCTTGGGAGAGTTACTTAACCTCTCCTGCCTAATTTACCCATTTAAAAATGGGCAGTGATAATGATATGTGCCTCATAGGATTGCTTTGAGGATTAGACTTAATGCATAGGAAGCTCTTGGCATGTAGAAATCCCTTAACGACTCTTGTCGTTATTAATTAGGGTGCTATGTGTATTCCTACTACATGTGCTGTAGTTCCTCACAATTCTCTAAGGAAAGGTCCTCCCCTGAAATTGTTGCCGATGTTCTTAAACAGTCAAAATACAGACACAGAGAGACACAAACAAAACGCAGAGGTAAGTAATAGTATGTAACCTGTCACATGACTAAGAATCAGCGACTTTGGTTCCTTTCAACTTTAAGGTTTGGATAATACAGGCTGGAGCTTTCACAGGTAGACATTTTTTTCTGTACCTGTGTAGTCAGGGAAAGCTCCAGGGAGGAGGAGGAGGACTTTCACAGTCCAGTCCTGTTTTTACCCATTTCCCCATCACATTCTGATTACCTTTTCCCACCATCCACCTTCAATCGTCCATCTCTAATTGAGCTTCTCAATGACCAGTAGGCCCTTTTGCAATTCTATGCCTTTGCACATACATGATTTCCTTGCTTCCACGCATTTTATTTTTTCCCAGTTATCATAGAACCATAAAAAGTTTTTTAAAAAAAATATATTTTATTGATTTTTTACAGAGAGGAAGGGAGAGGGATAGAGAGTTAGAAACATCGATGAGAGAGGAACATCGATCAGCTGCCTTCTGCGCACCCCCTGCTGGGGATGTGCCTGCAACCGAGGTACATGCCCTTGACTGGAATTGAACCTGGGGCTCTTCAGTCCCCAGGCTGATGCTCTATCCACTGAGCCAAACCGGTCAGGGCACAAAAAGTTTTATGAACAGCGGATCATCTGCCACTAAACTAAACCAGAACTCATGACCCTTGTTGCCCCAGCACGTTCCCTCCACAGCCTCCTCTGGCTCACCTCCCTCCGGGCCTTTACCTCTCAACCCAAAACTGCCCCCTCTCTTTTTTTTCTTGACTTCTAAATATGAAAGGAGGAGCTAGAGGTGCCCAGAATCTAAGAGCTTGCATTATGAAGTTCTCTGTCTAAGTGGATTTGAAATCCATTATTTTCATGGTTTTTATTTATGCATGCATTTACCCAATCCAGCCTGAAATAAGAATGAATCCTGATAAATGCTGAGCATAAATGGAAGTACTAATAGGTGTTATTTATGGAGAATAGTTTAAATGACATTCACTTTTAGGGTGAATTGCATATTATCTATTAGACTGAAGGCCCTTTAAAAAATGTAATTAAAAATTAAGTTTTTGAGGGCTTGGGAAAAAAAAGTGTCATCAAAGCATAGAACTTTTTAATGTCAGACCTGACAATGCCTCTGGATTAATATGATTAATGACATGGGTGCTATTTCTGATTGCATACTCCTGAGTTCAAGAGGCACCTTTCTGAACGGCCTCATAGCTAGAGGCATGGGGAGTCCTAACTGGTCTCTAGAATACCCATGATGCTGCATGAGCCACGCAGTGTCACTAGGAGATGAGGTGAGAAGGGAGATCTCCCGTTGGATTTGGCGATCCCTCCACCCTCTGAACAAACACAGGATCTTGAGTCACGTCATCGGTGTTTGCCTCAGCCTTCCCCCACCCCAAGGCTTTGCCTAAGCTGCCCATGGATTTCTGAGGAGGCCAGACACTGAGCTTTTTTAGAAAAGCACTCACAATCTGTTATGCCTGAATAGTCCTATTTAACATCCCATAGCTTCTCATGCATGTGGGATCCAGGAGGGCACTAATTAACTATGTGACCTTGGGAGAGTCACAGTCATTGGGCTGAATAATAACTGTGACTCCTTTTAATTCTACACTGCCCAGATCTCCAGCCTCACACTTATCTCCCTGCTCCCCAAAACTCTTTCCTCATTAGTTCCTAGTGGGAAATTCTGCACACTGTGCTTAACAGGCTGTTAAATTATCTTAATTAAAGTGTCAAGGGATAAAAATTGAAGATTCCTCAGAGCTGCCACCCCAACCCTTCCCAAGCCAGCACTAGAAGGCTTTTGCCAGGAAGATTCAAATGTATAACACAGAGTAAGCACTCTATGGGTTAACACCGAGCCACTCTTTTTCATGGTCTTTAGACACAGAATGACATTGACATGTGTAGTCTCTTTTTGACAGACTTGCCATATTCCAGAAAGTGATGCCTCCCTCAAATTCAAGGCTTTATCCCATATAGGAAAAGGCTCTGACAAAGACTTAGGGGAAAAAAATGTAGAAGAAAAAATAAATTCAAGCCTTGTACCGATCCCTCCATTACTTGGGCCAAAGCAGTTGAGTTCCAAAGTTGGAATTTGGTCCTGATATTGGACCTCTCAGGGAAACTGCTGCAAGCTACTCCTTCTGGGATGCTTCTAAGTTTGAAGAAATAGGTCTTAGAAGCACTAGACTTGGACCATAATTTTTATAAGCAAAGCAAATCCTTCCAAAATAATTAGTTCAGGAATCTTGTCTGGATGAGTCAAATTCTCAGGGCGGTAGCAGGAGCAGGACAAGTGTTTGAAGACAAGGTTGACATTACACATTTTCCAGGAGGGAATAATACACCAAAGTGAAAAATGCATGACCCAAACTGACCTGACATGGAGATGGAATTGGTTAGATGTGGTATTAACGGCTTTCAGAGATCTTCTTTTCCACCTTTTCCAAGCCCAGGAACTTCATGTTTGGAAGTCTGCTTGTCCTGAGAGGAGTTTGAGTGTAATAGTTAAGAGCATACCTTTTAGGGCCAGACTGCCTGGGTGCACAGCCACCACCTTGGGAGGACTACTTAACATTTCTGTACCCCAGTTTCCTCACCTGTGAAATGGTGAAAACCAGGACCTATTTCATAGTATTGTAATGAGTGTTGAATGAGTTGCTGTGTGTAAAAGACTTAAAACAGGAACTAGCATGCAAGGAGTGCTGTGTAAGTCTCCAAGTTAAGCATAGATGCCTTAGGATCTTTGTTGAAAACCCAAATAATGTAGGGGGATGTAAAAACACAAAATTATTGTCAGTCATTTAGCATAAATTAAGTCCTTTGTCTGAGAGAATTTGGGAGGCATGGGGGCCTTGGAAGCTAGAAAAAAGAGGAATCAGAAGTGATGTAGGTGAGAGAGAAGAGGCAAAGCGAATGCTTGTCTGACTCAGAGTTTTGCTTGTGAGTCAGTTCTGCCTGTTGTTCTGTCCATTTTAGTTTCCTTTAGCATTCTGATTGTAGAGTTTTAATTCATTATTTACTCATTATTCAGCCCTGGCTTTTGTGATGATGGCATTTAGAGACCCTGCTCCCTTGTCTAGGTAGGAATTAGGAGGTCTTTGTAGCACCTCTTCTCTTAGTATATCCCTTGCCTTAAGGAGGCAGACCATCAGTGGACACTGTTGCTATATTAACCTTGCTCGAGTTCTATTAAGTGTTAATGCTGGTTTCTCAACATAGGAATGATAAACATTTTTGCTTTATTTTCCTCTTTAAAGAAGGTCCCCTATAGTAGTGGTTCTCTGACTTGCGCACGCACCAGACTCATCTGGAAGCTTGGTGAGACGTAGATGGTCCTGCCCAACACCAGGTTGTGATTAAGTAATTATGAGATGGGGCCCGAGAATTTGCATTTCTAACAAGTTCCCAGGTGGTGTGCATGCGGCTGGTTCAGGGACCACACTTTGAGAACCCCTGCCCTATATTAGAGTTCACACCAGTATTTGCACATTGGAATGACCTGGGGAACATTAACCCCTTCTCCCCCTCACCCCCGCTTCCGTGCCTGGGTTTGACCCCAGAGATTCTCACTTAACTGGTTTTGGGTTTGGCCAGGGCATTGGAATTTATAAAAACAACACAATATGTTTAGGCATAGAGGGTTACGACTGAAACTGTTGTGATGTAGGGGCAAAGCAATTTGCTGTGTGTTCCCAAGGTTTTGTCTCAAGGGCAGATGACAGAAGAGTGGATAGAAGTAGTCTCTTCTTGTTAGTGCTCCCCCTCCTGCAAACAAAACAAAAAAGCTGTTTTCTGGTGAAGACGACTGCATTGTCCTAACAAGCAAAAGCATTTTTTTCCTGGCTACATTTTGGGCTCCACAGAAAAAGAAATAGCTGCTATAGTAACAGGAATGCTTGTGCAGTTAGTCATGGGGGGAAGGGCAATGAATGAAAACTGCTGTTGGCATTATAACCCCCAGGGTCTTTCCTCACTTATTCAAAGTGAGGTGCTGCACCCCTACTCTGTAGCTACGGAAACAGGGGCGCATGCCCACTTACTGGCCATGGTAACCATCAAGAGAGAATTGGATTTTTTGTCCACCCTTCTATCTGGACCAGAAGTTGGGCTATGAAAGCCATTAATGTCCTATGGAGAAGGCTGATAATTGTGCCTCTTGTCAGACTCAGGGATAGAGGCCGTGTGAAACAAGAAGTTTAACTAGCTATGGCCTTTATTTGATAAAGTGTAGTTTACTTTCTACTTGAGCTTTTTATTAGCCATAATAATTCTAATTGAAATAAACATTTTGATTACAGCTCTGCTCTGCAACTGCTTAATGGGGAACTAAAATAACTTTCAATAATCATTTTGTTCAAATGGGATTCATTTAGCCTGACAGTTATTCCAGGCATTTATTGGCACGCGGCAGGCTGGGAGTGTTTCCGAGCGTAATTACGGGAACATTTTACACTGGGGTTAACCTTACCAAAATGACAGACTGAAAAGTGGTGTGAAGGAGCAAATAAAACCCATAATCTGCCATAGAAACTCATAAATGAATCCCCTTTCTCTACTGTGTCTGATGCCCAGGGCTCTAGTTAAGATGAAAAGGAGTTTTCTTTGGAAACTGGCAGTCTGGCTGCAGGAGCACACTTTAATGAGGGCGCACTGCAAACCTGGTGCTTCTGGGCAGGGGGACATTTTTACTGCCACTTGTAATTCTTCGGGTTCAGCTGGAGTGGGGGGGCTGGGCCTTAAGGA
>NW_006383016.1:3691336-3692651 GCF_000327345.1 Myotis davidii | reverse complement strand
GTGGGGGTGGGGGGATGTACCTCCCCTCTAGCAAAGGCTCCATCCTTCCGCAAACAGGAGGAAGCGTTTCCCTGTCTTCCCTCCTCCTTAGGGGTCAAGGAATTTGAGATGTCGGGCTTCCTGGTGGCATTGGCCCTTCTAGAGCAGAGCTCCCCGCTTCAGGTTCTATTTTCTTTCCTGGGAGCCTTCGCCATTCAGCCTGCAACCCCACCCTGCGAGACCTTTAGTGTGTGAACCTGGAGAGCAGCACCGCCCAGGATGGGATAACAGAAGAGGCCATTGTGGCTTCTCAGGAGGACTGGAACCCTCCCTGTTCCCGCTGAGATGGATCTGCAGGGCTGTGCGCGTTCAGTCAGTGCGCAGTTACAACGGGACCCAGCCGCGATCCGGCTCTTCTGGGTGAATGGGGACTGGATGGAACCCTTCCAGGGGTGTAAGGACAAACTTAGGGCAACACAATATAATCAAGCTCATTAGTATCACCACGAGTGCTGCTTCTTAACAGAATTTACATCAAACCCTATCTTAAAGCTCTTTGAAAACTGGAAACTGATGTCGCTGAAAAAATGTTCCTGAACAACACAGGGATTCATGAGGGTTTGGGGAAGGCAGCGGAACTTGCTGCTGGTGCTCTGGGAGGGCGCACCGGGGGCAGCTGCTGCTTCAGGAGGCCCTCTGCAGCCCCTGCTAAACAGGGAAAAGCAGGCTGTGGTCAGTGTCCAGGCTGCAGTTGCCATTTCCAAGCTGCCCCCATGATCACACCTATATCCCTTGCCTTAAGTCGTCAGGGTGCTGCTTCTGTCGTCAGGGTGCTGCTGGCTCACCCGGAGTGCTCCATGGGTAGGAATCACACTTCAGGGACACCCCTGACGCCACTCTACCTCCCTGCACTTGCCAGTTACCCGGGCCAATGCACCTTCTTTATTCTTTGAACAAGTTTGGTTGGGTTTTCAGTTACTTAAACTAAAAGCAGCCCAACTAATAAATAGACATTTGGTGTGATAACACTAAAGCCAGGTAAGGTAATGAGGTAAATTTGTACACCTGGTTTGGGAGGCTAGCAAGAACACTGTGGATCTCCTCAAAGGCAAAGCCTGATCTATTAGAACTCCGGGTTGAATAAATCTTCTTATTTGCTTCAACCTCCATGTAAATAAAAATAGGATCTATTAAGTGTTAACAAAAGTGATTAAGCCCTGACCAGGCAGCCTGGTTGGAGTGTCATCCAGTACGCCAAAGTTGTGGGTTCGATCCCCAGTCAGGATACATACAAGAAACAACAATGGATGCCTAAATAAGTGTAACAACAAATCCC
>NW_006383016.1:3690492-3691155 GCF_000327345.1 Myotis davidii | reverse complement strand
TCCCTCTCTCCCTCCCTCCCTCCCTTTCCTCTTTATCTCAAAATTCAATTTAAAATAAAAGTGCTTAAGCCACACGCTCATCTAAAGGAAACATTTCCACAGAACAGACACTAAATTCTTCGAAGTCACCTGGAAGTTTGCTTGTGATGAAAGGTCACCATCACTATCACTTTTAGAACTAACTGGTCATGAGCCCTCTCGCTTTTGTGAGACTGAATGCAAAATCACCTTTTGTTCACACAGCCCTCCTGTTGTATTAGAAACCGTCAGGGAGCACATACCTAAAACGCTTAATACTTTTACAAGCCTTTGGGGGCTACCCCTTCCTATAACCCCTATGCCAAACTCCCCAACTTCTACCCCCAAGACAAAACATCAGGCCTTCATATTAAAGAAGAGAAAATCAAAACAGCAGTTCTCTCCAGGGGAATGGCTAAATAGAACATGAATTGAAGACATTGTTTTCCACCTGCAAAACCAAGGCCCGCTTTTGTTTCTGCTGTTCTAATTAGAAATTGTGTCTTTCTTGGATAATTTCCTTGTCTATCTCCCTTTGTGAACACAAATTTGACAGAACTGGGGCAGACAGAAAGCAGAGGAGTTTATTACACCCAGCGTTTATAGGAACACATCTCTTTTACAGGAAGGATTGTGTCCATTTGT
>NW_006383016.1:3644150-3690435 GCF_000327345.1 Myotis davidii | reverse complement strand
AATCTATTGGGCAGAGGTGGGGGTGTCCTATTTTAAGCCGTGCAGAAAAGCAAATGGTTGAAAATTACAAAATGAAATCTCAATTCTAGACTTTTTGGACTGAGGTGATTTTTGTGATGTTAAGAAAATTATGGCGTCGCAACTGTCTGCCGTTGGGGACACCCGGAACATCCCCGCGATGATAACTTTGAACTTCCATCACTGCAGCGGTGGTGGCTCAGCACTGCTTTCCTTTGCGTTCTTCTCTGAGCTCGTTCTGAACTCACACATGCCCCGCTGACTCGATTTCCATCGAGGGCAGGTCTGGACGAGGCGTGTGATGGGCAGGGCCGCAGTGCCCAAGCCTGCGTGCTTTTTGGTTGTGCTTTTCTCTGTGCCTGGAGGGGAACACAAACTGCCCACTGATGTCTTTTCTGAATATTTCAGTATTTTCGTTCTCACGATCCTTTGATTTTAAGAAGAGAAAAATGAAGGCCATTTTCACTTTCATTTCTCTCCCCAGAGCACGTTTGCATTTTAGTGGGTACTTCAGTGTTTCAAACCAAAGAAAGCGGCAACGTAGACATTTCTGGTTTTGTGACAGGCCAGTGGGGAGAAGTAATTTGGGGGAGAGGGGCCAGTTTCCAGTGGGGCTGAGAATAAAGCCGCTGGGGCTGGTGTATGTCCAGCAGGTACGTGGTACTGTTGGTAGCTCAAGGCCACCCCTCTGTTGAGACCCATTCTGTCCACACTGCCAGCCTCACAGAATATTCTTTTAAAAAAATATATTTTTATTGATTTCAGAGGGGAATGGGGAGGGAGAGATAGAAATATCAATGATGAGAGAGAATCATTGATTGGATGTCTCCTGCACACCCCCAACTGGGGATTAAGCCCAAAACCCGGGCAGGGTACATGACCTCCTGGTTCATGGGTTGATGCTCAACCACTGAGCCACACCAGCCAGGCACCTTCCGGAACATTCTGCAGCTGGTACGGCTTCTACAGATCCCTTTCCTTCCCCCACAGAAGAGTTTCCTCAAAATTTCTCTCTTCACTGACTGGAAAGAATCTCAACCCATTTATGATTGTCCTCACACACTTTGTTCAAACCCGAGAGAACTGGCAGGCACCTTGGAAACCAGGCTGTGGGGGAGGGGGGGAGGGAATTGAGAGGGAACATTTTACTCACAGCAGCACTTTGGGGGGCTCCTGACCAGAGAGTGACATTTGTCCCTGGGAGTAAACTCTAAATTACATCACAAATGAACATTTTTGAAATTAAAGGTGGCATTTCTGACCTGCCTCCTGACGGCCACAATCATGCTGAAAAGTGACATCATTTATGACACTGGCAGTTAAGAAGCTCAGAGTTTGAGGTCGTAAAACAGTTTCCAGGCCTGATTTAATATCGATTTTGCTGTCAGGCTAACTTTGCTTTAATATTTAAACAAATGTTTAATGTTTAAACAGTTTGGTTTTTCCTTTTTCATTTTTCTGTAGCTTTAACCCAGTGTTATCTATGGTGTAACAATTTCCCCTTGGGCCAGCTTCCGTATTATGCTGCCCCATCTTTAGCAGTATTCTGATTTATCATCCCAACATGGAGCATGGATCTAAACCTTTCCTTTCCCTTTGAGATGGAATGACCGTCCTGCTATTATATATATATAATCCCTGTGGCCTGGATGTTCCGATGTTGTATTGTTACAGGATTGGTGTGTGGTTAGGCCCTGGGGACAAAGTCATGCCTGTACGGAGAGGCTAATTTCTCACCTGAAGAGTTGGATTGGGAACTAGATTTTGAGTGGTGAACACACAATGCAATATACAGATGATGTATTGTAGAATTGTAATCTTGACACTTATATAATCTTATTAACCGATGTCACCCCAATAACTTTAATAAAAAAGAATCTGGAGCATATCATAGTTTATTTAAATGTTAGATTTGAAGATCTGTTCACATAATTTTAAATCTTCAAAACATATTAAGGAAAGTCAGAGAACTAATATACTTTGCATCATTATTGTTAATAAGAAAAGCATTTCTAAGTGTTGTAAGCATTAAATATTTTATATACATCAGTTTTCTATAGTTGTGCCTTCCATTTAAAACTATTTTAATAATTATAGATAGTAATTTGCATTCCTAAAAAAACACACAAAGGAATTAGATTGTTTGTTGTGCGTGGCCACTAGCTTTGGAATGGGCACTTTAGACCTAGAAGAAGAAACTGAGGAGGTGTCGTTTTGAACTACAGACCCCTTATTATTTCATAAATTGTGGTAAGGAAAGGACAGATTTTATTTGGTTTCACTTGTGCTAAAGTCAATGGTAAGGACTTTTTGTCCATACTTGGTTTATGTAATTATAATGGACGCTGCTTATATCTGGGACAAGATGGTAATCCCAGTGGGGATGACAATGTGTGAATTTCAAGAGGAAAGTGAAATTCATGAAATACACTGTGGGGAACCACTTTCTCCTCGTCCTTCCTTCCAGCGCTACATTCAGACTAACTAATAAATCACCTAGCAAAACCCAGCTAGCATGGAATAAAACAAGTAAGTTATGATATGTGCAGGGCAAAGGGGGCAGTATTTTGTTTTAATAGGGCGTCCTTTCCCCTTGCATTCTTAACTTGGACATCTTGCCTATTTCTTCTGGGGATTTCAGAATTTCCCATTTCTCCGGCTGTAGAGATAAAAGGGCAGCCAATTTATGAACTGTGTACCATGGGGATTATAAATCTCTCATTTGTCTGCTCTCATTTCTATCTGATGTATTTTTCAAAACAATAGACTGAATTCTAATTTTTAAAGTATTATCTGACCAGAGACGAAGCTTGAAATTTCAAGGACCAAATGGGATTTCTGTTGTCTAAGACATTCCTAATTAGGCTGTTTCACCTGGTTTTCAGCTCACATGCATTATAAATATATAAGGAAATCCTGTGGCTTTTGAAAAAGCCCCCGAATTACAATTATTCATCTTTCTTAGTGTTCCATATACAACAACCAAATCCCAAACCACCAAATTCAAGGATGCTTCATTTGTTAGAAAAATAAGGGAATTGGCTTTAGGAGACTGGTCTCCATCTCAGTTTCTTATATGTTACCCTCTAGGGATCCCCTGTGCCTCATCTTTGATGGTGAGGAGTAATTTCTGCTTCTTTGTGGAAGTAAAGGTAATGGTTTCAGCCTATTATGTCAGTCTGTCAAAAAGATTCTTTATTTCATAAGATATAAACAAAGAGACAACCTTGACCCTTCTGTCAGTCGAGAGAGAGAGAGAGAGAGAGAGAGAGAGATATGAGGGGGAAACCATTAAGACTAGACTATACAACACTATCTTCTTCTTTCTGTGACTTTCAGAAGGCCATTTCCAAGAGAGTAGTCTGAAAAATTAAAAAAGAGTCGTCTGGAACTACCCACAGAACTACTTGGGAGGAGGGGTTCTTAATAAAAATACAGATCCTTAGACCCCCTCCCTATACCTAATGAGTCAGAATTCTTGGGCACGCGGCCTACACAGTTCTTATGAAACTGGGGTCTAAAGCCCACTGCAACCACATCTACACAGGGTACACAAAAAAGGAAGCAATGACTCCCGATGAGGTAACAAATACAAGGAAACATGGGAAAAAGGGAAACAAAGCAATTCAGGACCAACATGACCATCAAACACACTCCCAAAGGTCAGTGAGAAATGGACCCAGTAGTGCTCCTTAAACCGGCATTCATGGCCAGTCTCATCCACCAAGCTGTGCTGTCTCATTTTCACTGTGACCAGGAACCCCTACATTATCTGTGCCTTTCGCTGATTCCCTCTTAAACAGGCCCCAGCTCTTCAGAAAGTTTTTCTTATTGGGCTTCCATCTCAAGAAATGTCAGATGTTGCCTTTTCTGCCTTAAGATATGTCAGATGTTGCCTTTTCTGCCTGTTTTATGAGCCCCTCTGCCAGAAGGGCAGTGATAGGCAGTGCCACTGCCATGCCCACAGGGCAGTGTGGGCATGCTCATTGTGCTTCTCCCATGGCATCCCAAAGAAGAATGGACCCATCTGAGCTGAGTGTGCAGGGAACATGAAAAGGAGCATTTGGAGGAAGGGCTAGTTGGAAAGGAGGAAGGACAAAGTTGAAAGTGGATTCCTGCTTTGGAATATATTAGCTACTAATTTGGGTGTCTATCCTTCCTTTGAGAATTTACCCGCTGGGGAGAGAGCTGGTCTTGCGATAGGGTGGGTTGTGGGTGGGGTCAGCGGGGGAGAGTCCTTAGGGAAGGAATGGATTCTCTGCCTAGCTCATAGGGCAAGCATAACCTTACTCTCACCTCATACCCCCTCTCAAAAATAAAACATTAATACTTGCGGCTGGTGCTGTCTGTCAGAGACAGTCCTGGAGCTGAGCTCTGATTGATGATGGGCTGGCATTTACTGGTGGTAATAAGGCTCCCAGAGATCACCAAGCAAGTGAAAATAAAGGTGTGCTGATTGAATTATATATTCTCTTTCTGTGATTGAAAATAATATCAGACAACTGACTCTGGAGCCAGACAGATTACATAAGCACGAGTTAAGTGGTGGAATAAAAATGAGTGATTTTCCTCCTTGACTTAAACACAGCACTAAGTAGTATGCCCTTGAATTCAGCAGAAAGCAATTTCCTCCTCCCTGTAACAGCTAGGGGGCATTGCAAATGCAAATTGAGTTAGCTTTGCATTTTTAATATTCCACATATCCATCCATAATTCACTGCTGAGATTTTAGAGATGTTATTGCTACTACTTGGGCACATTTAAATTATTTTGCCCCTCTGAACTTTTGCATTAACTTTAGCATTGGTGCTTAAGATATATGTTCTAATCTATAGGAGGTCTACGTTTAAAGAAACTCTAGTCGTGGTGACTGGGGGCTCACAACAGACGAAGACAGACTGTCATTTAGCTTGTCATGTTCTCTTTCAAAGGAGAGCTTGTTGAGATAACTTCTGCCTAATAAGAAAAGATAAAAACCTCCACCACTTTATTACGATGCGTGGCAGTCTCTTGAAAGAATGTAAGTGCCCAGGATGTCACCCAGAGCAGGGACATACGAAGCGGCCTACGGGCCCATCGTGGCCCATGAGAATTTCACTGACTGGCAATCAATAGTAACCCAGTTCCTTTTTAAAAACCTTCTTCCATAATGTGTAACAGGATTAAGCTTTCCTTATTGGGAGTGCATAAGACTGAGGAATGGCAAGACATGAGGAACCAGCATGTCTGTTGCAGTGTTTGATAAAAGAAAACATCAGAGCGGAAGTTGCGAGGTGTGGCAGAGGCCAGGTAACTGCAGTGGTAGCTTCCTACCTACAAGGGAAACTGTCAAAGGGGGGATGATATCTCAGGAAGAAAATAAGTGATGTTTCCCCCGTTCTCTTCCTTCCTCCCTAAACCTAGGAAATGTATTAGGATACTTCAGGAAATAGGTAGAGTTCTAGAGAAAAACAGGAAGTTAACACAGGTCCTAGCAACCTGTACCATCTGGAGTGAGGGAACATAATCCCTTCGTTTTTTCTCCAAGGCCATGCTTACATTTTAGATCACAATGTCAAATTAAAGATCAAATGTCACTAAGTGGGACTTGCTGGGCATGGACATTCTGAATTATAGATTGTTAAAGAGCATGACTTCCTCACGAAGGTCACGAGCGTCCAGATAAAGACTTTGATGAATATCCAATTGTGTTTAGAATGAATTATAAAAGGGAATGTCAGTTAGATTAAACCAGGACCCACTTGCTTCACCTTTCCTCCTTCTACCAGACATACACGTACCCCCTCTTCACAAGCCCTGGGTGATCTGGTTCAGATTAAAAGGCTGAATCAGCTGGAAGACACTGACCATGAATGCTGGTGGCCCGTCCAGAGCTGCCCAGTTCCTTCTCCCTCCCACCCTTCTCTGCTGAGGCTGAGGGTGACTTCTTCTGGAAGGTGGGCAGTGAGGGAGTTTCCTTCCCACTCTCTCAAGGCTGGGACCCTTTTGGGTTTGACCTCCAGGAAACGCAGGCCACCTTAAGTCTTTAGATCTTTCCTGTTTTACTCTCACTTTCTTGCTGACCAGCTCAAAGAGAGCAAAACCAAACCCAATCTGCAAACTGTGGAAAAAGTCTTCTTGGGTTCCATGAGGGAGAGGGGACTTAGACTTTATCTCTACTCCCTCCTTCTGCTTCCACTTACTCTTCCTTGTTCCTGTTTTTTTGTTTTTTTTTTAATTTAAATTTTCTCTGTTCCACTGTTTTTCTGTTTAATTTCCCACGGGAAGATCTCTAGTCTCCCTGGAAACTTTTCTTTCCAGGTAGATCTCTGCAGTCAAGTCGCATGTAATGAACACCAAAGAGCTTTCACATTATTTCCTCAAAACAATCTTTGGAGTGTTGTAGGTGCTGGTGTACAGCGGTGGATGGTAGAGACAGCAGTCCCTGCCTGGCAGAGCTCATCTTCTACCAGGGAGAGAGAAGCAATGCATTCAGTAAGGAGTGTGTTGTCTAGTATGTGAAAAGCTGATAAGTGCTATGGAAAAAAACGGAGCAGACTAACAGCAAACAAAATGGAGAGCTGCAAATTCAACATGCGACCAGAGTAGCCTGTTTGAGGCAGGACTGTCTGGGCAAAGACTTGAAGGAAGGGGCCTGTGAGTGTCCCAGAATGGCGGGAGCATCAGTGCCAAGCCCCCAGGTTAGTCTGGTCAGGGAGCAATGAGGAAGCCAGCGTGGCTGGAGCTGATGAGCAGGGAAGGAAATTATACAGCATGTGGGGGCAGACTGGGGAGGCTCTAGAGGTCATTGCAAAGACTTGGGCTTTATAATATTTTACTCTCTTTGTTTTTTTTTCAAGGACAAATTATACCAAACACTAGATCCTTAGGGAGCCTGCTTTATCTAATATATTCAAATGTTTATAATTAGCATATAAATTGTGTATAAAAAGGCACTTCCAGAAGGCTCAAAGTTTGTTTGTTCTCTTCAGCAGTATAAATATCTTCTGGGTAGGATTCTTTTCACCCTGACTTATTTTGCAGCCTGAGCCCGCTTTAACCCCACAATGGTTGCACTCATCCCAATGCCTGTCTGCATTCACAGATTCCACATTGGGTACATGTTCTTCAGCATGTAGTAGTGAAGATAAGACAGAATTTGGTTCTTAGCATAAGGTTAATAAGACACAGAAACCTAAAAAGAATTGCCTGCATTTAATTATTTGGCATATTCAACTCAGCATTTACTAGTACATTTTTATGTATAGCAAGAGGAGAAAGGAGCTAGTTTGGCTTAAAAGTAGTTTAGAAAGAGATATCATTGTTTTATTTGTGAAATTTAATTAATTGGGGATGGTGATGATGATTGGTAAGAAAATCACAACTTTATCGAAAGACTCTAGAAATAGAGTCTAAAACAGTGGTTCTTAACCTTCTTAATGCCGCGACCCTTTAATACAATTCCTCATGTTGTGGTGACCCCCAACCATAAAATTATTTTCGTTGCTACTTCATAACTGTAATTTTGCTACTGTTATGAATCATAACATAAATATCTGATATGCAGGATGTATTTAGGCGACCCCTGTGAAAGGGTCATTCGACCCCTAAAGGGGTCGCGACCCACAGGTTGAGAACCTCTGGAAAACATATATGGTTCGTGTGTAATGTACAATGTATTTTCACACTCATGATCTCATTGGATGCTTATAACTCTAAATGAGTGGGACAAGTGTTGTTATCCCCAGTTTCCAATGAGTGGCTACAGGATTTATCTGAGGTCACACCTTAATGGGTAGGGGCAGGACTCAAACCTAGGTTTTCTGACTTCAAAAGCAATGCCCCAGGGTGAGCCACTGTTACCCACAGGAAGATGAGCTAAAATTAAAGGTTGAGGACGACAGCTCTAAACTAGATCCACTAACGATTGTGTCACAGACTGTTCATGTGCTATAGAAATACAGAGAAGGGAAAAGTCATAGTGCCTAGATTAAGCTGCAAGGGGACTTCCTGGAAGAAAGGGAGGGGAGCTGGTGGAGCGCAGGGGCAAGCCACACTCAGCTCACCCCAGGAAAGGCTCCGGTCACCACCCACCCCAGAGAATAATGGGGCAGGAGCTCTGCTGTTGGGTGTTCGGATCTTCCCTGCTAGGAACCTGCCTAAGTCCCAGGGGATGGCTAATGGGCCAAGAGTGGACCGGAGGAAGGAGGTTCAGCCCACTTTCCTGCCAATGGAGAGGCAAGAACTGAGTCCTAAATCACAACAGAGGACAGCCGCCTCTTTTCTTCCCCCATCTTTCTACCTAGCATCAGGCATAATTTTCCTTTCCCTGATTCCTGGGTGAAAACTGCTGCCTCAGGCTGATTTGCAGGAGGTCGGTACAGGTAGCCAGTGCCACCAATGCCAGGGCATGAGGACTGTTGACTGTGTAGAAGGCTGCATTTCAACCCACACTGGCCCTCAGCTTAGCCCCTGTAAGCAGTTGAACAACCTCCCGATAGTCTTATAAGTAGGTACAACTTGTCTTTAAGGTAAAACTTAACCAGCAACCCCTTACCCTATAGCCTGTTTTTTGTTTTGTTTTTGTTTTTTAGTGATTAACTGAATTATTGCTTAAAAACTCGCAATAAATGAAAACAGTGATTGGGATAAAAATAGCACCTCCAGAAACAAATCTGTTTAATCTACAAACTACTCAGAGAGATCATCTTAAAGCGATAACATGGTTTTTTAAAAAATCATTTCAAGGCCCCACTATTATTTATTCCATTAAACGTTATTGTCCTAATGAATGCTTAGGAAACAAGTTTTACCTCTGTTCTAATGGGTGAGTGAGCTGTGAACTAATCAGAAACCTGTGCCATGGCCTCCATTAAGGCACCAGATGTATTTGGCTGAGAAGAGATTTGTTGAATAGCTTCAACCTTTAAGTGCAGAGGATAAATGGATGGTGACATCATTATACCTTGACAAATAGAAATTATATCATGCCCCTCTTTTTCCCTTTTCATTACCAAGGGTGATTTATTTCAGTGGCTTTCAATTCATAAACCTACAGATTGTCTGTAAAGTTAAAAACCTTTTAAATTTGTAACATGCAATAGAGACGGCTCATAGCACTCTTGAACCACGCTGTTATAATGTTACTGGAGCTGTTTTCTCTGTAAAGGTACATTATAAACAGGTGCTAGGAATTTACAGCAAGCCAATCTGTGGAGCCTCATCTGCCTGGCCTTATTTCCCAACCAACCAAGGTGCTAAGTTATCATAAATGACATGACACAGGACCATGTTACATTTTATCTTCATCAAATACAGAATGAATGGTACAGAAAGGTCTTGGAAAGAAAAGTTAAAGAGTCGATAGAATTGTTTATATCATGAAAACGTAAGTGCTGGCTCTCCCATAACCTTTGTTCTCCCAGGACATCCTGTTTATTGCTCTACTTGATTATTTTTAGTATAGGATCCCTGTAATGTCTGGGGATTTCCATGAAATTTTTTGTTATTATCCAAGTTAGCATCTCCCCTCCACTCACTGAGGCCTGTGAGTTCGAGAGCCTGGAAAGAAGTGTGGGGCGTGTGCCCAGATAATCTGTCCCTGGGTCTAGGTGACAATGACAAAATAAGTCCTGGGTGCTTGAGGGATGAGACTTGAATGGGCTGCAACAGGAGATAAAAACAAGGTAGTTTTGTTTTTCTGGGGCCCCAAATCAGGAGCTAGATGGTTGTATGAAGAGGGGAGGACTGTGTGTGTGTGTGTGTGTGTGTGTGTGTGTGTGTGTGTGTGTAAAATCGGTGGGGTGTATGGGAGGTCGAGAATGGGGAGAGGGAGAAATAAGAATACAGTGGGGTCTTGACTTACGAGTTTAATTCGTTCTGAGACCGAGCTCATTAAGGAGCTCGTTAACTCAAATTACTCTATCAACTCAATGCAAAAAATCAGCAGAGAGACAGCTGGTATCTCAAAAAACTCGTTAGTCGGGACACTTGTAAGTCAAGGCCCCACTGTACATTAGAGATAATATACAGAAAAGGTAGACTGGAAGATGGCATTCTTATCATTGTATTGAGGATGGGAGGATATTAGAATAAGACCAGCTACCTTGGGAGATAGATGCGGAAGAAACAGGCCAGGGTCAGTGAGGCCTAAGTAGAGAGGAGTAGCCCTGGTTTACCCTCATGGCTATAAAGGAGGAAAACTCTCTGTGAGGCCTAAAGCGCACGAGGAGCGGTGAGCCCGGGAAGCAGGCCCCTTCCCAGTAAGTGGCACATAGGCAGCTGTGCAGAACTCTTGTCAAACGGAACAGAATTGAAGGCTGTGATTGTGATGGTTCCTCATGGCCACAGGAGTTCGCAGGGCAGCATCAGTACTGACATGTCCTCACTGCCACTCATTTCCAAATGGCTTATTGGAGAGCTCTGAGCAAGACTAGCAAATCTTCCATGAACCAAGTGGCCGGATTGCTGTGACGGAGCAAACGTGATCATGTTGTAAGCAGAGGCCCATGAGCTAACCTGTCATGCCGCTAACATCCGCCAGGTAAGCTGCCCAACCCCTGCTGACACAGGCCATTTCTAACAGAGGAACTGACAGTCTCCACATTTCCTGCGCCTTATATCCTATGCGGACATTTCTGGGGGAATGCCTGTCCAATTAGTGCTAGCGCTAGTTGGCATGCATAGCGCACATTTCATTTTCCGAGCATTTTCCAATCCTGTGCTGTTCCCATGCCCACGCCTCACTCCCTGCCACTGCTTGCACATGTCTTAGGGTGTGACAGTGTTTTGACTCTGCAGTATCATCTATGGAGATTCAGTGCTTATTTGATTACAGCATCCAGCATTTTATTCTAAAGTTTAAAAGAACTCAGACAGGGTCCAACACAAATAATGTACACAAATAATCGAAGATTATAATATAGGACCAGGGAGAAAAGGTTAAAGTATTTGGTTTTGAAAAGAGAACAGTGATGGATGACTTAATGGTGTCCACCAGGGTCTGTAAGTGCTGTTTCTTGGGAAGTTATTAAAAAAAAATAGAAACCACCCCTAACATACTCTCTTGACCCATGATCTCTTGGCTCTTCTGTAGGAAGTGATTTTGAGTATTTGTCTCTATTTACTCACTTGTTTTGGGGGGAGGGGAGGGAAGAAATGAAGAGGATGAGGTGAAGGGAAAGCTACTCCATTCTGTGTTCTGGAATCCTTGTTAATAGCCCTTAAGCAGCAGGACAGGAAAAGGACATTAACATGGAGTTGGGGTTGGATGTATGGAATTTCTGGGCCCTCAGAATAGAATCACCTAATTTCTGTTATTGCTTCCCTGAAAACCCTGCAACCTATTTAAAAGCAGAGCTCCCTACCTCGCCCTCCACTCTTTCACGTGAGGCTGCGACCCATCAGGACTGGAAGCACCAGCCATCCTGGACTTTTCCCTTCAGCAGTCCTCAGAGGGCAACATCACGGGGTTTGGATTTAAATCTCCAGTACAGTGCCTCATGCAGAGAAATTTTCCCATGAAGGTCGGTTGAATTGAGTTGAGCATCCAAACTTTCCAATTTTTGAATGAGATGAAGGAAGACATTAAACGTTAGAAAAGGTACGCTTTCAGGAGCAGGTTTCAAATTCAAGGTCTTGACTCTCAAGGTGGGTTGAAGGTGAGGAAGCAGGAAAAACTTCAAATTTCTAGTAAAGTGTCCTAGATTGGAACAATATGTTTTGAACTATGTAAAGAAAAGGATTGTAGCTTGCAAACACTGAGAAAGAGAGGGGCTGGTTTTCTTAACGTCAGGAATTCCCCAAGGGACAAAAGCGATGCCATCAAATTTACTTTTACATCACCTGGTCTATAGTGACAAAGTGGAAAGTGAAATAATTCTTTGATCAGGATGACCTGCTGTTATGGGTTGAATTGTGTCCCTCCCAAAGATGTTGCTGTCCTAATCTCCAACACCTGTGGATATGACCTTAGTTGGAGAAAGGGTCTTTGCAGTTGACCTACTTCAGACGAGGGTGGCCCTTAACCCAATATGACTGTATCCCAATAAAAAGGGGACATTTGGACACAGATTCACATGGGGAGAATGCCAGGTAAAAATGGAGTTATGCTGCCACAACCAAGAACACCAAGTCTTTCCAGTAGGCTCCATAAGCCAGGAGAGATGCCTGGAACAGATGAGATACGAGAGAGCTCACAGCCTGCAGAAGGAACCAACTCTGACAACAACTCGATTTTGTACTTCTAGCCTCTAGCACTATGTGGCAATGTGTTTCTGTTGTTTGACACCCAGTGTGTGGCATTTGTCCTGGCAGCCCCAGAAAACGAACACATTTGGGTAAATGAATCAATCTCTATCTTCCTTACAACACCCTGGCCTGGGGCTAAGCATTAGCAATGGGGCCCCTCTCTCTTTATGGACAGCTGCGTGTCTCAGGTTCTCCAAGTCTCTGAGGTTTGCAGCACGTGCCAGCATTCCTTCCCTTCCTTCCCCCCTCACTGAATCACAGTTTCAGGGCCGGGCATTTATTTACTAAAAGCCTTAGCAACAGATTTTATTTTCAAAATGCTTTTTCAAATTTTGCTTTGCCATTTCCTCATTTGGAAATAGCCATCAACATGATCATTGACGCAACCTATCAGTTTGGTGTCTCAGCCTCCAGATGTCTCTTCAGGGATGGGTTCGCATCTGTTAGAGATGAGAAACTAAGTGTCATCATTGCTTTTCCTCAGGGGAAGTTACGGGGAAACAAATTGTTTTTGTCTCCTGATGCACTTTAAATGGAAGTCATCCCTTTGTTCTCTCAACAGCAAAAAGCAAGCATTTGTCACAAACTGGGAGTTGGGCACAGGGCTGGTAACAACAGGGGAAAGATGTAAGCTGATGGTCTTTTGTGTTTGCTTATTCATATGCAATTATTTTTAGTTTTCCTGTAGGACTGACCACAGACAAAAGATTGAAGTCAGGTTACAGGAATTCTCCTAACCAGAGACCCTGCCCCTTGTTCACTGTCATCTCAAGACACTCCCTTTGTGCCTGGGTTTGTTACCTCCCACTTTTACACCACTAAACTGTGAATTTGTTAGGGTGTTGCCAGCTGGGGTCCTGAAAGCTATCTGCAGCTTTCCCCCAGCTATTATAGCCATGAGAAAAAGCCCCCTGTCATGTGCAGCCAGAGCCCAGTTAAAATATCCATCTCCTTATGAAAGCCAGTAAGGAGGTATACTTTGGAGGCAATATCAGAACCAGAGAAGCCGGCAAAGGCCCACGTGGGCATTAGCTGAGTGTGCTGGGTTGTTTGTTCTGCAGTGCAAACCCCAGGCTGCCTGGCCCCGCAAGCATGACTATGCCTTTCCCCACTGCAGTCTGTCACCTTGAACTCCAGCTGGCAAAGGCCCAGGGATCCAAGAGCCATGGCTCTTTCTGGACCAGCCTCGACACTAATACCTTCTTTCTCCATCTTTTTATTTCCTGCTTCATTGTTGGCTCATTCCTGCAAGGAACTACCAGGTGGCAGTAATCACTGACTTACTGCCTTTGCATGCCCGGGGCCCCACAGCTGTGCAATGACAGATGTTTGCTGCCTGGTTTTTCCATTCTGTTTTGGAAAACCTGGCCTAATTTGAAGCATAACTCACACGTGATGTTGAGGCTAGTCTGACCGCTACTTACTTCGCTAATTATATATTCTTACCTCTTCCGTATCCACATTTCCCATTGTAGTTCAGGGCAGCAAGAAGTCCACTTCACAGAACTCCCTTATATCTAGGAGTGGTCAAGTGATGGAACCTGATCAAAGAGATGAAAGGAAAATTCTGTGGAATAAGGACTCCATGAAAGCTGTTGTTTTCTCTCTAAAAGGGCACAGTCTCAGTTGGTTCTCAGTTTCCTTCTCCGTCTTCCTGTCAAGTTTGCAGATGTGACCTCTAGGGCAGTGCTGTGTAATAAAACATCCTGTGATGATGGAAATGTGCTATATCTGCACCGGTCAGTATAGCAGCCCATGTGAGTATTGAGCACTTGAAATGTGGCTAGTGTGACTGAGGAACTGAATTTTTGATTTAATTTAAATAGCCACATGTGGCTAGGAGGGCATAGGGAAGTGCAGCATCCATCTTTCAAGCAAGAGGATGAAAGCAACACTCCAAGGCAGTGGCCCCGAAAGGCAAGAGGAGCCCTGGGTAGGTCTCCAAGTCCACATGGCCGCTGTGCAGGCCCGATTGCTTGTTATGTGAGAAAAATAGACCCTCATTCCGTTCAGCCAGAGTTGTTGGGTTTCTGTTAAATGCAGGTTTATGTGATCATCCCAGGTGCTCTGACCAAAACGTTCAGATACTCAAGTGTAACCTCTGGCAGAGCCAAGTCTTGAAGAGAAAGTTGGATAATATAATCATGACACTATGTAGGACTTTCACCTGGTGGAACATCTGGTGTTACATTGAAATCTTTCTTCTCCAATCTGACTTTTGGATTTGCATTTCAAAGTGCTTGTCTAGCCACATATAGCCACGCCTTGTGCTCTGGGCAGGATGGCTCAGCACCTGGGCACTGGAGTCAGGGTCCTCGGTTTTGCCTCTCAGCTCTACCACTCACCATGCAGCCGTGGGGAGGCCAACCACTCTTACGTGCTTTGGTTTTCTCATCTGTAAAAGAGGGGTAATCAGATGTTTACCTTTCAGGGCTATCATAGAGATGAAAATGAGGCAATGCCCAATCAAGTGCTACAAAGAGTGCCCAGCACTACATAAGCACCCTGAGAACGTTAAATGCTATGGTGATTACTGTTGTTATTTTCCAGCCTTGTGCAAACTAGTCAGTTTCTCCACACCTGCTTTCCCTCCTCTCTAGTATAAGTATAATGAGATGCCTGTGAGAGTGAGATTGAGTGGGAAATCATATATAAGACAACGGCAGGGTGGGCAGTTATAAAGGTTCGCTCTCCTCCTTGTTGTGAGCCCTCTTCTGGGTAGCTTTTCCCAAAAAGGAAAACATCCTGATAGCAGTTATTTCTGGCTGGGGTAGAGGAAGTGGGAATCTTAGGCTCTGTGGGCCGGAGAAGTCTAGTGGAGACTGTACTGGTGAGAAAACCTGGAACCGAAGAGGTCAGAGTTTCTGAGTCTTACAGTTCTAAGAGACTGGAGTAGTCACTGTAATTCAATTAGCCTCAACATTTCTGCAGAACAACCTCAGGCAAGTAAGGGCTACATGATGAAATTCCCACTTCGGGGGATTTCATCCTCTAAAACACTTACCGCTACTCCAGGATATGGAGACTTGACTAGATATGTGGGTCAGGAGTTTTCAGCAATGGGGATGATCTTTTGAGAACACTTTTAAGAACCAAAAGGAGGCAGAGGGAACGGCAAGGAGAGGCTCTGTCTAGTGTAAAGAGCACTGGAGAGCATGTTGTGGCTTCAGACCAAGTTGCAGCACTGCCACTCACGTCACTCAAAATCTCCCATCCTGCATTCCTCTCCTCAAAATAGGGACTCTAGTACTCACTTTCAAGCATAGATAAAATGAATCAGATGAGATCATGCATCCAGAAGCACTTTGAGACATGTAGATTGCTCTGGTGAAGTGAGGGTTATCACATTTTCTAGCCAGTATGGATTAGAATTCTCTCTCCAATGACTTGCGTCTTACCAAAATACATGGAACACTAATAGAGAACCCTTAAAAAGTCCTCCATTCTGTGTGTGGATTTGGCCTATCTCACTTGAACTCTAGAAAATTGGCAGTGTGAACTTAGACATGTCTCCATTTCAAGAAGTACAGAGTCCAAGGCTCTTACAAAAATTGCATGTTTCTTTTATATTTTGAGAGCTGTAAATCACCACAGATTACTCAGTTTCTGAAGGGAAATCGTGGTGAATTACGATCTTCTATGCACTTACTGGCAACGGGCTCTCCCATTAGAAGAGTTAGTGGTTGAAAATGACTCAAGAGTTTCTGCACACTGATCTGGGAAAGCTCTCTGAAAAATACTATGACATCGCTCTTCAGCCCTGGAAATTCTGGCTGTCACATTTTGTCTGGTTGCCCTGATGTATTTCACCCCAAGGGTGACATAATGACATCGCCAAGTGAATACTTTCTAATTAACTGGCTAAAAGTAAACAGAATTGAACTCAACTGCTCCATATTTTGAAGGGTGTGCACTTTTACCTTTGCATGGCTATATAGGGGGAGGTGAGTGCTGAACACACAGGTCATTCTGTGTGCTGGTTTCTCAACTGCCTCCTGAAACCTTAGTTACACTTCAGAATAGAATAAATACAAGTTCATACTCATCAATACACAAATTAGATAGATGTATACATTAGTAGTTCATATGCTAAAATGATGCTTATGGCAGTGATAAAAATGTGCCTGTTTGAGAACTGAACATCTACACTAATAAAAGAGAAATATGGTAATTGGTGTATGACCGCTACCCTTTTCATTGGCTAATCAGGGCGATATGCAAATTATCTGCCAACTAAGATGGCAGTTAACTGCCAACAAAGATGGTGGTTAATTTGCATATGTAGGCACAATGCAGGGAGGCGAAAGGGAAAGCAGGAAGAAGCCCCCTGCCACTGACAGTGATCAGAAACCCAGGGGGGAGCTAAGAGCCGGGGGGCAGGGCAAAGGCGGCCCTGGGGGCCACTTTTGCCCTGCCCCCCAGCCATGATCGGAGAATCGGGCGCCTTTGCCGCCCTGGCCAGTGATAGCAGGAAGTAGGGGTGGAGCCAGCGATGGGAGCTGGGCACGGTCAAAGCTGGCAGTCCCGGGAGCTAGGGGTCCTTTGCCTGGGCCTAAAGTGGAGCCGGGGATTGGGGGGATATGATGGTCCCCTTGCCCAGGCCTGAAGCCTGGGTCAGAGGCATCAGGCTTGGGCGGGGGGGTGGAGCAAGTGATCAGAGGGAGATGGGGGTCCCCTGCCCAGGCATGATTCCTGGGCCAGAGGCATCAGGCCTGGGCGGGGGTCAGAGCCAGTGATGGGGGGAGATGGGGGTCCCCTGTCCAAGCCTGACACCTCTGGCAGAGGCGTCAGGCCTGGGCAAGGGGCCGATCCTGTGATTGGAGGGTGATGGGGGTCAACGCCTGAGGGCTCCCAGTATGTGAGAGGGGGCAGGCTGGGCTGAGGGACACTCCCCGCCCCCCCCTCCCCCAGTGCACGAATTTCGTGCACCGGGCCCCTAGTCCTATGTAATAAAAGCCTAATATGTTAAGTGTCCAACCATTCAACTGTTTGACCAGTAGCTGTGATGCACACTGACCACCAGGGGGCAGATGCTCTGACCAATAGGTTAGCTTGCTGCTGGGGTCTGGCCAATTGGGAATGGGCAAGGCAGGCTGAACATGCCCTGGAGCCCTCCTGCGGTCCCTCCCCCACCATGATTGTGCACTGGTGGGGTCCCTCAACCTGGCCTGTGCCCTCTCCCAATCCGGGACCCCTTGGGGGGATGTTAGAGAGCTAGTTTTGGCCCAATCTCTGCAGGCCAGGCCAAGGGACCCCACCAGTGTACGAATCCATGCACCGGGCCTCTAGTACAATTATAATTGAAGTACCTGTTCTATATGGTTAATTTTGATAAGTTTTAGGTGAGAAATTAGGCCCTGAACTGCTCTGAGAATTCAAACTTAGAGTGGCATTTTTGTCTCAATCAGTAAAACTTAAAATTGAGGAAATAAAGCAGTAGAGAATCAAGTAGCTCCTCTAGTAGCATATGGGGATGGAAGTCAGTTGACAACTCCCTGGAATTGGTGGGCTAGCAGTGCTGGAAGGAAGGCCTGTGATTCCTCCCAGTCCCTTCCCTTCTAAGTGAGAGGGAATGCTCAGTGGTTTCATTAACACTGAATGGAAGCCCACGGCCTTGAGTCTGGGTTTGGACTTGCCCTGAATTGGCTCCATAGTGTTGAATAAGTCACTACGTCCCTGTGGACTTCAATGTAATATCTGTTAAAGGAGGGGGGGAGTCAGGCTTGTTGGCCACAGTTTCTTGGTGCTCTTTTCTAACAAAATGATGACATTCAGATGTCAGGCCCATGAGGAGGTATTTGGGGGCAGATGCTTCTCAGCTTATGCCAGACACCGCCTACTGAATCTCCCACAGGGGCAGCTGGGAGAGCCTACAGAGCTGCTCTCTCCGATCCCATCACTCAGCTGTCCCCACATCCCACCTCAGCACTACCGGCGCCTCCTTGCCTGAGAGCATGCTTACATGGTATTCTCAGGGCCATCACTTAGTAGGTGCTCAGTAAGTACTTGATAAATGAACAAAGTAAACCACCCATGATCGTCCAGAAGAAAGTCGGTCCCTCGATTCCCATTTCACTCTTTTGATTCCCATTTCACTCCCTTGTTAATTCTCAGGAGGAAGAAGGTGCTACGTGTAGGGCTGAGGTCATAGCAGGAGTTGGAAAACAGGTCTTTGGGGCTTAGATTAAGTGTAACTTGCCCCCAAACTGTTCAGAATGTCCTGATTCTCCAGAGGTTTAGGGACAGTCCTTGGAGCTCTGCAGATACAGCAGCTCAGTTTGGTAAGAGCTCACCATGAAGTATGCTACAGACACGACCACATAGCTTTGAAGGTCACGTCCTTTCCCCCTTCCTCACACAAGGCGATAAATATACAGGCGTCCTCCTGACCTGGCCTGAGAGTGTGCAGCATACGCTCTGCTGATTGAGTGACTCTCTTTATAAAGCCTGCTTTTAAAGTTTCCTTTTATTGTATTTTTAATAGATACCAAGCTTTGTGATGAGGGTTTAATTAATTAACCTATTTACCTATTTCCAGTGTTCCTAGGTCTTTTGCTAGGTCCCATTTGAAAGTACATCCAAATGCCATTATGAAATTCTGCCTTATTTCACTGATCTGTTCTCCTGTCAAACCTAGTACTTCCAGGTGGGAATTCCTTTCTGTCATTTCTTGGGACATTTATATGTTTTTCTGAATCCCCAGAAATATGTTGAGGACCCATTATGTATCAGGCACTTCGCTGAGCACTGGAGCAAAGGTTATAAACAAGACATATCCCTGTTTTCACAGAGTTTACAAGATGTCATCTAATCTTCATGGTAGCCCTAAACTAGTTATTATTCCCATTTTATAGAAGAAGCAATTGAGGTAACCAGGTACACTGGTCCATTGCATCCCTCCTCATCATCAAAGTTGCCGTTTATTCAGCAAGACAGCTTTTTGAGTTATTCAGCACATATGTCTCCGTAGTCTGATCTGTTCTCTGTGAGTCACCTTCCATCACTTTCTGTCATTGAGATCCAGCGTTCCAAGCCACTGAGGCAGAATGGTAAGGTAAGTCCCAAGGTGTGCAGTCCTGAATGACCCCTTTAGTGTTCCTCACCCTGTGTTCTTGTTGCTAACACACCCTATGAATTTGCTACTCTAGGGGGCTATCAGGTTATTGCTGAGATTTATTCTGACAACACTGAGCATAAGATGTGAAAAATTTATAAAATGAGCATATGTGAAATTATGAAAAAAAAAGTCTGGAAACATTTCCCACTTGAATAAAATCCAGGATCTTTTTGTTTCTTTGCATCTCATATGAGAAAATGCATGCCATGAAATTAAGACCGAAGGCAACATAAATATTCTGGGATGTTTGCCTCATCTTCTATTTGTTTAGCTAGTCAATAACCCATTTTTTCCACGCTGGCTCTGCAAAGCGCGTTATGTGTGCTTTGGGAGTAAGGGTTTTAGCTTAATTCCTTTCTCATATTTATTGAGAATGTATTACATGTGAGGCAGAGTGTTATGTGCTCTGATGGATCATTCCACCTTCAGGGGGATTGACAGTGACTTTGGGAAATACTGGCAGCTCGCGTGTGTCGGAGCAGGGACTTGAGGGCAAGTTGGATCTCAGAGGGTAGAGGTGTTATGCGGATGGTCACCGTTCTGAGGGCTCAGTGTCAGCCCAAGCTTGGAGGAGGGAAAGCGCCACGTGTGTTCAGTGTGGTAGCAGGCCTACAGCCTTGAGGGTGGGTGTGGGACTGAGCGGGGAGGGAGAGGGTCTGAGCTGATTGGCTGGCAAAGTAGACTGTGTCCTCAATGACAGTTTAGGAATTTTGTTCTGTAACAAAATGGGGAGAAATCAAAAGTTTTGACCAGAAAGTGAAATGATTCTGTTCTTTAGGAAATGAAGCTGACGCAGAAGCAGAATAAGCTGCAGCCACAGCAAAAAGAAGAAGGGGGAAAAGAAAGAGGGAGGAGGAGGAGGAGTCTTGCCAAGTTTGCAATTTCCATGGAAGTGTGTGCAATATCACATGAAATTCACTTTAGGGGTAAAAGCCTCAAAAATACAAAGCCATTGAGAGTTTGCAGGCCTTTCCATTTCTGGCTTTGTCTGAGTGCTGAGAGGTTCAGATGGATTATGCGGGGCCAGAAAGATCAAGAAGGTCCGATCAGTCCATGGTTGGGTTTCTGAAGGCTGAGTCATTCTATGGTTATCACCCAGGTTTGAGCATAGAGGAGGTCAACCTGGCCTGCCTCGGGTGCCTCAGACACTCCTTTCCTGGGTCCCATCCTGCTGTGGGTGTTTAGGGCCTGGCCTGAAACTGACTTCAGTCTCCCAAGGATCTGCACCACGAAGGGTCACAGAGACCTTGAGGGGCTGTCTAAGTCAGCAATTATCAACTTTTTCTATTTCATTTTTAGTAGCAGAACTATTTTTTAAAACAAACAGAAAGTCCTTTTGGAAAAAGCCAGCTGTGTTAAGCTGACAGATGTGGAGCTGCTGAGGTTGAAAGTACAGATGGAGGGATGCACGAGCCCACCCCTCAGGCACTCCTCAGTGTCCTCTGACCCCAGAGGGTTCCCTGGAACATGGTTGGAACACCCTAAGCCCAGTCTTGCTGAAATCAGTTTTGTGACCAGAGATGAGCTGGTTCAAAACTAAGTTACCAGGGGATTTGAAATTAGGAAAGGGAGATGGTGTCTATGTGGGGCCAACAGGGCTGAGAGACGGAGAGCTAGTGGTGAGCTTTTAAGAGAAAAAATGGCAGAAGAACCATTTTCCATGCTTGTAGTATCTTTGCTGGGGACCATTTGAAAACACAGCAAAATGCTATTCTAACACTTTTTTATTTCACTGATCTGTTTCTCCTGTCAAACCTAGTGTGGCCATGTGAGAATTTGATAACATTTTTCAGGAAACGTGTGAATAAAGGTAGCTACTCTTCTCTCCATCTGAGTAAGGAATATGAAAATTCTCTCTCTCTTTTCTTTAATATGTTGATTCCTCCACAGGAACAATGTGACCATTGGGTTGAATTATCCTTATGATCAGATTATAATGTGCGTGTTTGAAGTGGAATATTTATCACATGTCATTGCTTCTGTCTGGCTTTAAACCACAGCTCGATTAAAGGCTTTTTATTAATTAGGTTTTAGTTTGATCACAAGACAAGTTTTACTTCCTGAAATATCATATGTCCAAGAAGAGTATTATGTATTTATATTTAACATTTTGGGGTCAGCCCTAACCGGTTTGGCTCAGTGGATAGAGCGTCAGCCTGCAGACTGAAGGGTCCCAGGTTCGATTCCGGCCAAGGGCATGTACCTTGGTTGCGGCCACATCCCCAGTAGGGGGTGTGCAGGAGGCAGCTGATTAATGTTTCTCTTTCATTGATGTTTCTAACTCTCTATCCTTCTCCCTCCTCTCTGTAAAAAAATCAATAATATATATATATAACAAAAAAATTTTTGGGGTCAAACAATAGAAGGAAAGTGAATGATTGAATTAATGCACTAGTTATAACCAGTGATTGCAATAAAGCATCATCTCTAAACTTGAATGTCACTGAATATGGTCTTTAAAAATATATTGGTTTCTCTGTCTGTTTTAAGGCTGGGAGAGAAGCTGTGTTGACTTTTGCTTCTGCCAGAAAAGGAAGGAAGAGATTTCTACAATCTAAATTGGAGTCTGGATTAGATGGAGAGGATGAGCTTAAAAGTAAATAAACTAGAACTCTGTATTTACATGACTTTTGACAGCATTAGCCCAATGTTCCACCCAAAATTCTAATATTTCTCATCTGCCCAGTATCAGTGTATCATATGGTATGATATTTAGGTTATGTTAGATCAGCGGTTCTCAACCTGTGGGTTGCGACCCCTTTGGCGGTCGAACGACCCTTTCACAGGGGTTGCCTAAGACCATCCTGCATATCAGATATTTACATTACGATTCATAACAGTAGCAACATTACAGTTATGAAGTAGCAATGAAAATAATTTTATGGGTGGGGCACAACATGAGGAACTGTATTTAAAGGGCCAGAAGGTTGAGAACCACTGTATTAGATCTTTATATTATGCAAAAGCCAATAATTAAGTTTTGGAGGGTAATTGTCCTGATTAAAGTCAGTCAAAGATGTTTCTCAACATAAGGAATGGTTTTAAGTTAGAATTGAATGAAGAAAAAGTTTTTCACAACCCTGTTTACTATTACAAAGCAGTAAAATACCATTATCTTTAATTCCTGTTGTTGTTTTTTTATTTTTTTATTTTATTTTATTTTTTTAAATTTAATTCCTGTTGTTGTTTTTTTAAAGATATGCTAGTGAATTCAACTTTTAAATAAATATGAAGAAGATCATTAACAAGGTCTAGCCAGTGTTGCTCAGTGGTTGAGCATCAACCTATGAACCAGGAGGTCATGGTTTCATTCCCCTTCAGGACACATGCCCTGGTTGTGGGCTCGATCCCCAGCGGGGGATGTGCAGGGGGCAGCCAATCAATGATTTTTCTCTCATCATTGATGTTTCTCTCTCTCCCTTTCCCTTCCTCTCGGAAATCAATAAAAATATATTTTTATAAAAAGATCATTAACAAAAATATATTTCAAATTCTTAAGTATTTATTGCCTATCATACCACAGACTTAAATTTTTTTTTCAATATTGTCTTATCCTCATAACACTGAAATGGTGATTATTGGTTGGGTACTGAGCCAGGAATAGCAGCCGGAGAAGGTTATATTCTGTGAAGAAATTTCAATTCCTTTGGGCAGTGATTGGAAAGACTATAGACATCCTCAGATCAGAGTAGAAGAACAGAAAATTCTAAGAAACGCTTTCCCTGTGCTTTGGGAGGGCAGTTATCTACATATTTCTGGACTTGGGTTGATGCAGTGGATCAAACCTGATTCAGTCTCTTTTTTACCTGTTGGGGGCTGGGGTGGAGTGACATTGTAACTTAAAAAAATGGTAAAGACAGACTGTGGGTTTCAGATTTCCCAATCACTAATCTAAAAACAGGACATTGCTTGGCCTGAATGGTTATTCAGGAAAAAATGATGCACTCCATGTTAAAGAGAGTAGTCGGCCACCTTCAGTTTTTTGGGGGGAACAATGGGAGTTATAAATAGGCTGAAAAAGAGAGATTCAGGTAGATAGAGCAGACAGGGAATAAAGTACTTTATTTTCCCACTGGAAAAAAATTCCAATTAGAATAAAGGAATTATGAGATTTTTAAGCCAGAGAGGAACTGGAGGCTTCATTTAATCCATTGTCCATGGAGATGCCTGAGGGGAGGAGGTGGTACTTTGCAGGGCAGGGTGGCTGGGTCTTGCTTTGGTGGATGGGGAAAGGGAGGAAGGAAGAGGTGAACATCCCTTCTCTCTGTGTGGCTCTATCCCATGCTCACATCAGTTGAGTGGCTGGCAGGAGCGTTGATAGCATTGTTTTCAGGCTCTTGTTTCTCTGGAAAGTGGGTGTCACCAGGGAATACTCTATTTCTCAGGAGGACCCAGGCACCCAAATTTACAGGCCCTTCTCTCCCGATTCTGCTGCAACTGGATGAGTTCAGATACAATGACAGGATGTGGCAAAAGGGGAAAGGAATTTAGAATTTCCTTTCTCCCTTTATCTGCCAGAAGGCACAGTACAGGGCTCCCTTAGTATAAGGAGGAGAATAGCAAGATAGTTAAAAAGATCAACATGGAAATATTTTAATAATGTCAAATATGATTTAAGTTAATGTTCTCCTATTAAGAGCTCAGAAGTATAAATATTTTTTCAATGAAATCCACAGCTCAGTTCTCATGTTTTTTTTCCCCCCCTCTGCCTGCTCACATAATTCTTTCACTAGGAATAATGAAAACAGAAGGAGATTTTTTTTTTGGTTAATATTTGTTAGGAGATAGAGATCCCTAAAATATGGGTCAGACACTTATGGCTTGCTTTTATAACATGAACCAGACCCACCCTTTTGATCCCAAAACACAGAGTTGGCATTTTTCCCCCTTAGTCAGACACTGTACAGACTAATCTAGAATTAAATAGATCTTGGCCAATGTGTCAAGCTGACAGTCTTAGTTTTCTCTCTCAATGCCCCCAAAGGGCAAAAAAATATGTTTGTTCACTGTAAGAGTTATAGGAAAGGCAGAATGACCATAACCGAGAGTCCCCAAAGTACGGTGGGCGATGTGGACCAATGCTTTTACGATTTGGGCTCATGGGCAGTTGTGCTCCATACAGTCACTCAGAGACCTCAGTGCCTGCCCTATTTTTGTTCCAGCATCATGTGGGAGCATTATCTTTGTCTACTAAATAAAAGCTAGTCATAGACATGTTCATATTTCAGCTAATGGGAAGGAGAAAAGACAGAAAAAAATCCAAGGCAAGAAATCTTCTGTGCAGGTGAGGCATATCTTGCTCTCCCCACTGTGGTTCACATTCTGTTGGTGAGTACTTAGTTACATGAGCCACATAGACACACCTGGCTGAAAAGGAATCTGGGAAATATGGTTTTTAGCAGGGGAGCCTGTGTCCAGGAAGAGAGAACAGTAAGTCACAATCATTGAGACCTTGTAGTCATTGTCCTAAGGTGGCTTAAGAAGAAAAAAGATGTTTGTTTTTTCATGTCAATGATAATATTTCAATTAAATTATGTGTGATTGTCTTCTTATAATTATTCTCTGAAGCTCATCATGATTTTCTATTTTCCAGATTCTGTAAGGTTTGTGGACTTAGCTACCACTGATTGATCACACACATACTCACATACACACGCACCATAAAACAAAAACAAAACCTCCCAAGAGGCAAATTTGAAAGAATCTAGTAGAAAGAGCCCTGGTTGTGTAATCAGGAGTACAAATATTTAGATCAACCCTGTTATTAATTCAATAAGTGACCCTGAGTAGGTCACTTAACTTACCTGTTTCTCATCCTCTATAATAAAAGGCTAATATGCAAATTGTCCCCACGGGTGGGTGTTCAACAGAACAGGAGTTAGATGTGCACTGGACACCAGGGGGCAGTGTGGAACATGGTGGGCATCGGTGATGCAGCACTGGCAGTGGGTGGCAGTGGAGGCGCTGCCAGCCCCAATGGGCCCTGAGGAGTGTGGTACTGCAGTGGGATGGTGGAGTAGGTGAGTGGGCGGCACCAGGCCAAGGCAGGTCAAATGGGGGCCCCCTGGTCACCCCATTGGTTGCCCCACAGATTGGCCCTGATAGCCGGTCAAATCTAGGGACCCTACCCATGCATGAATTTTGTGCACTGGGCCTCTAGTATATAAAATGAAGGGATTGGACTGGATCAATTTTGACTTTAAAGATTTCACTCTATCTTGAAAAGATGTCATGTGCTCCCACATGATAATTCTTGAGTTTTTAGAATCTGTTAACTGAAAAGACACAGAATGGGAAAACACTAGAATTAATTTAGTAGCATTTTAAAATAAATGGTAGACTATCTATTGTTTATTTAGTCTGCATTTAGTTTTGAGGATGCTGTGGTCCCAGGTTGGGAACAATTGAAGCAGGTATCTTTCAAGACTCCTGGATACGTTTTTATTTTTATTTTTGTCTGGATACTTTAAAAGTCTTCAGTTTTGAGATTCTCTTCACAGTGGGCTCAGGTGTGATGCTGTGAGCCTAAGGATATGGAGTGCAGCTTAGTTGCCTACTTCTGTGCAAAGTGTGGAGAGGAAGAAGAGACACCATCATACTCAATGACAACTCTTCAGGGGAAACCATTTATCCATTGTCCCATGAAGAGTTCCCTGATAAGATTTAATTCCTTAATTTCTTACAGCACAGTTACACTGATCTCATTTTCTCCATTTTTATTTTTCTGAAATTATTTTCATTGATCTCAACAAATGTTTGATTCATTATTCAGTTGGGTTCCCCCCTCCCTTTGGCCTGTATCAAATCTTACAGATAATAATTTCCGCCTTTGTGGCCATCATTTTTTCCAGTTCTAACTTTATGGACTGAATTTTGCACATCCTAATCTGAGGAGGAGATCTAATTCTTTCATCAGTTTAAGTCTACACTATTATTGCCATGTGCACTTTAACGATCTGTTGACTTTGTTTTCAATACTTCTACAGACTATTTTATTGTCTTCACTTTGTTAATTGTTGGTGTCATTTACAAGATGCAATCCTTTATTGAATATTTTGGTTTATTTTACTGTGTGGTTTGGTCCTTTTTTAACTTTGTATATTTATTATGAATTGGGTAGTTTTAGCACCCAGAGCAAAGATCCTTGTTAAGACAAAGGCTGCATGGGAGGATTAACACTTCTGACCCAGGGTGGGGTCCAGATACCAGGAGGGAGAGGTCTTCCTTTTCTAGTCTCACATGATCAAAATGTCTGTCTGAGATCAGCAGGCAGTATCCTGTTACATGTGCTACACAGAAGCCATCCCCGTTAAAACCAGCGACAGGAGAATGAGGCACACCATGGCATCATTTATCCTCTTCTAAAACAGAGAACAGGTGTGGTGAGATCATGCGATTGAAGCCTGTGAGCACTGAGGGGAGAGAAGTCCAGGAGTCTAAGGTATACATCCTAGAGCTTGGAAAGAGGCCGGACAGCTTTTAAAACTGGGAATTGTAGAGGTAGAAACAGCAAGCGAAACCCCAGGGTAGAGGAGAGCACTTAGAGAAAGCTTGTAGGAACAGAGGAGAGGACACAAGATGGACCCCTAGGGAACTTCAACACCCACCGATGGTTAACCAGAGGAGGGGCCCAGGCAGGGGCTGTGGACACAGAGCCCGGGAGGCGGGAAGGAACTGGGAAAACATGGAGTCACGGAGCAATGGAGAAAGGGCGCCCGGAAAGGGGTGGCAGTCAGTGTTGCCAAGAGGTCAAGGAAGACAAGGACTGAAAAGTGTTTGGTGGATTTAACCTCAGAGCTTTAAAATTATTCAGACCCCCAGGCCCAGGAGTTCTCCTCCAGGAATACGTCCTCCTAAAAGAAACTAAAGCAGTGTGTGCGTGCGTGTGTGTGTGTGTGTGTGTGTGTGAGAGAGAGAGAGAGAGAAAGGTTTATGTGAGCGTGTTTGTTATTGCTTTGTTCATAATTGAAAAGCTAAATATTCAACCTCAGAAGTACTTTTAAATCATTTTATGTACTGAGTTTCAGCAACTGAAGTCCTGTTTTTGAAAACCGTTTAATGGTATGTGAAATAGATATAAATGCACTAAAATATTAATGGTCATATCTCTCAGTATTGAGGTTATAGATAATTTTGTATTTTCTTTTATGCTTTTCTGAGTTTTCTAAAATTTTCTATAATGAGCATATCTAATTTTATAGGTGAGGGAAAACATTATTTAGATAGTAGTTGTCTTTTGTGTTTCTTTTTTTAAGTGGCTAGGGGGATACACTTTGCTGACCAGGCACAATAAGCTTTAATTAGGTTCTTTCTGACATGATAGGAACAGAAACCTAAGCCACTGAGAGCAAAACCAAGTCCAAGAAATGACCGTCAATTGATATAATTGATATAGTTCATCATTTCGATGTTTAACTCCGAGGGAAGGACAGCTGGAATCCTTGCTGGCGTTGCTGTCTTACCTCTGTTCCCCTCCTTTGCCTTCTGTCTATTGGAAGAGTATGTTGCTTAGTCGTTCTGCGGGTGACAAAGGCAAGGCTTTCTCAGCTTCATGCCCTGCCAGCTCTCACTTATAGATGAAGTCTCCACTTATTTACCACTGTTTCAAAATACAAACAAGAGAATTCTTTGGGCAGCCAAAATCCAGCAGCCTGGGTGAGCAAAATTACCACTGGTCAAAGTTGGTGTTCAAAAAGTACCACCCAAAGGTTTTCAGAATGGGGGCAGGCGCGTGGGAAATGAGCAATGTTCTCCCACATTGTAACAGCATAATGATGAATTGCTTGTGCTTTTCCAAAACCAGGCTCGAGCGCCTCTGTTCACCTCTATTATCTGCTGTGGGTCTCCGAAGGCGTATTACCATATTAATTCATTGTGTTATACAATTTGGTCAACTAAATGAGCTTACCTTATGCCCTCTTAATGGCATTGGCTTTTAATGTTGGTTTCGTGGGATACATTGAACAAAACAGATGCGTCAAGGAAATGTATTTAAACTTAATTTGGTTTTAAAATGACTAGTGGTCTCGCTAACAAATCAGGTACTAAAAAAGAAAAAGAAAAAGGAAAAGTGTTGCAGGCAACACACTATGATAAATGTGGAGTCCAAATACCAAAGTATCCCCAATGCTCAGGGTGATCAGATGTGTTCTGGAAAGAAAGTCATGTACTACAAATGTGCCATTTCTAGATCTGAAGCTTAATCCATTGTGTGTGTGTGTGTGTGTGTGTGTGTGTGTGTGTGTGTAAAGGGTACAACACTGATTACTTACAGGGCTTGGCCTGCATGTGAGTGAGGCTGACATTTAATCACATGTCATAAACGCTGCCATCTCCCTGACTTACTGAGACAGCCTGAAGAAAGAAATGTGGCACGGATGGCGAATGACTCACGGCATTAGTTCATACTTGTAATTTGAGTCTCATAGTAGAAATATGAATTTATTAGAGCCTCCTATACTTAGGTTGGAATTCCCACTTCCTCACTTTATTGGCTGAATGATCATTCACCCATCTAGACTTCAGCTTCCTTGCCTGTAAAACGGGACAATGACATTGAAATCTGGAGTTGTAAAGTCTAGCAATAATATAGGGACAGTACCCAGGTAGAATTTAATGAGGTACACCCATACCTCTCTAAAAGTAATCCACATACCACCGAGGCACATGTTGGGGTGGCTCATTCTGAACTCCCAAGGATCCAGAGGACATTGTTCCTACTGTGGTTGCCTCTGGGAAGGAGGGCATGGTAGTTAAGGAACAAGAGAGGTAAGAAGAGTAACTGCTAACTCTATGCCTTTAGTTCCTTTTGAATTTTTAAAAATATATTTTTGTTGATTTCAGAGATGAAGGGAGGGAGAGAGAGAGATAGAAATATCAATGCTGAGAGAGAATCAGTGACTGGCTGCCTCCTGCATGCCCCACACTGGGAATCGAACCATGACCTCCTGGTTCATAGGTCAACGCTCAACCACTGAGCCATGCTGACCGGGCCCTTTTGAATTTTATACTTTGTGCATATATTATCTATTCAAAATAATAAATTTTATTTAATTGTAAAAAATTGTGACTAAAACATTCCCCCCTCCCAAGCAAACAAACAAATAAGACTGTGAAGGAGGATCTGTAATTTCTCTCCATGAGAGCTCTCTTGTACTGTTGAAACATTTAAAATTGTGTGTCGCCCTAGCTGGTTTTGTTCAGTGGATAGAGCATCAGTTTGCAGATTGAAAGGTCCTGGGTTTGATTCCAGTCAAGGGGATGTACCTAGGTTGTAGGTTCTGGCCCTGCTCAGGGGCATGCAGTAGGCCAGCGGTCGCCAACCTTTCGGACCTCATGGACCACCAGTTGGTGACCGCTGCAGTAGGCAACCAATTGATGTGTCTCTCTCGCATTGATATTTCTCTCTCTGTCTCTCCCTTTCCCTTTCACTCTCTGTAAAAATCAATGGAAAAATAGGTGAGAATTAACAAGAAAAATAAAATAAAATTGTGTGTCAATATTAAGGAGGGGTTCATAAAGTATAATTTTGATGGAGTTCAGCATGGATAATGTCCATTCTGCTGGACACCATGGATAACAAATGGGCAGTGGTTGGTGGAGGGGGAAGGCCCTCACCAGGCAGTGGCAGGGAAGGAAGCTGACGTGATTCCACCGCATAGTTGATGCCTGGCGCTGCTTCTGAAGGTGCTACGTAGTTACAGTGTGACCTAGGCTTTCATACGGCAGGCAACAGAATTCCTTCTTGAGGAAAAAATTATTTTCATTCCTTTCCTGAACAAATGTTTGTAGTCAGGAAAACACCTTGGTAACTGCATCAGGGGTGGAAGGTGATGCTCTGAGGACATGGATTGGAAGGAAATCACAATGAAATAGCTAATAGCTATGCATAGAAAATGTATTGGAAATTGGAAGTAGGGAAGAGTGGAGGAGAAGCCAGGAAACAGAGGAATCCTGGATCTGGGTGCTGGTGGAGACTAAAACTTCAAGGGGAAGTGCCCAATGAGCAATACTTGGTGCTGGGGTGCCTGGGGGGACTCTTGAGAACAGGAATCTCCATTACTATATTTTGAAGTGGTTTTGTTTCTGTGAATTAAGTGCCATTTGTTTTCCCAAGTGTTCAATAAAATGTGCTGCCACACACCAAATGCTTTAAGTCCAGGAGAAGGCCTGGGCTTCATGGCTCCTCTGGTGAGGATGGGAGGGCCCCACAGTTGCAAGACACTGTGAGGGAGGATCCAACTCCAATATGAGCTCATGGACAAGAAAGAGCATGATGACAGAAAGCTATGAGAAAGTGCCAGAGAGCTATGGCGAGTGTCAGACTTTGCAAGAGAGGGGATAGGAAACTCGTGACAATTTTATACAGACCTCAAAGGCTAGGATGATCTTAGAGGCACAGTTTACAGTGTGCATTTTCCACTGTCCATGACAGCATCAAGCATTGCAGAGAAACAGCCCAGAATCATGTTACCATCTCTGGCTAGATCTGTACTTCACCCAACAGAGAATTCCTTGACACTTTTCATCTTCAACATCTATTAAACAAACCATTGTAGGGAGTAAGAATACACTTGTTCTGAATTGTTTCTTGCTATTGGCCCAGTGTTTCTTTCATAGACTATGACTCTATGTTGAGATCCTCAGATGAGTTTACTTATATTCTTCTTTGCAGAACTTTGCAAATCAGACACGAGCACCTGCCTATCCATTTTGTAGAATTCAGTATTTGGACTGCTAAATGTAGTATAAAATAAAAAAATCAATATAAAATTATGTTTTAAGTTCTTTCATTGCTTTCTCTATATTTCCCCAGAGTCTGTTACAAGGCCTTGATATAACTACAATCTGTAAATGGCAGCCCTACTCCCATTTTCAACAATGCCATTCATCCAAGAATCCCAAAGCGTTTTTTAATAATGGACTCATTAATCCTCATAACACTCCTTCATCTGACACATGTAACTCTCACAACATGATATGTTAGTACTTACTCTAGATTTAATTTAACAGATTTTCCCCCCCTGTTAAGGGTAGGCATTTACATTGACCTCATTTTAGTTGAGCTATCACTCAGATTTGAACAAGTTTGAATGGCCTCAACCCAAAATGATATCTTCTGGCAGATAGAAGAAAACCATCCAAAGAAGCAATTATTTTTTTTTTAAAGGAGAGGTTTCGGCAACAAATGGCCCTATAAATAAGCAAGTGGATTTTAATCACGGGCTAAGAAAGTGAGACATTTTGCCACTTTACAAAAATATGAATTTGAATAAATTTCAGAATTCTTAGGAGGGAGATAATAAAGGCTTAAGTTGTGACTGAAGGTTCTGGGTAGCAAGAGCTTAACCTCTTGTCTTATCAAAGAAGTTCATTTTTAATATTTCCTCTTTTTACACAGGCCCTGTTTGATCTCTGTTTCCTTTTTTTTGTTAATCCTCACCTGAGTATTATTTTTTAAAATATATTTTATTGATTTTTTTACAGAGAGGAAGGGAGAGGGATAGAGAGTTGGAAACATTGATGAGAGAGAAACATTGATCAGCTGCTTTCTGCACACCTCCCACTGGGGGTGTGCCTGCAACCAAGGTACATGCCCTTGACCAGAATCAACCCCGGGACCCTTGACTCCGCAGGCCGATGCTCTATCCACTGAGCCAAACCGGTCAGGGTGAGTATTATTTTTTCAATTGATTTTTAGAGAGAATGGAAGGGAGGGGGAGAGACACAGAGAGAGAGAAACATCGATGTGAGAGAGACAAATTGATTGGTTGCCTCCGCACTCGTCCTGACCAAGGGCTGGGGATCAAGCCTCCAACTGAGGTACATGCCCTTGACCTGAATTGAACCTTAGACCGTTCAGAATTGAACCTGAGACCCTTCAGTCCGAGGACTGACCTTTAACCGCTGAGCAAAACAGCTAGGGCTGACCTCTATATTTTCTGTGGCCAGAAAATACAGAGATTTTTGGAGTTAAAGTCCAGCAGTAGCAGAACTCCAGACCAGGGTGGATTGAGGTCAGGTATCTGAGAAAATGTGGCTAGTAGAACGGATTTTGGAGGTGGGCTACGATATCTATTGATTCATGTAAGCAGATAAGAAAAGTTCCAAGGAGGAAAAAGCCTATGAACCAAAGTTAGTGGGCAAATGGGAGATTGGAGTCTGAGATTGACAAGGAGGTAGCACTTTGCTGGCAGAACTTTGGACAAATGTTCATGAGCAGTATTCTTTTGGGATATCCTCCACCCCATGGTTATTCCTCCGTCACTTTTAAAGGCATGGCATTCTGAACAGACATCTCAAGCTGACTTCTCCCTGTGGCTTCAGCTGTCACCTCTACGTAGATTACTCCCAAGCCTCTCACCTCAGACTCTACCTCCTGCAGCAGTGATTTCAACCATATCAGACCCAATGCCCCTTTCATAAAAATATTTTTAATGTCCTTTTCATTATTATGAAATTCATATATACTATAATTCACCTATACACATAATAAAAATACTATAAAAATGAAGACGTTATTAATACAATATATATTTCAGCATGCAAATCCTTGGGCACAACTATACCAGGGGACAAGACAAAGGGTCAGATGTTTGCACCTTACAAATAATTCAAGGATGACGTAGTGACAAAGCCAGGAAATACAGGTGTACTGTAGCAGCAACTCTAATGTCATGACTAGTGTTGCCATTGGTGGTTTGACCTTATGAAATGGTCACCAGTTCTTGGTCAAGTTTTAAACCAAGCAACATACAATCTACCATTTGACTAATATAGCAGCTGCATTCCGGAAAGTTGGTATATTGTTGGAGATACAAAAGCACTTTGCATTTATATGTAACATAGAATTAGGCTCTGAGCTTAGATCATTGATTTTTTTCCTACATCAGTGGTTCTCACATTTTTTTTTTGTCTCAGAACCCCTTCACACTCTTAAAAATTATTGAAGAACTCATGAACTTTGTTCATGTGGGTTATTTGATATTGATATTTACTGCGTTATAAATTAAAACTGAGAAATTTTAATACCCCATTTATTATTTATTTAAAAACAATAATCTTATTACATGTTAACATAAATAACATTTTTCATTAAAAATGTCTTTCCAAACAAGAGATAGTTTTTTGAAAAGAGTGGCATTGTTTGAGAGTTTTGCAAACCTTTGAAATGTCTGGCTTAATTGGAGACAGCTAGGTTCTCATATTTGCTTCTGTATTCCATTTCTTGTGATGTGGTATTTTGCTGGAAGCATTTGAAGAAAATGCAGCCATACCTAGATAGGTAGTTGGAAAAGGCAAAAGTGTTATAATAGATTTTCCATTGTGGATAATGTTCTTTGATGAGACACAAAACTCAACAAGTGATAGCTTCTTAAAAGCTATTTCAATGTACAACCTGAAATTATATCAATGAATATCTTGTACTCTGTTATATTAACATCCATTAGTCTATCTTGCACTTTGAGTGGATCTTTTACCATGCATGCTTTGGTAACATGATGCATTGGCCATTTGTAAAGTATTGGCTCACTGAGCTATATAGATCTTTTAAATGTTGACATATTTCATCATACAAAAGCAACAAATCACATTCATTCATATTGCCACTGAGCTCATCAGAAAGGCCTTTAAGTATTGGAAAGCTGTAAAGCTCATGGTGGTAGCTGCAAATTTTCTACAGTTCTAATTCTTCCTTGAATGCTTAACTGTTATCATTGGCAACATGTACTTTTTAAGTTATTTCTTGGAAATGAAAAATGTGTATATATATATATATTTTAATTTTTTTAAAAATGTATTTTATTGTTTTTTTTACAGAGAGGAAGGGAGAGGGATAGAGAGCTAGAAACATCGATGAGAGAGAAACATCAACCAGCCGCCTCCTGCACACCTCCCACTGGGGATGTGCCCGCAACCAAGGTACATGCCCTTGACCAGAATCGAACCTGGGACCCTTCAGTCCGCAGGCTGACGCTCTATCCACTGAGCCAAACTGGTTTGGCTATATATTTTAAATTTTATTTTTATTGTTGAGAGTATTACAGTTGTCACCCAATCCCCCCATTTACCCCTCTTCACCCAACTTCTGCACCACCCCAGGTCATCACCTCACTATTGTGTGTGGGTTATGCATATACACATATAAGTTTTTCGGTTAATCTCTCCCCCCCTACCCCCACCCCTTTGAGATCTGTCAGTATGTTCCATGCTTCCGTTTCTCTGGATCTATTTTGTTTGTCAGTTTATTTTGTTCATTAGATTCCATATATAAGTGAGTTCATGTGATATTTGTCTTTCTCTGATGGGCTAATCATAACAATATCCAGATTCATCCATGCTGTCTCAAAGGGTAAGAGATCCTTGTTTTTTTTACAGATGCACAGTATTCCATTGTGTAAATGTCCCACAACGTTTTTACCCACTCATCTATTGATGGGCACTTGTGCTGTTTCCAGATCTTGGCTCTTGTAAATAATGTTGCTATGAACATAGGGGTGCATATAGTCTTTCTGATTGGTGTTTTGGGATTCTTAGGATATATTTCTAGAAGTGGGATCATTGGGTCAAATAGCAATTGCATTTTTAATTTTTTGAGGAAACTCCACACTGTTTTCCACAGTGGCTGCACCAATCTGCATTCCTACAAGCAGTGTACTAGGGTTCCCTTTTCTCCACATCTTCGCCAGCACTTGAGTCCACTTTGGGAAACTGTGGATCAACTTAGTCATTTATAGACCATTTTGTTTCCTCTTTTCGATTGGTTCCCTACCTCTGACTATTCAAATCATTTCATGTAAGTACTCATGTATTAATAGGAACTTCTAGAAAAATTCAGAAATGGCTACATCCAAAGATGTGAAAGGCCTGGTAGAGTGTTGGGATCAATGTAATCCCCTCTTGGCCTCACTTCAGAAAGCTTTAAAAAAACCTTTTACTATCCTTCAGAAAGAATTGTTTTAAGGCCTGGAGGGAATCGGGAGCCCCTAATTCTAATCTGACTTGAGCTGTAGTCAGAACCTACTTTGGCTCTTAGCTCTAGTTATGAGACAATGTGGTTTTGAGAATGTGTGGGATTTATAGCTTGAAAAATGCCAGAAAATCAGGAATTTAAATCCCCCCTGATTTATGCCCAGCTTGTCAAGGCTAGAGCCTTAAGAATGCTAAATGTTTGAGCCCACCTGTGAGGGTGAGCTGTGTTCTGCTTTGCAGATGATGATTATTAACAATGGGTACCCCAAATGTGTTAGTTGCCCTCAACTGTAACCTTGACACTTGGTCCATTCCTTCTTTGTGAGGTGTTATAAATTTACAAGAACATTCTCTGACTTTCTTAGCCAACATTTCTGAAACTGGTTACCTGGGAGCCAGAGGGTTAAGCATCCTTTATCTCTGTTCACGTATCTGAGGAGCTTTCTTGTTGAATGCTGAAAGCATCCCATGTCTTGACTACAGGATAATTCTTTACCCCCGGAAGAGACAAATACAAGCACACTCATTTGCTGTGTGCATTTGTGGCTGCTCATTATGGATCCAAGAGCATTTGGTGCAAAAAAACTGGACCCTCCTCCCCCACACGGTTACTGTAAATGGTTTAAATCAATCCCTTTTATGCAGCCTCGGGTACAGGAAGCACAATACATAGTGACTAAATATGCCATTTAAATTCTTCTCAGGCAAAGGTTAAAAGAGAAGTGGGGGGAGGAGCGGGGAAAGCCAAGATTGGCGAGGTAGCTGTATTCAAATATTTTTGATAGGTTTCTAAGATACATGTCTCTTTTTCCAAAGCAAATGCATTCATGCCTAAGAAAGAAAACAAACAGGGAAAATGTTAGCTCTTATGCTGGTGAGCTCATGAGAAATGCCAAAAGAGTTGTTTGTACCCAGCCACAAATATCAGGGTTTCTTCATTGTTGAGCTTTGATGCTCAGAATCAGGCAGAACGTTTCCATGACAACTAATAGATGTTATGTTTATTTACCGAGTGGCAGGGAATGACAGTGTCAGCAACTGACATTTTTGTTTCTTTCGCCTCTTTTTCTCCCTTGTAAAGATTTGTTTTAGTAGATGAAAATGCCAACAGTGTCTTCTATTTTATTTGTCAGAGTTTCTACGGCAAAAGTAAACAGCAGTTTAATTTGATTCAGTTATTCCATGAAGCATCCCTTAAAAGCCCATTGCTTTATGGGCTTTGGAGAGCGCTTACAGCAGGCAGTTGCTGGTGAGATGATTTGCAAAGTGAAAAGCAAATTTCAGGTTTTATTCACTTGAAAACGATCTAACAACTGCATTCCAGGCCGTCTAAATCGACACAGGTCTCATTAACGTCCTCTAAATTTCACATGACCTTGTTTATGCTGCTCCCCGATATATTCTAAAAGGGTCTATTAAGACTTATAACAAGACTACAACCTCAGCAGAGATGGGAGATGGCACCGCAGGGTGGGCGGGTACAATTCCTCACTGGTTAAAAATAACGACGTAGTCCACTTGGTTATCTGCCTGTGGCTTGTCTGCCCTCTAAATTACCTGCGGTCAGTTTTTAATGCTGAACTGGCTTCCTCTCACTATCCAGCTGGTGTGTGCTCAAGGGATCCAAACCAATGCTAGCATTGGCTTTAAGAACACACAATTAGCAAGGCAAGCTGCTGCTGGGGACCGGGCAGGAGGCGGGTAGGGGGAGGTGGATATTCATGTTAGTGCTAACGCAGAGAACTGGCTTTTTCTTAGTCCCTGTTTGGTATTATCTGTGCTGCTGCTCTGATTAATTCAAACAATTGAAACTTGAGACACTTCCAGTTTTTGAGACAAGCTCTCCAAGTGCTTAGGAAACAAGTCAATGTGTGGCTATTGCCTGAAACACCCTCCCTGATCTCCTGAGTGAGAGTCAGGTAGAAAGGTGCTTCATCACTTCGCTGGGTTCATTTGTTGCAGGCATGTCTGTCACAGCTTCAAAGTAGGGATTGAGTCTTACTCATCGTTGTATCCACAGCACCTAGCACCGTTTATGGCACAGCAGGCGGTGAGGAAACTTTTGTGGAATAAATAACAAGTGAGTGAATTGTCATAATCAAGCTCTTGAGTGGAATTAGGCATTCTGTCCTTTGATTGCATTGCCATTACAGCATCCCCCCACATTTGTGGCTGTTTCCAGTTCTGTGGGATGAATGCCTAAGTGTCCTCTTAAGGAGGACCCCACATTTCTCAAGAGGATGGTCTCTTTTGCACGCACATCAAGAGAATAATACAACAGAAAAGTAACCAAGGAAAGGACAGATCCTGAGGAGAGTCACGTCTAGCAGCAAGTAGGTTGTGAGAGATGAGGAATAGCACCGAAGACCTGGAACTTGGGTTTTCTGTCACTAGATAGACACCATCTCTGAGTCTCAATAAACTCACATCTAAAATGAGGTGTTTCAGCCAGATCACCTTTTCCCAAATTGTGTCCTAATGGACACCAATGTCTACAGTGTATTAATAAACTCTTCTGGAACAACCAAAAATCAACCAATAACTGTGTAAAACTAAATGAAAAAGGGATACTCAGAGTCCCACGAGTAAGCATAGCCTGAAATTTTTGTTCCCCCTGCCCGCCCCGCCGCCCCCCAAATTCCTGTGTTGAAAACTAATCCCTAATGTGTTGGTATTTGGAAGTGGAGGCTTTGGGAGGTGCTTAGGTCATGAGGGTGGGGCCCTCATGAATAGGATTAGTGCTCTTATTAAAGAGACCCCATACCAGCTCGTGTGACTCAATGGTTGAACGTTGACCCTGGGCCAAGAGGTCTCAGTTTAATGCTGGGTTGGGGCACATGCCCGGATTGTGGGCTTGATCCCCAGTGGGGAGATATGCAGGAGGTAACTGATCAATGATGTTTCTCTCTCATTGATGTTTCTATCTCTCTCCCTCTTAAAAAAAAATCAATAAAAACTAAAAAAAAAAAAAAAAAAAGGGTAAAGGTCCCAGAGATCTCCCTTGTCATTTTGGCCATATGAAGACACAGAGAAGAGGTGGGTGTCCGTGAACCAGGAAGTAGGCTCTCACCAGACGCCAATCTTCTGGTGCCTTGATCTTGGACTTGCCAGCCTCCAGAACTGTGAGATATAAATTTCTGTTGTGCATAAGCTGTCTCATCTATGGTATTTTTGATATAGCGGCTTGAATGGACTAAGAAAGTAATAAGATTATAGATATTCCTGGGCTCCCTGATGTTGCTGCTCTGTGGCAGATTTCATGATCTGATCTTTGTAGTGGCTTAAATTATAAGGTCTTTATATAGTGAAAGAAAGACATGGAATTTCAATTGGAAAATGGGCAAATGACAGAATTTTCAAGAAAGTTCTAGTAATCAGACATTTCTGTTCCCTCTGCTTTCTTGAGCTTACTATATTTTAAACTACTCCAAATAGATCCTAACCATAGCTGGTCTTCCATTAATATAGCTGAAAAGGTCTGGTGAATGCTATGGAATTCCTCCGCTAACCCTCACCTTGGAAGTGGTATTGTTTTTCATGTTCCATATGACGACATCAGCAGGTTCTAGTTAGTCTAATTGCTGTCCCCTAAGCAGCACCTGTTCATGTTTTCTTACAGTGCTTGTGGGCATTCTTCTGTGGCCTTACTCCGGCTCTCAGAGTATCACCTGACTAATGACACCTCAAGTCTCTCAGAAAAGGAACCAAGGAAAGGAACAGTAAGTCATCCAGCATTTGGAATAGGAATTTTGTGTCACACACAAATACATTGTTGGCACAATGTTGAACCTGCCTGCTTTCTCCTCCACTCTTACATTGTGTATGCCTACAAATACAAATCTGATTTGTAACAAAAATATTGATGTTTTAAAATGAGAATTTGGCATTACCTTCAACAGTCAAGGCATGGAAAGTGGTTGCATCATATGACTTCAGAAGTAGATGGAATATTTTACAGAGTCTCATCGAAGAGTTTTTAAACTGTGCCCCATGGAGCCCCAGGGTTGTCTGAGCTGCCTGCCACAGGAAATACTGGGCTCCAGGTCCCTGTCCTACTCCAAGCAGCTCCTTCATCATGTATTTTAGTTATCAAAACTGCTTGTAAGATCTTATTTTAAGAATAGCTCCATAGCTATATAAAAGTCTGCAAACCACATACCTAGTCTAATCCCTTTGTTTCAGGTGAGAAAGAAAAGGAGGCACTTACTTTCTTTCAGGTGAAATTTGAGTAGCAAAGTCCCAAGTGGCCCTCACTGTGCCCACTCCCTATCACATTGTCTTTCCACTCAGCAATATTGTTTATCAGGGTCAGATTTATTTGAGGTTTCTGAGTCAGAGTCACAAAATTTCATACCCTGAAGAAACTTTTAGTTTCCTGTGTTTTTTTTTTTATGATATTGCCCACAAATTATTGCTCATATTCACTGTTGACAAATTATAGAAGATACACAGAGCTGGGTAAGATGGGTCAGGAAAAGGAAACTGGTCAAAGTGGCTGTGACTTTTAATAATTTCTATGATTTGAATTCAGTGCACAAAATATTACTTTTCATTTTCAATACCATCGCCGCCCTTTCTAAGCAGACTTCTCTGAACTGCAGAGTGCGAACACGTGGCAATGACATTTCCCAGTTGCCCTTGCTGGGAGAGTCTTGGTTAGATTTCACCAGAGGGGACACTCCTGGAGATTTGGACAGCAGAAGGGAAGGAGAAGTCATTATTCCCTTATTAGCAAGAACAGAGAGCTGATGCATTTTGCTGGTGGCTTAGATTAGAATATCGTCCTAAGAAACGCCCCCTTCTGTGCTGTGGGCAGCTGAGAGCATCTCATTGTAGGTCTTTCTGAGAATCAACCGTGTTAGTGCTACAGAAGCGGAGGCCATGGGTGGTGGCTTCCCAATAATCAGTATTTACCGATTTCCGGAACGTGGCCTTCCTGCTGTCTTGACTCTCCGATGGCTGCGTGTCCTCTCGTTCCCTGTATTAAACCGAGTAGTTTCTGTTTTCTGGATGGAGGCCTAGTAGTTTCAGAAATTTATTTCTTCCAGGAACATGACATAGCGGGGACGTAGGTGGGTGGTAAGGAAATGGATATCTGAAGCTGGAGGAGACAGCTTCAAATGTTTTTAATTCCCTCATGTGATGTAGCCAAAGAGAATAATAAACCAATAGGAGCCTCCCTGGGCAGAGCCAGAGGCCCTGGAAAACAATGGGCAGAGGACAGAACAATGTTGCAGGAAACAGAACCGGCCTCGTGGAGTGACTATCCCCACTTCAGGGTTGGGGGTCCTTCAAAGTATCTGCTCAATGGATTCTTATATTTCAGTGGCTGGCATGGGACTTGCCTTTTTCCTCTTCCAGGTGGGAGGGTGTATTGAGGCTATTCTTGATGAGTTTCCTCACTGTTGGGGTGTGTACGGTGGTGGTGGGGGGCGAGCAGCTTTACTCCTCAGCTCATAGGTTATCAGATCAGGAGGAGTCTCATTTGGATCTGCTGGAGAAGTCTGCACATCTCCCAGAGACCCAAGACTCGTGCTTTTGACTCCGCGAGTGGTTAGAACTTTGCGTTGTCTTTCCACCCCGCATCAACCGGTACCTTACCTTTTAAAGAACACAACGTTTATATTTTCCTTAATAGTAAATGTAACATTTGTTAACTGTAGAAGATCCAAGAATTATAAAAAAGCATAAAGCAGGAAAAAATAATGCCCAACCTAGGAAATAATCACTATTATTTTGTTCTGATTCTTATCAATCTTTTAAGTTAATATACACATACTGTATTTCAAAAACACAGGTGATGTATTTCCTTTAAGGGTACTTTGCATTAATTAGTATAGGCCAGGTTATGCTACTGTAACAAAAGATCCTCAGTTCTCAGTGGCTTATAATATCTAAAGTTTCTCCTTCATGCTGCTTGCTCATTGCAGTTAGTCCCAGCTGTGCTTCACATCATCTTCATTCCAAGAACCCACCATGAAAGAGTAGCCTCTGTTTAAAACAATCTCCTGGAAGAGGGAATAGAGACTATGGCAGATCGTGCACTGGCCATTAAGCTTCTGCATGGAAGTGACATGTGACACATGCTATTTTTGCTTTCATTTCATTTTGGAAAGCAAGTAATATGACCAAGTTTAATATCAAGTGGATAAAAAATATATTCCTCTCAGGAAGGGGTAGATAATATCTGTGAACAATAATACTTATGACGCTTAGCTAATTTAATGTTCCACACTCCTTTGCAAGTACTGGAATTGTTATAAAATTAATGGGGTGTTGCTTTCTCAGTGTGAGAGTTTTTGCACATCTCCATCTTTGTTCTCTTTCCGTGGGCAGGGAATAGTGGATGGGTTGGAGACACTACCACCAGGGGAAGTGATTTTGTTATCAATAAATAGCAGCATTATCTAAAGGAAAATTCTAGAAGTTTATAGAAGTAAATCCAAACCATAGAAAGAGTACCAGCAGAAAATTTAACTGTAAGTAAATCCTCACTCTCCTCAATAAGTTCTTGGAAGCTGCAACTTTAAGTGAAATGGCGCATAGGGAAACCAGTTTTCCCGTAGGCTAATTGACATAAACAGTAGTTAAGTTCCTACAGCATAGTTCTGGTCAGAGAAACATCACCAAACTTCTAAATCAAGACCCAGAACACTTCCAATATTTAACATTGAAATAGATGTGAACTCTACAGGCATTTAAGAAAGATGGATAAAAAGAATTCTTTTTCTAATGTGTTTATGCCAGTTCAGGGTCACAAGTGGCTGGAGCCCTTCTGTTGCAGGGCTACTCACACACGCTCCCTCAGACTGCGATGATTTAGATGCACCAATTCATCTAACGCACATCTCTGGCATAAAGGGGAAGCCAGGGCTCCTGGAGAAAACCCATGCAGACATGGGGAGAATGCACAGAACCCGCCCAGATGGTGGCCCAGCCCAGGAATTGATTCCTCCGCCCCACCCCACCCCCTGTTGTCATAACGAAAGGACTTTGAACAAAATGACGTTATTCGAGGACACTGTACTTTCTCAATTCACGGATTAACTTAACAGAAATCTTCAACAAATGGTGATCCTTACCTGGCTTCTCCACGCTGAGAGAGGGCCAGTTCCCTGGCACCATGGCAGCCCTTTCTAGCAGCTGGTTCAAGGTTCCATATGTAATCAGAGCCAGTGTTTTGGGTTCACATGCCCACATCTACCTATCTCTGTCAGCCTCCCACCTTCTGTTCTCAAAGGCTCTGCCTGGGGGGTCAGGCTGCGGCCTCGTAAATCTGAAATCACCTGCTCATTTTCTCGGTACCCAGCTGTTCACTGGATGGTTTGAGAACAGAAGGAAAATGTCCATCCTCCAGCCCCCCATGTGCTTCTGGCCCTTGGCTCATGGCGTCACCTCCTGTGCTGAGGAGGGTGTGAAGTGCAGTCACCATCCATTATGTCCTCACCGGGCCCACAGGTGTCTGCCCAGAGACGGGGGAACATTCATAAAGCTTCGTGGCTGCCCTGCCCTTGGCTTTCTAATTGTCTCTATTCTGCATTCATTCAATGTGCAGAGAGTCAGTTATTCACAGACAATAACAATCCATGCTTTTCTTTATCTTGCAAGTGTGGTTTGACTTCCAAATCCACCCCCAGGATGCCCCCACTGAGCCACCTTTGCTCAGCGTGTATGGAGGTCACCTTTGGTGCAGCCCCAGGTTTGCACAGCCAACAGCCACCTCTGGCAATGCACCGTGCTTTCTCGTTACCCTGTGTCCCATGCTCACTGTCCCTGCTGTCTCCTTTCCTAGTCAGCTTCAGGGGTTGTTTGCTTTAGAGTGTACATGTTTTGCATTTAATAAGCCACTGCACACACAAGGCTCCTTACTGAGCTGGCGTGGACTGTGGTGTTTGCTAGATCGACCAACCTCCCCTGAAGGCAATGATTAACCCTCTTGTCTCCTGCTGTCTGCTGGACACGGCCACAATGAACACAACTCTAAAACACAACAGTATCCTTCAGCTCTTTGTTTTCAGTCGAGTCCTCTAAAGAGGCAAATTCCAGTGTTTTTCTAATTTTTTTTAATATGCCAGAAAATCAAAGAAAGGCTGTCCAAACTGTAGGATTCTTGATTTGAGCACAAACACCAGGAATGGAGACAGGGTTTCTGTCCACACCATACTCATCCACAGGTTTGACGGTTTTCCTCATACGCCTTGCCTTTGGTGAATGCGGTGGAAGAAGAGAATGCTAATTGTACTGTCTGCAAATATGGGCACTTCTTCAGGAGACAGTAAATTCAGTGTCAGCGGAGGGAAGAAAGATCTGGAATGGTGTGGGTCTGGGGTTCAAGGATTAAAGAGGTTTCGTCTCAGTGCATTTGATGATAGTTTTCAACCCTGAGATTCTGTAAGTCCATGTGACTGTGTCTCCTCGTCAAAATGAGCTCAGAAGGAAAAAGCAAATGGAAAAGCAGTTTCCGAGACACATTGTTCCTCTCCCTTAGACAGTGCTCTGTTTGGATATCTGAAGAGCAGCTTTCTCAATGCCTGGAGTTTATCTTTGGCTGCAAGACAAGCAAACACTGGGCCCGGAGTCAGGAGAGAAGGAGGGGGAGTAACAACAAAAAGACCCCTTGCCAGGAGTGTAGAGGAGGAGCCAGCAGAGCCAGCCTCCTGACTGTCACTGCGGGGTTCTGAGGCCTGGGACAGCTGTGGAGCCCATCACCTCCGGAGGGAGGGTTTGTTCCGTCCCTGGCTTCCTGGCTCCCACCCTCTCTGCACATTGTCTCCAGCTGAGTTCATTCTTGGCTGCTCCTCACTCAAAGGCAAGAGAGCCAGGTGCTGGGGTGGAGCCAGGTTACAGACCGCAAGTTCATCCACCTTTGTGATATGAAAGCTCCGGGGGAAAGTGTGAAATGGAAAGCTTAAAGGAGTCTTGAATCGACTCTGAGGGTGAGCTGCGAAGGAACTGGCATTTAGGAGAACAAGATGGTGGTTTAAAGAATGGTTTTTGGAAAGTTGGGGATTTTCTACCTCTGCCAAAGCAACACACCCCGGTGTATTGGGGGATGTCTGCTGTTAGCTCCTCTTGGGCTGCAGGAGAAACAAATGGCTTTTGTTGTTCGGGAAAGATTTATCAAGCTCCCTGGCCACCCTGTTGGAGGACAGTACCCCAGGATTTGTGTGGAGTTGCTGTAAAAGAACAGGCTTGATCTCTTTGACCATGTTAGTGTTGGGTAGATAGGAAGTAAAACCATGTATTAAGCTGTTATAAAATGACAAAAGCTAAAGAGCTTCTTGGTATCACTGGAGAATTGATGATAAGAGTCTGACTAGTCAGGATAACATTCTCTCTCTCTCTCTCTCTCTCTCTCTCTCTCTCTCTCAAAAATCCCAACATGATGCAGGCTCTTCTCTGGCCCCAGCTTAACCAGGCCTAGTCTTGACCTGCCACCCACTCTCAGGAGTTAACTCTTCCCAATATAAATCTATACTCTCTAACTACTTCAATTGGCATCTCTACATCTTAAACAGAACACAAATCTAAGTATCCAGTAACCCAGGTTTGTCTTTGAAAGGGTGGGTGAAACATACATCTTAAAAACAGATATTTTCATAAAAACAGAGGTATTGGTTTTATACCAATAAAGGATGAATTATCTTTATACCAAAAAGGTTGAATTACCGATGTAGAATCAATATCAATTATGTTAAAAAGCTCCAAGTTAAAAAAAATTATTTGATTGGATTTTAATATCTCTAATAAGTTTAAATAAGGCAAACAGAAATTACAGAGAGACATGTTTTGGACCAAGCAAAGATATTGATAATAGAATTTTTCCAAGATGAATATAGACTGACTGGCTAGTAATGGGCTTCCTAGATTCAAGGTGTTCAAGCAAAGTCTAGAGAAGTATTTGTTTATTAAGTAGTTTTAAGGTGCACAAACAGCATTGAGCATTATACTTCATTAACTAAAGAGCCATTAATTTGTGAGCCCCTAAAATGGAACGTAGAATTATTTTTACATGCACATTTTTTGGGGAGATTGTTTTTTTCTTTTTTAAAATCACAATTTTTTTACATGATAAATCACTTACTGATTGGCTCTCCATGTAAAGAGTTAACCTCTCCAAGTAAAGCTTCCTATTAGGTCTTTACAGCTCCACCCTTAAATGTAATTATTCTGATAAGGATCAACAGACATTTGAGGATAATTTCTAATATGAAAGATGGAAATAACAATTAAAAAAAGAGAATAGAGACATTGATACAGGGAGAAGAAAAATATAAAGCAATAACATACACACACACACACACACACACACACACACACACACAAAACCCAACTCATTAATATACCTAGAGAATTAAGAAGATATTTAATGACATGATGGGCTGGGAACTATATAAAAGGAACATTCAGAAGACAAAATGGAGCTCTTGGAAATTAAAATTATGAGGACAGATATGAAAAATTCACAAGAATAATTTGAAGACAAATTGAGGAAATCTTGAGAAAGTTGAAAGAGAGAACAAAGAAATGGAAAATGGGGGGGGGGGAGTGAAGATTAGTCCAGGATATCCAACATTTGAATAAATGGGAGACCTGGATAGCATAGAGGATGTTATCAGAGAAATAATTCAAGGAAAATTTTCTGGACCCAAAGTACATGAGTTTCCAGGTAGAAAGGGACTAACAACTATGCCCTTTAATATGCTTCTTTTTTTATTGTTTTTTTAAATATATTTTTTATTGATTAAGATATTACATATGTGTCCTTGTCCCCACATTACCCTCTACCCCCTCCCCCCCACTCTTGCCCTCCCCCCCCCCCGTTGTCCGTGCCCATTGGTTAGGCCTATATGCCTGCATGTAAGTCCTTTGGTTGCTCTTTCCCCTTTACCCCCACCCTCCCCTACCCTCCCTCCAAAGCCCGACAGTCCAATCAATGCCTCTCCCTCT
>NW_006383016.1:3622890-3642558 GCF_000327345.1 Myotis davidii | reverse complement strand
ACAGTCCAGTTCCTCCCCGGATGAGTCCTGGGTCCCCAGAGACTTCCCAGAACCGGAATTCAGAGCCGTTGGGAGCTTGCGACTCCCTCCGGATTCAAAAAGACAGCCGCATCCTCAGGTGCCAGCCCCTTTCCGCGAGCGCGAGCCCCCTACCTCTGCGTTTCTCTTCTGCAGCTTCTCTTGCTCTCAGTGTGCTTTTCTTTCCTTCTAGTTGTAGAATTTACAGTCAGCCAGGCTTCCTGTGGTTCTGGATGATGTCCGTATTGTTTTTCTGAGGTATTAATCAATTGTTGTGAGCGGCATCAACTTCCCGGTGTTTATCTCTGCCGCCATCTTAGTTTCTCCAATATGCTTCTTAATAGATTTAGAAAATACTCATGTCATGGTATAGAAGTATGCAATTTTATAATATTGGATCAAAGAGGAGATTCTAAGTTTCTAAAGAGGAAGGAAGGAAGGAAAGAAGAAAGGAAGGAAGGAAAGAAGGAAGGAAGGAAGGAAGGAAGGAAGGAAGGAAGGAAGGAAGGAAGGAAAGAATAAATAAATAAGGAAATGAAGACCAAATAAATAGGTCATATACTAACGACTGGAAGTCAGAACACTTGAACAGTAGAATTGAGTAAATAATTTATTATAAAGGGAAAGTTATTGCAACCCAGAACTTTATACCCAGCCAAGCTATCAATTAGATAGAAGTAGGAGTGGTGTGAGTAGCGGAGCTAGTACAGTTGGGGTGGGGGCAGAAGGAGAGATACTTTTTCACACATTCAAGATACTATGAAAACTATGGCAAACTCTAGATAGCATACACACCAGGGATGCTGGAGCAATGCTCACTGGGGACGTTCATAGAAACAGCACGAATTTTTCCCACTGCCTACCACATCCAGGAAGTGTTCCCACTGCCCACCACTCCCAGGGGACGAGCACAATCTGACAGAGCTAAATGTCAGACTCTGGAGAAGGTACTCAGATACTTAGACTTGGGAGTGGGGATTGGACTTTTAAACTGCATACTTAGGGAAGCATCAATATATCCTCTGTGTAATCAGAGGTTGGGGTACATAGTACTTGGCAGAACTTATCTTCAGACCTTTTCTGCCAAGACACTATTTTTAATTAAAGATAGCATAAGACCCTCCCTGGAGTGATCAGTGGGCTAGGATTCAAGCCTTGAGGTTGCAATTGTCTGAAGAAGCAAGTGGTGGTGGACCTTATATCATCAGCATTCATAGTTAGTAAAGCACCAGCCCTTGCCCTGGGGTGACTGGAGAACTGGGGTCCAATGTTATTGATGATCAGAATTGATTGCTTGAAGCACGAGGCATACCCTATTTAAACTGAGCTTTGAAGGAAGTCATTACTTCCTGGGAGGTCAGCCTGTAGGGTATCCATCTTGGACAAGTTATCCAGTTCATCTTAGAAGAGCTCAAACAGTTTTCTTTACATGCACCTTTTCAGCGGAAACTACTGGATGATGTATTCCACCATATTGAGGGGAAGGCATACAATCCAGGGAAAAGAGGATACACGTGGAAGTGGCCAAGATAATTATCAGGATAACGGTGAAGGGAGGTTGCCAGGAGGACAGCTAGAAATGTCCCTATCCTACACGGACGCTCCTAGGGTTGAAAAGGAAAATAAGACCATAGATTTGGGCTTGTTTGCTTTATTACCATTTGAAAAACAAATGCGTTTCCCTGTCTGGAGTCACTGACCACACATTTTTTTCTCCCAGCTCTTAAATCACTGACATGGAAAAAAGGGGGAAAACCAAAGTGAAATACAAATTGAGCCATGCGTCAAGAGGCTCCTTCGTTGGTCCCCAAAGTTCTTAGAGCCTGTCCAGACTCCTGGATTCTTTGGCAAACCCACTCCCTGAGAGCAGCCAAGTATCCTCTACAGTTACCTTTCCAAGGCAAACTGGGGAGAATTACCTCAGAAGTCAGATCAGATAATATGAAACAGCTGCCTCTCTACCTCTTCAGAACAACTCCTTTCTAGAGTAAAGGTTTGCACAAAAAATAATCTGGGGATATTTTTAAAAGCATGCAAATATACACACACATACAGATTCCTGCCTCGACTATAGAAGGTCTGATTCAGTGGGGTGTGAATTGAAGCTCAATTGTCTGCATTTTTAACATATGGTTCCATCTCAGAGAAAACCAGTCTACAGACTGGGTTCCCAGGATCCAAAAAGTACACTTATGATGGAATCCCATGAGCATGTTCCCTTCTCATTAACCCCAGAAGCATGGGACCTGCTCTTGGCGAATGAGTTGGCATTTTTTTAAGAATAATATGAAGCTCTCCTCGCATGGGAATGAGCTTGTGCTCAAAAGAGTCATTCCCATGTCTTCTGAGGACTGTTTTATGGTCCTAACGGGAGCTTCAACAATATTATGCCACCAGTGTTTAGGTAATTTAGTGACATAAAAGTGATCAAGCAGAATTATAAGTAGGATTCCCAGGAGAAATAATCTTGCTTTCTGTCCGAGCATTGAAATATTTTTTTTGGCTTCAACAGAGGGCTCAATTCTCTTCTTGTCAAGAGCTTAATCCTCCAAGATCAATTTTGCTTCATCACCACTGCTGCTACCCTCCCATAGCACCACCAAAACCTCATTCTCCGTTGGGTCTCGGTGCTTTAGTTAAAGCAATTACTTTCTGCTTTGTATCATAAGGACTCTCTCTCTATATATATTTGTTTCTCTAACTGGAGTTATAGACCCTTTGAGGTGAAAAAATATCGTTTTAATCCTTATCTCAGCTATACAAAGTGCCTACTGGGTGATGCCATATAAGGTGATAGACTGATTCAGTGAAATTGTATACTTTCCCCAGTCACATAACTTCATAAAATATAGTGAGTATAACTCATAGTATTTTTGATGTTTTTCTAATATTTTGAAATTAATATTTTTTCTAGTTATTTACAAAAATATAAATTATTTTTATCAAGAAAATAGTTTCAAAATGAAAATGAATTTTGGAATAACTACTTCCAGAAATTTAAGTGGATCACACCCACCCTTTAAAAAAAGAAAAATGATAACAAATCACTTCTCAATTTTTATGCTTCTACAAGACACTTTCTCCATTTTTACTAGTACCATAATAATAATAATAATAATAATATACAGTTATCTCCCCTTATCCTCAGATTTGCTTTCTGCAGTTTTAGTTACCCATGGTCAATAGTGGTCTCAAAATATTATATGGAGCATTCCAGAAATAAACAATTCATATGTTTTAAATTTCACATTGTTCTGAGTAGCATGATGAAATCTTGCACTTAAATATTAAGAGGAAATATCTAAAAGGATTGTGGAGGCATCCTTTTATTTAGATCAAGGACTCAATATCTACTCTTTCAAGAAATTTTAGCAAAACCTATAATCCCTACAATTGGCAACATCAGTGGGGCTATTGATTCATTTAACTTGTTTGTTGGTTTGGATTAATTGGTGGTGGGAATCTAGCAAGAGGAAATTCATTTCTTGACAAGAACAGTGCTAATATTAATAGCTAAACTGATGCACACTCTGATCCACCAAGGGAAGCTGGAGAAACCTGGGTAGAAGTATATCACTTAAGGGTTGGGAAGAGCCAGCAGCATGTACTTGAAGCACCTCGATAGTCTAATTACAGAAGAAGAGGAAGGGTAAAGAAAAAGGGAATGAACAATGGTGATGAGTGGGATGTGTGTGTGGGGAGGTCATGAAGTCTGACCATTTATCACATGAAATATTGGACTGAGCTGAGGTTGGGTAACTTTGGACACTGCAAAGGCCCTATCCTTACTCCCTGAACCTTGGGGTAATCTTTAGACATTACCATTAATTATTTAGACTCAGAAGGCTGCAACAACATCTTGATTCATTGGCGAAGTGACAAGCATATGGTGTGTTTTGCAAAGCCCTAGCTTTCTGTTGAGAGGAAGCTAACATTAATTCCTTACAAACCCTACAGGGACTTTCCAAGCCAGCCGTTGTTAACATAGTTTGACATCAAAGTTGGAGAGCTTTGGAGGAGTTTTGAAAAATAAGTTAGATACAAATTAGTAGCTCTACGCAGGCTGGTGACAAGGAGGCTTCTGAGGCAGCATGGCTTCCCCGCATACAGCACCAGAGCATCGGACAGCTTTGCAGCTTGATGGATAGTCGAGGTGGCAGGTCTATTTAGTGGGTCCTACAGGATGGTGCTTGGAATCTGGTGTTTCCTGCAGTGCTTGGCACTCTGACAACCTTGGCTCAGGCAAGAGCCCAGTTCGGAGTCACTGAGTATGTGGTATGATCATGGTCAGGGCTGCCTTCTGGTTGACGGAGGCAAGCAGCCCACCCTCTGCCAACACACAAGCTGTTGGAGGGCACCCTCGGGGGAAATGTGAGAGGTGGGAGAGAATGGAAGGTCAAGGGTGTGGTGATATGAAGTGAAAGGTACATGAAGAACTCATCATCTGCGGCCCAGATACTTACTGTTTTCACTGCTTCTCACAGGGCCTCAAATTTAAGCTCCAACGTTCATGTTCTAGGGAGAGATTTATTCTTCCAACCCACAACAGACTTTTAGGGACTTCCTAGGCAAATACTTCATTTCTTGCTCTCTGTCTTCTCTGTCAGTTTCTGGACCTCCTTAAACCTCTATCTAAAAGGCATGGTAATTTTTGAATTTTATTTGTTGAACAAGTTTATAGAATGTGGTTTGCTCAAGAATTCAGTCTCTTGTGGTAATAAGGGCTCACAATTAAGGCACAAAATAAACAGAGCTTTTCTTAGGAACTAAGGGGGGCAAAGCTTTTGATAATCCCAGCAAGACAGCAAATGAAACTATGCACTATTCAGCTGACTCGGTCTGCCATAGAGTGTGCAGACAGGAGGAAGCAGGATCCATTTGGCAGTCCCACCTTCTCTTTAACTAATTGAGAATTAAGGAAGAGAGTGTGAGCAGGTGTAGAGTAAAAAGAATTTAGATGAAAAAATACTGGAAAAAGAATCTGAAGTGTCTACATGGGCTGAAATAGCCAACTCTGGATTGTACATGGACAATCTGACCTCTTCAGCCCAGGAATAAAATCTCCTCCTTGAGAGGGGGCCCTTGGTCTGTTTCACCATGCTTTAGGCAAATCCACTCGTAAGTTGTCAGAGATACAAGCATTGGCTGTATTTATAAAAAATATGTTCTTATTGATTTCAGAGAGAAGAAGGGAGAGGAAGAGAGGGATAGAAACATCAATGATGAGAGAGAATCATTGATTGGCTGCTTCCTGCACATCCCTACTGGGGATCAAGCCTGCAGCAATCTGGGCATGTGCCCTGACCAGGAATTGAACTGTGACCTCCACTGAGGTCACAGTTGGCTGTATTGGCTGTATTTTTAAAATACCTCCTTATCTGGGAAACTCTCTTATGTCCATCAAAACCTTTTTGGTTACAAATAAACCACTTTCCTTCTGTCCCCATTGAAAATAGAATATGAAGATGACCCACCATCTTTTTCATGGCTCTCCCGTCTTCCCCAAGCTCTACAATCCCTGTTTTGTTAATATTTCCTGAAAGGAGCTATTTTTTTCAAGTGTGTAATCACCTATTGAGCACTCCCACGAGTGGATTCGCCCCATGTTTCACTCCCTTTCATATTGAGGATCACCTCCCTGGGCCAGGGAACTCTAGGAAAGTGTAATAACTACCAGGAGCTGGCTGTCCATCCAATCCATGGCTCTAAGTTCTCAGTTTTGCTCATCTGTGTTTTATCTGTCCTGATAAACTAGCATGAGATCATTACCGTGATCTCCTTGGTACTCCCCTAGGTTCAAGCCCGTGTTCTTTTCATGAGTGGACACTGCTTTCCAGTCTGAACTTTTCTTCGCAGATAGAGGGCTCACCACAATGGGCATGGCATGTCATGGTTCCTCCGAGACCTTGGCCCACCCGCCCAGCAGGTTTGGGACTGGTGGGGAGGATGCAAAGAGCTATTCCTGGTCCCTTAAAGACAAGTTCCTCCTCTGTGCCTTGTGTGTGTGCTATTTCTTTGTTCTGGGGTTTCGCCCACAGCCCCTTCTTCTCAATAGGAATCTTCTTTCTTGGGGACCCAGCTCAAATGGCATCTCATTAAACCCCTGTGAGGGATGACATACTCCTCTCCACTTTCTATTCCTGCAGATGCCCAAGTGGAGGTCTGAGAGGGCAAGACAAGGGATTATTTAATTTTTTAATATTTCCAGAAGTTAACAGAATACTTGGTTTATAGCAGAAATTCTTAAACGGTAATTGAATTAATTCATTAACCAATTAATTAAATATTGGAGTTTGGAGAGGAGACAAAATTGAAAGTCACTAACAGAGAGTCACATTAAGCTGCAAGATGCCACTAGAGTGGCTCAGAGGAGAGAGGAGAAAGAGAGAGAGCAAATGGCCAAGAATCCAGCCACAACAAACCCACAGTGGTATGTGTGTGCACGCATGTGTGTGAGCGCAGGAAGATGAGCTGGCACAAGAAGCCATGCCTGGTCAGAGTGCTTGGAGAAGCACCATGATATTGTTATTTTACAGAGGTGAAGAAAGATTTAAAAAATAAAATCCATATCCCATAACAGGTATCAGTGTGTTTGAGTCCCTGCCTACCCCTACAACTTAATACCACGCCTCTCTTCCTCACTCACTGGCCTTTTCACTCCCAGAAGTACCAGGAGTTCTCTCCAGCCTCACAAATTGGGCACTCCCTGTCCCCCTGCCTGGCCCGACCCCTCCTGCTTCTCTCAGCGACCTCAGTTCTGTCTTCTGAGGCCCTCCCAGAAACGCGCCCCCTCAGAGGCTGTCCTCACCACCCTCCCCAGCGTAAGGCCCCACTTGACTCTCCTTTGCAGCCTCCTGCTTATTTCCTTCACAGAACTGACCAGATTCTTAATTATTGTCGTCATGCATACAAATAATTCTTTTTTCCCCTGTCTGTTCCTAGCTTGTAGCATGAGACCTGGTGAGAGAAAAAGATAGAAAGTAATAATAAAAGAAGGCAGATTTGCATCTAGTTCCCCACCAGCGCTGCTCACTCCACCACCCCTGCCTGTCTCCTGCAGGCCCGGGAACTGGTCCCCCTACGGTTCCCCTGATCAGTGATTTGCATGGGCCACAGTCACCACTTCTCTGCCAGGACAGGGCTCTTCAGATCCATGTGGAAGAGCGAGAGATGAGGGCTCCTTTCCCAAGTACACTGTTTCACTGTGCCTCTTACATCCAGCTCTTGCCCTTTCAAGAAAGCCACGCTGCAGTGCAAAGATCTCAAGGAAGGTTCAGACCCCGGAGATCCCTGCGTGGAGGCGTGGGGGTGGCTCCATGGCTGTTGTGGGCTCTGGAAATGGAATCGTGGGTTGTGGTGCTCCCCTCAGCGGGTCCGTGGGGTGCCTGTGAAATCTCTGTGAACAGTCCCTGCGCACTTATAAAACCCCAGGTTGCTGACAGTCGCAGTGCTCATTTGCTGTGGCCAATTGAGTGCTAATAAGCTGAAACTGGGCCTCGAGGATTTGTCTCCTTGGCATGTAAATTCCCCGTAGAAAACAACACGCTCCCCAAAAGAGATTGCAGCCTAATAGATTTATTTTTTCCTTCTCCATTTTTGTAAACTGACTTGGAGCCCGTTTTGGAAGCTCTTCCCGTTGGCTGAACCACAGCTTCTTTCTTTGTTGGTGTCTGTGTTCCATCCGGGGCTGCCCTCCACCGGGGGCTGCCCTCCCTGGGCCCCAGGGGACAGGATGGCCTTTCCAAGAAGCCCCACAGCCCCAGGCTTCCCACCTTCTGGGGAGTGTGGGGCCGCCAGTTCTTGCTTTCACATCTGTGTAGCAGATCTGCTGCCTGCAGAGAGCTCTGACGGCTGAGGACAGGCCCGGGGCCAGGGTACCCAGGTGGGCCTTCTGCTCCGGTCTCTGAGGCCCGCTGTGGGGCTGCCCCTTGGAGAAGCCCAGCTGAGGCACACCCACTGCCTCACAGATGGCTGACAGCCACCCCCGCCCCACCCATGCAGCGCAGGAGCCTCTGGAAAGCCTGCCCCCTGCCCATGGCCTCAGTCAGGAGAGGCCACTCCATGCGTGACTTGATGCCCGGTGACTGGGTGGCAGGCGCTCACTTCTTCCTTGTGGATCAACCACCAGGCCTAACAGCTTCCCCAGATTTGGAACAAAAAGAGAGGGGCTCTTTTCCTACAAGCATGACTGTCCCTCTCCAGACAAACGGTTCCGATGGATTTAGGGGACCTCCTAGACGTACTGTGGTTGCAGCTTGCAGCTCCTCTGTAAACACTGGCGTGTCAGTTTGCCCAGAAGAAGAAGTCCTGACATTCTGTGCGGCCTCCTCAAGGCCCAGGGACACCGAAGGAAGAGCAACATTGTACCAGAAATCTGGTCGGCGTCCCCATGGGTGGCTTATGGGGTGCCGTCTACCAAACCCCGTTAGGAATTTGCTTGTACCTTGGAAGTTCTGCCAAGGCATCTCTCTAGTCCTTGGCAGAGACACCTTTGAGGCTAAACTGTCCTGAGAGAGAGCAGAGAGTGACTGGGGAGGTGGCTGGGGTGGGGAAGGGTGGTGAGGGGTTTGGCCACAGGGTAAATTACAGCTGCGAGCCCAGCTCCATTTTCTCAGCTCCTCTGTGAGAAATCACCGCTTTGCATCCTGCACTTCATTGTCCAGGAGGGCGGCTATGGGCCCAAAGGGTAGGCCAGTCACTCAGTGGCCAGGAGCTGTGGGCACAGAGGCCGGTCACCCAGGCCCCAGGGTGGCATCTGGTATCTGCCCTTCCGGTTGGTGCTGTTCCTCTAGGGAGGGAGGCTGCCAGGAGATTGAAAATAGAATTTTCCTCCTAGAAGGAAAGTTTCATTGTATACATTGTGTGTACAGTGTGTGTGTGTGTGTGTGTGTGTGTGTTATGTGTGAGAGAGACAGAGATAGACAAAGAGAAGATGATGGTGTGTGGGTTGCTGGGATTCTTAACCCAAGCATTTCCCAACCCCCTAAATTTGATGTAAAATATACAGAGTAGGCTGCAATCAAACCATTGGCACTGGACTAACCCTGCTGGGTTCTGGTCTCTGTCTGGCCTGGCTTCAGGCCCTCTCTCATTGCTCACGGTTCTTACCCTCACCCATCGGGCATTACCCCCACCCCCCTCCACCTGCTTTCCAAGGCACAAGCTGCCTCCTTCTTCCCTAATGAAAGATAGCATGTACCGCATCCATTTATGCCCATCAAGGGCATGGCTCACATCCTGGCTGCTGCTGAAAGGGAACTGGCAAACGGAACCCACACCTGGCGGCCAGACTCCCCTGGCTGGGTTGCTCTCTCTCTGACCAGCTGGGTGGCAGGCCCTCGATTGTTGCTAGGTGAACGGAGAGAGCCCGCACAGAGAGGAAGGCCGAGGCCTTGTAGGGGTTCAGGAGACGTGCGGGCTCTGTCCCTCTGATCTCCAATTGCCAGACTATCTCCACAGGCAGCGTGGTTTTATTTAAGGAGAAACGTAAGTCCCACTGGGCAAGAAGGTGGGAGGACTGTGTGTTATTGATTTCTTGGCCATTGGCTAGCAGTGGCAGCCAGGTAAATTGTTTTCCACATTTATGTTTCAGTTTTTCTCCAATTTCTGCTCTGTTCGATCCCCACTCACCCCTGAAAAGTGGTGGCAGCAAACGCTTCCTAGTGAGAATGTGATGAAATGGGTTCTGTGGTTGGTGCATTTGGCTTCCCATAAAGGAAATGGGCTGCAAATTCAGTTCTCATCACTGGGAGACCATGGAGACAGGTCAGTTCTCCTGCTCAAAGGGACTCACTTAAAAATGCTCACGAGGTGAGGCTTGGCTTCATGAAGACCCATCCTTGTGGGACACCTGTTTAAAGGGCCACTGGCCTACCATGGCAGCACAGTGTGCAGACACCAAAGAAATGGGGGTGTTTGTTCTCTGAGAGATGAGAGTAGACAAGGACTGGTATGTAGGTGTATAAGCATTTGAAGGACTGCTTCTTAGAAGAAAGATTAGCATTGTTTTCAAGTAATCATTGAGGAGTAAAAGCTGAAAGAAGCCAAATTTTAAAAAATAATAATAAAGGAAGACATTTCTAGCAATTAGAATTATTCAAGTGTCCAAATTCAATTCAAACGAATATGAATTAAACACTGACTATACAAAGATGAATAAAATCTTGATATCCGTGAGTCATAACTCTATGGTTTTCTGTGTGAAACCTAAACCTCACAATCATTATATTTAAACTGCCATTTGTCTAACCAGTAGTCTCCATCTTTATTTCTCAAGACACTTTGCTGCCTCCTCTGTCAGCAGTTTAATCATTCCCAACTCCCTGTCCATTCCAGTACCCTTGACCTGGAATGCCTCTGCACCTTTGAAATGTGATTTTTAGATTCTGCTTTAAGACTTTGCTTTAACCCTAGTGATTTCCACTTGCTTCATTTCCCCGAGTCACCCCCACCGCCATTCAGTTTAGTGTTGTGTGTACCTGGTTGCCACCTCGGCTGGTTGGCTCCATTTACTCTGCTGAGTGCTGCTGTGGAGAGGACATCTGCTCACCCCACCCAACTCCTCCAGGAGAGGTGGCCGGGGGTAAATTCTGTAGGAACTCTGATATCTGAGGTAGAATCTTCAGCCTTCTCGTCATCAAAGCCATTGCAAGATTGTTAGTTTCAGATTTCACAGAGGAAGATAGGCAACACCAAGACCGCATGCCAGATTTCACCAATTTTGACTAAAACTATAGCCCACTCAGCTATCATTGCAACTTAGAATGTTGGCCAAAATGAACGGATAGATTTGTATAATACATTTATGACACAAATGATAAAATTGTGTGTGACTAAGTAATTGATGGTACGGTTTTATCCACTTTGTCATTCATTCAACCAATATTAACAGAGTGCTGCGTATGTCCAATGATTCGGGGCAGACTCAGAGCAACATGAAATGTGGCAGCTGTCCCCGAGAAGGGTTTGTGGGGTAGTGCAGACCTGGGATCATTTTGAAGGTGAGATAACTGGGGATCTGAAAGCATTTTTAAACTGTGAAGCATCACATAAGATATAGCTCTTATTGGTCGCTAGGAAATCTAAATAGAAACGCGTGGTGTTTGTAACATGTCTGTGTTTCTTTAATGGCCATTTTAAGTGGCCTTGGTTTATTCACACATATTTATTGCACATACCACAACCAGGGGCTGGGGCTCCCATTTTTCCTTTCTTATTATCACCAGACCAGCCAGAGCATTTAATCTGAGCCCCGAGTCTCTCTGAAACTTCTCTCCCATCAGCCTCCCCGTCCCTGCTTATGCGGCGCAGGCCCAGGTCCCAGTCTCTTTCTGCTACTCCGGTCATCGTTTTAGACTCTCTTTCTATGTCATTGAAAACTTGGTGCCATTATCCTGTTCCTCTTCCACACACTGTCCTTCCACTTCTCTACCTGGAGGATGTGAGCTGAGTCTCTCGACACAGAATTTAGGAAAAGAAAATTCTGTAGAACGTTAATCAAATTGTCACAGTGTAGCTCTTAATGGGCAATATAGAATAACATTAAAACGAAGCACTACCATAAGATGTTCTGCTATTTTAGCTATAGTGCTGCAATCCTCAATTTAGGAGTCAGGCCTGGGGTCAGTAAGAATTCAGTCTGTCCTCGAGTGACCTCTGCTGGTGATTCTAGGTTGAAGTTGAGTTTAAACCTTCAGATTGAAAAATAGAAAAATGCTCGGGAATTTTGAAATGATGGCCAAAGACACTACAGGAGGAGCACACGTGTTTGGCCCTGAGTGCGTGTGCTCAGACATCTCACACATCGTTACTTCTCACGCAACCCTGTGCGGGATTATTGTGAACATCTTACAGTGGAGGGAACTGAGGTCGAACAACTTACCTGGGTCACACAGCTATTAAGTAGTGGCAGGATTCCAACTTAGGGCCATCCCATCCACAGCCCAGGCTGCCCTGAGCTGGTCTCCTCTACCACCACAGAGATATGCTGTGATGGTAAGGATGCGCAAACTGGTCTTACATCGAGGCTGCTCGTGGAAAAGAGGTTCTAATGGGCATGAGATGTAACTATCATCGTATTATCACCACAATGAAACAACTCTGATCTCCCCTTGTCCTCCTTCCAGTGTGGCCCAGGAGCTAAGCCCTCCTGTGTGCTAAGTTGTGAACGGTTGTTCTCTTAATGTAGGTCAGGGATCGGGGTTTTATTTCCATGACCAACTTGGCTCAAATTGTTGGCGGATCATGTTGACTGTGAAGTTGTGGGTACAGAGATGTATTTTCATCGTGGAGATTAACCTCATAAAAACAAATATCCAGCTGCTTTCCTGGGTACAATGATGTTTAGCACCTTGTGCCTGCCTGTCAGGGGTTTTACAGCTTATGAAGTCAAGTTACAAACAGGGGGGAAGGACTAACCCAACCCTAACACTTTCCAGGTGTGGGACAGGTGGTGGGGAAGAGAGGAGATAAAGTCACAAGAAAGGTGGAACCTAAGCCTCCAGGAAGGGGGTGCTAAATAAGCGAAGAGGTGGAATGTGCGTACAGAGGGGTGAGATGAGGACTATAAGACGCCAGCGGCCAGCAGCCCCCCTGGGGAGCCGGAAGTAGACTTGGGGATGCAGGTCACTGAGGTTGGGGAGGCTGAGGCTGGACTGTAAGGGAGGATTACTTCACTAAGAGGATGGTAATCCTTTTTCTCATGAATTTAAAGGAAAGTGTGGAAGCATTCTTTCTGGGACAGGAGCTGGACCTCACACCATCTTATGGTCCTTGACACCACGATGGATGTTAATTCAGATGCTCAGAAGGAAGTGAAATAAACACTTCCCATTACTGGTTGCCATGTGCCAGGCACTGCGCTAAGCACTTGGCAGGCATTATCTCATGTGACACCTCCAGCTTTCCTGGAAAGTAGATACTATGATCACCCTCATTGTACAGGTGAGGAATTTTAATGTCCCAGACACACGCACGTGCACTAAGCATGTAGGTGTCTGAACTGAAAGTCTAAGGTGTGGGAGCCCAGCTTCCCTTCACTGTACCCTCTGTGTTTCACGCCAGGTCGTTCACCTCAGACGTGCAGAAAAGCATCGTCTCCACTGTGAGATGAATCTTTCTTTTCTCTGTCGAGGCGATAGTGCAGGGATGGGGTTAAGTGTCACGCTGAGCATTCTCGGGACACTTAGGTAAACCGAACAAGTTCATGTCCAAAGATGAGTGTACAGTGGGAAAGAGCTCACCTTTGTCAGGAAAAGGCACTATGGCTGCCATTCTGAAAATTTCCAGAGGGTGGCGCTACTTCACCAGTAATTCTACACCCTTTTCTAGTGGTTTTAGGTGGGTTGGGGTGAAATTGAAAGTTCAGGAAACCTTAACAGGCACATATTTTCTAATCTATGATTTTATCAGGATCTATGATTTTTTTCATGACTGGATTCCATGAAATGGGAAAAATTAGAATAAATCGGGAACTTTAAAAAATTAAACCCATTTTCAACAATATTTGGCTAATTGTTCAGACCTGTACTGAAGCTACTGTTACAACTTAAAAACATCACAGGGTGAATTTTCTTTTATTAGAATGGAGTTTCATATAGAAGAAAATTATAATGTTGGAACATAAGAAACAATGTCAAACAAGTGACATAAATTAAGGAGGGAGGATATCAACTCCCTCAGACTAAGTATAAAATAAATTCTATTATTTTAAAGTGAGATGAAAACTTTCTTGACAAAATGAAAGCTTTCTCTTTGGATATGCAGTCACAGATTTCATTAAGAGATTATTGTCTTTGATTTTAGCCTTATCTTTCTCTTGAAAAGACTTTGAAGTGGATATTTCTGTAGTGGTTGTATTAGTGAAAGAACCGGATTTCAGTCCCTGCACACGTTTCCAGGCCAAATGGTTAAATATTTGATGTTTTTGTATCACCACCCTCTGAGGCCCGCGTCTCTCCTTTGTTTTATTAGCAATACTACAGCCAGCGTGCCCGCTGCCTGGAGAAGGGCAATTGCATTATTTATTCTCTTAGAAGTAGCATTAAAGCTTTATTTCCCTCCCCAAGCAATGTTTTCTAAACGCTCTCTCTGATTACACAAAATTTTTAGTCTGTCCAGCTAAGCCGTATATTTTAAGAGACACTTTCAAACAAGTGTGTTCAGGAACTGAAGTGTCCAGCGACAAAATACAGCCCTCCACACAGCGTCTAGGAGTGAAGTTGCCCCTCCTAATAAATATACAGCGTGTGTAACGGCAGGCCTGGGAGGTCTGTTCGTATTCGTGGGAGTTAACAGCATAAATTCCAAGGGAATTCAGGGAACAGACACTTAAAATAACACCAGTAAAGCCACACTAACGGCAGCTTACTCAACACGGCCTGTTTAATGTGGTGTGACTTTTATTAGGGAATGTGTTGCATGTTATGCCAGAAAACAAAAACAACTAAGTAGGCAAAACGTGGGGTAATCCTTTTCTAAATGTCTAATGAGAAACAAAGCTGAGAAAACCACTCTTCCGAATTGGATAACAAAGAGATTTTGTGTAGGGCTTCCCCCAGCCGTGCTTGGCGGTCAGATAAGTGTTATCCGCAGCCAGGTTTCCAGAATTCCTCATCCACGCCCTCTCTCCATGTTCACGAGGGTGGCAGCGGATGCAGCGGGGCGTTCGCTCTCTTTGCCAGACGCCCGCTCCCTCCCGCCCCCCAACCAGTGGCACCCTGGGAGCGGTTTATGCTTCTTGGTGAAGGTTATCTTTATTTGCCCATGTCGTGGGTCAGCAGAAGACAACCCAGTGCATTCATATGTCACAGGGCCATCGGCCTCTGTGGTCCTGCAGTGGACCTGCAGTGGACCCCATTGAAATCCAATTCAACAGCTGCCGGGCTTCTGGTGGAAGTCTGGGGTGGGCTCGGTGGGCTATTTTGTGCTTCAGTCTCCATCAGGAAAGTAATTAAACCCGGGGACGTGGCCACCTCACTTGCTTTATCAACTGAGTGAAGAAATCCAAAGTGGGTCCAGGAGGAATGTCTGCGGATATTCTTCTCTTCTACGCTCTCCCCCATCCCATTCCCCTTCATTAAAAGCAGTAGGTACGCTGGAAATGTCCTTTTATTTATCAGTGAGTATGTGAAACTTTTCCACTATGAATATTCTGCAGTACAACCAATTATTCAATGTCCGTTCTGGAATAAACCCTTGTAAACCTACCTCCCACGCAGAACATAAACTTAGGACATTGGGATTCGAGCAAAAATATAGATGGTTAACTCTCTTTAGGGAGATCCTTATCTGATAATGAAAGACTTTGATAGTAGTAAAATATAGCATTTTGTATTCTAATTTTTTTTTTCCTTTTGGGAGAATATATTCTAGCAGACAGAATGTACTTCCTGTTCTATCTTCCAGTTAACGCACATTTTCCATAAGTGGAAAGAAGTAATTATTAATGATTTTGTTATGAGCAGTGATGGTGCAGACACTCTTAGCTGCATTGAATGGAATTTATGATTAGTGAGGTCATTATTTTGTCCTTTCAAAGTGATCATAATAGCCTGGTATAATTGCTTAATATGACATTTAAACATGCAACAGTGAATTAACTGTGTGTTATCAAAAATATCCACGGTCCCAAAGTATAAAATTAGTGAAATCTCAAGCTTTCTCTTCGTTGTCTGCACTTAAAGTTTACATCGGATCTCTTAACTGCTGCTGTTTTTTCTCTCCCAGCTTTCACTAAGTAACTAGGGGTGGTCATCAGACAATAAATTCTCTTTGAAATCCCTTCCAATTTCCTTCATGCTAGAATGCAGCTTGCCCCTGAGAAATTTAAATGCCTTTGTTTGTTGTGGCTTAAATTTCCTCCTGACTTTTTTTTTCCCCCCTAAGTAGTTGTAGCTGATAATAGTAAGAAAAAAAATGAGATTGCTCTGGAGAACATACCATATAATAATATATTTTTACCACCTTAATTCCCTTTCAAAATAATGTTCCTGTTAGTGATTAAAAGAGGAGTTTAAGAGTGGGTGTCATAGTGTCTATAAATAAACTTGAGAACATGCGTTATAAAGAGCCATATTTTTACAATCTCATCTCCACTAAACAAAACAATATTTTCTGGCACCTGTACACTCAACGTCTCATGTAGTTCTTATTATGGAATTTCCTTTCTCCTTTTCAGATTGAAGATAATTACTGAATATGATAGAAACTTTATAGCCATTAAAAATAGAACAGAAAAATGTTACCAGACGGCAAGTTGTTAAAAATAAATATGAAACAGGACTTGAGTCCTGTCTCGAACACTGGGTTTGCTTGATTCCAGTAGGACGTAGTTTCTTTCTTCTTGATCCTTTTCTTTTTCAAAAAAGCTTTTTTTAAGAGCTTAGGAAAATGTTACCAGATCATCGCTTACATTATAATTTAGTAGACAATCTGGCGATGTGTAATTGCTATTTTTTGCTTAAAATGGCCAAATATTAGAATTTTTACATGGCTTATCCTCTAATTGCCCTCTCCAATCGGCTTTGGCAGGACTGTTTTGAGATTTGGGTTGGATTAAGTAGAGAGAATGGCATCCAAAAACATAATGGTAAAAACAACAGTCCATGGGCCCCTCTGCACTTTCCCATTCATCAAGACGTACTGACTCCTTTATTTTGGGGTGAGAAGAATGAGATTGGAAATGAAATCAGATGCATGGGGGTGCTTGTTCCACTTAAGTTTGTGAGCTCTTTCAAAAGTCCTGATCCTCGTGTGTTTGTTACCTGGATTTTGGTGATCATAACACAAGCGTATACATATGTGCAATTGCACAAACTTGCTTACATTAATTATGTTCAGTTTTCTGTATACCAATTAATTATACCTCAATAAAGTTGAAACAAATTCCCCATCCCATTTTCTTAAGGTTACCAAACTGTCCAAATCTTAAAAACAAAACAAAAAACTGACGGAATATGGTCAATCTTCAGAGATCTTTTGCAATTTTAATCTGAATTTGATCAGCTTTGATTATTTCCAAATTAATCTTTTTTCAGAAATAAGGTCTTTAAGATTTCATAAGAACATTTTATTTTATTTTATTTTATTTTTTTTTAAATATATTTTATTGATTTTTTACAGAGAGGAAGGGAGAGAGATAGAGAGTTAGAAACATCAATGAGAGAGAAACATCGATCAGCTGCCTCCTGCACATCTCCCACTGGGGATGTGCCCGCAACCCAGGTACATGCCCTTGACCGGAATCGAACCTGGGACCTTTCAGTCCGCAGGCCGACGCTCCATCCACTGAGCCAAACCGGTTTCGGCTCATAAGAACATTTTATTTTACCAGAGTAAATACAGCATAAATCTGCACCCCACTCTGTGGGACGATAGTTGTCAGTTTTAGAATTGCTATATGAAAATAGGGGCCGGCTCCTGGTCCAGTTTCAGAATGTAAACTGCTCCTTTCCCCAGAGTCAGCGAGACAGTCTGTGAAGTTTCAGATTCATGGAAGGACAAGCTGCCCTTCGCAGCACACAGTGATGTTTTTCTGCTTTCCTTTGCTAGCAGGGTCTGAGCACTTGCTATATGCTAGAAGTTTGCCGAGCAATTAAAATGCAGCATGTCAATGTAATCTTTAGAAACTTTGAGTTGGAAACGAGTTGTATCCGTATTTTATACAGGAGGAAACCGAGGCTCCGGGCGCCTAAGTAACGTGTTCAATATTGCACAGCTAATAAGCAGCTGAAATGTGAACTCAGATTAGGGGTACCATTTCTACCCAATTCTGTTCTCGGTGATTTACAAAAATGATCCTAATGATCCCATTCTACAGATAAGGAAACCGAAGCAGATGCAGGTGCCACTGTGCAGTTCTAAGCCATTATTTACCAACATATATTCTGCAATAAAAAGAATGTCATGGTCAAATAAACTTAGCATTGCTGCTTATTCTAGCTCCTGAGTGAATATTCACCCTGCTCGGTTGTTCTGAGAAATCCTAGAACAATCCTGCTTAATTCTGTTTCACTCAATGTTCCTCAAATTTACATATCACGGGAACCCTCTCATGTGTAAGTGTTCTTAATATTTTGCAGAAGCCACTTTGGGAAATACGTGCTTTTGCCTCTGCCCCCAGCAGCTAGGCTCAGGGAGGAAGCACCCCTCCGTTTGAGTGCATGCTGCCTGTTGGCGTGACCTCTTCGGGCACATGAGGCTCAGCATGGAATCGGGCGAGGCAGGAACCCCGAGGCCTCGGGGGCAACTCGCTGGCCTCCCCGTCGGGTCTCAACTGCCTCAGTCTGGTGGCCAAAGGACAGGAGCTCCGGCTGGGAGCAGTCTGTGAGGTTGGGTCTAATGCAAGTGTGTTCTGGAGAGGCGGGGCCTGGCTTTGCCTGCTGAGAAAGCTCACCCGTCACCCCCTGATGGTGGCGGTTGTGCCCACAAGGTTGTGAAATTAAAAATGGCCCTGGGAGTTTTGCCGAATGACAGTAGGAGCAGATCCTTGGAAAAAGCAAGATGTGGGAGTGAGGAGTGGGAGGGTGGGGCTGGTTTTTGAGCAATTTCAGTGGCTTTCAAGAAAATGTTAGCATTAAGTGAAATAAGCTGGTCAGAGAAAGAGAAGCACCATACGATTTCACTTATATGTGGAATCTAATGAACAAAATAAACTAACAAACAAGATAGAGACAGATGCAGAGATACAGAGAACAGACTGACAGCCGTCAGAGGGGAGGAGGTTGGGTGAAAAAGGTGGATGGATTATGCAAAATAGAAAATAAACGCATAGGCACAGAAAAAAGAGAGAGAAAATGTTAGCATTTGTCTTACTGCGACATTTGCCTCACTGAAGCAGAGCTGTTTTTCTCTCTTTTCAAAGATATTCAGGGCGCTCTGAACTCAGTGGCAAAAGTTAACTTTCTAATGAAAAGCCTCGCACGCTGTGTCCCAGAGGCAGGGCCTGTGTGGGGCTGTTGAGAGAAGCGAGCTAAACGAAGCGCTGCTCAGAATTCCGGGAGGTTAATAGCCAAATCAGCCCAGCAACGGAGACACCAGCTGTAGTTCTTCTCTTCCCCGCTTTTCTTACAATTCAAGGCATCTGGGCACCATCTTAGTGCGCAAATGTCCCATTTTTCAACTTCTGGGGGGTTTTGAGCTAAAGGAGCCATTTGTTTTTTATTATTATTAATGGCATCCTCTTTTTGACAGACTCCAGACAGCCTTGCCAGTTCAGGTCACCAAGGTGAGCTGGGAGGTGGGCGCTGAGCCTGATCCCTCTCCTGACTGAAGCTCAAAGGTCACGTCGCCCCTTCCTTCAGCTTCCTACGTCCGGTGCGAGCGCGGGAATGGGATATGGCGGGGACTGCAAGGCCTAGGGCCGTACTGCTTAAGATCGGAAAAATACCGTAAGATGATTGAGCCTACAGGTCTTCAGGCTTAGCTACACGCCAGGATCACCTGGGAGTCTTCAAAGCCCTGCTTCTAGGTCTGCACCCTGAGATTGTAACTTAATTGGACTGGGTGCAGCCCGGGGGAAGGAAGTTTCAAAGGGCTCCCCCTGGGAGGGTTCCAATGTGCAGCCAAGTTTGAGAACCACTGGTCTATGCCAGAGTGAATTCTTCAGTTTCATGGAGGAAAATGCATGTCTCCCTCTCCTAAATACCCATC
>NW_006383016.1:3610948-3622869 GCF_000327345.1 Myotis davidii | reverse complement strand
CCTCCCATCGTCCTTCAGCATCGCCTACTCCAAAATCAAACCAAAAAGGTCCAGTAATTGGTGGGTTAACAAACTAGGTTAAAGACAGTTTTGCTTAGTTTTATGCTGGCAGAATTTTTACAATAATGCCCATTTTTAATCCCCAAGATCATTCAGGGAGGGGAGCGCGTCTCACATCTATTGCACCCCTAATTTCTTGGAAGAACTCAGGGAGCTAGGGAACTGGTGGCCTGCAAATCCTCTCCTTGGGAAACGCTGCTTCTAATCTAAAGCAGGGACTGAGCAGCGGGGTTCTCACCCCTAGGGTGTACCTGGCGTATTTGACACATCTGGTGGCTCACTTTGAACACCTCCCTTCTCTATGCAACAATTTTTTCAGTAATAAGCATGTATACTTAATAATCATTTTTTATTTTGTTAGTTTTTCTTTAGTTATAAAATAATTACAAATTTTAAGAGGGTAAGTTTCCATTGAAAAATATGATTCAAATTCAGTTAATTATTTCAGGAATGAACTAAAATCTGTACTTACCAAGCAAACATTTTACACTTCACAATGCATCCTGTTTCACTCTGGTACATTTTAAACAAATCAGAATGCCAAGTAGTCACATATAATGACAGAATGGAAGTAGCTAGCGTTCAGTTTTTTGTCTTTATAGTCACTTGCTATTGTTGTTAATGCTAAATCTGGAGTCTATGGTATCATGGGGTTGAAGCCACAAACTGAATTCATAGCTAACTTGAAGGATTCTAAGTCATTGCAAATTTATCCTGGGAACAAATGCACGTAGCAGGTAGCTGAGCTCACAAATGTGGGGGCCAAGCTCTGTGACTGGGAATTTTTAAAACTGACTTCCATGGAGAAGACAATGTTTATTAAAGATAAGTAATGAAGTATGCTGATTTGAAGGATATAGATAAACTTTTCTCTATTTGTTTGTTGTTTGTTTGTTTGTATCAGTTGCTTAGAGCTTAGACCAACAAAAGATGGGAGAGGGAGGAGGAGCATTTTATCCCTGACATTGTTGAGCATGATAATAAAAAGCAGGCTGACTTTAGTAAGTTTTATGATTGTTTGAAATTCCCCACAGGCAATGCACCCCTGTTCCTTATCCCCAGGACAGAACTCGCTCCCCACCCTTCACCCTCGTTTGTCCGTCTGTAGATCCAAGGGCACCAGGTCCAAGGGGGAAGTTGCAACTAAAACCCCAGGTGTCCTCATCCCCACCTTGGTGCTTTTCTATGTCCAGCATGTTTGTGCATAAAGTATTTATTTGTTTCTGAAAAAGGCTCAAAAACATTAGGCGAAACTTCCAAACCACTCTATAATGAACAATAACAGCAAAGCAAGCTGAAACATCGGTGTCAGCCAAAATGCCTGTTTGGTCCTGTGTGTATTGAGTTTCAAATCATTTCAGCTCAGAAGCCTGGGTGACATGTGTCCCTTTAGAAAATAGAGATTGCTTTCACTTTAATAAGGAGAAAATTGTTATTTCATTTTATTAACAAGAAGCTTGTATCATCCTGAGAAATTCATTGTCTGCGTGCAGCTTGAATATTGTATTCATTATGTTTCCTAATCTGTGTGATTACTACCTGTGTAATTTGATGTCTGGCATCTGCGATCGGAATTTTTTCAGCCCATTATATTTCCCATCTTTTTTTGTAATGAAGGGTAAGATTGGGACATGGAAAATTGCAGCAGACTGCCTAAGGCGAATTGCAACCAGCCGGCAGCTGGATGGATCAGCAAAGGATGCGAAGTTACATGGGGAGACTGAGAAAGGTGGCCTCCAGGTCTGCAGTCTGCTGTGACAGCCCCGAGTAGGAAATGGAATTGGCCAGTTTTCCAACAGGGCAATGGACCATTCCCAAATTATCTACAATAACTCGGATTGGCATTATCCATTCAGTGAAATTATTGGGATAAAGTATGTGGGGTGTAAGTGGGTAGTGTACTGCTAACATTTTGTTATCAGAGGTAAAAAGTGGGTGTTGGGACAAAACCAACAAACTTGCAACTAATTATTTTTAGATAAATACTAAGTGCACAGAAACAAATCCCAGAATAAATAAGTAAATGATGCAAACTACCCTTTGCTTTTTCTCTCCATTCTAAGTACAAGGAGCCATTTCATATAACGGAGAAGTCAGGTGGTATACCAGATGTATGTACCTAAGTATGAATCCTTCGTCTGATCCATAATACGAGCAAATTAGAACCCTTGTATTCTTTATATACAAGGGGGACTAAGAGAGCTGTTATTAAATGACATTAAGCCATATATAATTATGTATGTAACATGTCTATTTGGACCATGGATCGTAAATGGACCTTAGTAATTGATTAGAACGATTTAATTTTTATGTCCCAGAGGAAAGTGGGGTATCGATGCCAGAGCATTTACTTGCCGCTGTGTTGCCTGATCTATGTTGAGATAGACTTGTCCAAAAGTTTCCTGACAAGTATGGTAGTCTAGTCAGGAAACGGCCACTTGAGTCATCCAGACCTAGATTCAGATATTTACATGAGATACTGAGGAAGCTCTGAACTCTGGCAGATGTTTACTTTTTAATGAAAACCCTCGCCTGAAAACATCCTGCTTGATGTTTTGTCACAAAAACTATCACCTTGTGAAGCTAGTTATATCACTCTCCTCAAATCCCTGCTGGCCCACGAAGTTTCTCCCACTGTGTCCTCAGGACACCACTGCTCTGTGAAGCACCACCAGAATTTCAGTGGGTTAAAAAGTACCATGAGTAGTTTTTTGGATGAAATTTACCAGGATATACAAAACCATGATATTAAGCACATTTATAGAGTTTTATTATAGAGTTTTTATTACCCTTAAGAAATGTAGATGCCCAAGAGTGCGAGGAAGGCCCCTGAAAAATGACATTACAGTTAGGCTCTAATATACTAGTAACGAAAGCAGAGCAGGAAATTGCAGAGGTGCTACCTAAGCCTTCGTGCCAATGTAGCATTTGCCTACTCACAGTTGTATTGGATATCATTTAATGTGATGCCCCCAGAGCTCTTTTTACACAACTTGTCTCAACATTTCAACATATGCTTGTGATATTATCTAGTGAAATTGTACATGAAAGCTGTCCAATACAACGTTCTGTCATGGAGAAGTTTTCTAGATCTGCACAGACCAATGCAGTAGCCATAAGCTATGCGTGGCTGCTGAGCACTTGAAATGTGCTCAGTGCAACGGAGGAACTGATTTTTAAATTTTATTTTAATCAATTAAATATGAATAGCTCTGTGTGGTCTAGTGACTACATCATTGGACATCACTGCTGTACATGAACTGTGTGAATTTCCACTTGATCTTTTCTTGCAGCAGCAGATTTAGCTGGGTGACCATTGTTGCTACCTCCTTTAGTCCAGGCTAATGTTGCCTTGGCAAACCAGCTTCATCTCATATTGTTTTCTGCTTTGCTTTAGTTATATTGGAGCCTTTCTTATTCTTCATATATTCTCTGCTATTTCTTTCCTTATTCCATTTGCTCACTTCCATCCCTGTTTCCTCCTTCCCCTACTTATCCTTGTGATTCAGCTCAGGTCTCTATGTTGTCTGCCATTATAGTACTTCTATTCTCTGCGGTGTGTATCCTCAGTTCTTAGCAGAATGTCTATTTAGTCCCTCCAGTAAAACCGTAATCTATGAAAGACAAGCATTATTATTTTTTTTTTAGTGGCACTCTTTGTAGGGTTTTTGTCAAGCATCTTCCTTAGATGAACAGCATTAAAGTATTAGAAATTAGAACAGTCCTCTTCCCCTGCCATGATTCCTTAGTACCTCAGAGCAGAAATGCTGTGGCACACACAATATATAAGCTGTCTATTGGTCTGTAAAACATTGCCCCCACACTTGGCAGGTTAAAACAACACACCTTTATGATCTCAGTGTCAGTGGCTCAGGGATTTAGGAGCCGCATTGCTGGGTGGTTCTGGTTCACAGTTTCTCATGGGGTTGCAGGAAGCTATCAGCTGGGGCTGCTATTGTCTAAAGGTTTGACTGGGGAAAGATCCATTTCCAAGTTTGTTCATGAGGCCATTGGAAGGTCTCAGCTTCACACTGGCTGTTGACGACAGAACTCAGTTTCTTGTCATGGGGCCTTTCAGTAGGCTGCTCTCACAATATGCAAGCTGGCTGCATATGCGCTTGCGTGCGCGCGCACACACACACACACACACACAGAGAGAGAGAGAGAGAGAGAGAGAGAGAGAGAGAGAGAGAAGAGAACCCAAGATGGAGGCCCAGTCTTCTGTGTCTCAGAAATGACATGCTTTCCCTTTTGCCATATTCTCTTGGACATACAGACCATGCCTGGTACAATGAGGGAGGAACTACACAAGACTATGAATGCCAAGAGGTAGGGTTCTTGGGAGCCGGCTGCTATCTACTTTGATGGCACTTTATGCAGTATGATTCTAACTTAAAGGTCTCTGGACCTCAGTAATAGTGCTGGAATCAATGAGGGAGAACGCTCCCTAATGTTTCTTCAGGTGTCAGGCCCACAGAAACCAACTCTGACTCACACCTTCTTGAATGTGGACACAGATGAGGAAACTTATGGGCAGAGGTAGAATTGGGCTCAGGACCCTTGTCTTGTCTTTAGATCTGCATTGTTGTCACTGGATGACACTGTGCAGATAGTAAGTATAATTTGTGTCTGGTTTCCCTTGGCCAAAGCCAACACTCTAGCTTTCTTATCTATAAAACGGGTATATGATTACTTCCGTGTTACCCAACAGGCCTGGTGTGGACCCAACAAGAGCATTTAGTAACCTAGAAGGCACTTGATGTGTATGGGGAAACCTTGGTGGGCCTAATATACTAATTATGAACACCACCCATTGGTCCTCTTTCTCATCACACCTGCTTTCCCACCATCGTGCTGCTCTCTACATGGCCACACATGGCTCCTACTTGAACAAGTCCAACCAGACCAGCTGTTTTCTTTTGGTATCTTTTTATTGCAGCTAAAATTCCACGGGCTGCAGGGGAAAAGCTGCTGAAAACACCACAGGCCCTGGGCCTCACTTCAAAGCAGCTTTCATCATTCTTCACACGCTGTTTTTGGGACCCTCGTCTGTTCTCTCCCGGGAACCAGATTCTCCTGGAGATTTTCCTCAGTGATATCACTATTCACAGAACTCTGGCCCTGGACATCATGTTTATATCTGATTTGTACATGTCCACATGGCCCATAAAGTTTATAGTCTTTCCCTATGGCCCCCCTCTAGCAGTGGGAAAGAAGGGAGCGGAACTAGGGAGGAAGGGTGTACCAACTTGAGGGGAGAGAATGATTAGAAGCATGAGGCTCCCCTTATTGAGCTTCTCTCCATTATTTCCCTCCCTTGGGATCAGTGGGACTGCAGAGCAGAGAGGGTATACGTGAGGCCATGAAAGCTGACCACTGTGGGCAGGTCAGATAAATGTTCCAAGTCTTTCTTTCATCATATGTTAAATAGAGATAATAATAGGTTGTCTTGAGGATTAAACAAAGTAAGGAACATCACACATTCAACATGGGCCATAGAAAATAGCAAATATGCAATGCATATTAAGTGAGAAAAAGTGTTAAGTGTCTTCTGTGCTATCCATCCACTGCCCTGCTCCTGTCTCCCAGGCATCCAAAGACGGTCACCTAGTTGATTCTGCAGATGTCTTCACCCCAAAAACCTGGCTGCTCAGAACTCCCTGCAATGGGCAAGCTGACACCTCCCCCCGCCTTCAAAACCCACTACACATATGTATGAAAATAAGTCTTTCCAGGCATAAGTTTTGCATTTTTAAAGCTGAGATTTGTTCCATTTCATCCATTTCATATTATTGGGTACAGCTCCATGGATGTCTATGTAGAAGTTTCTGAATTTTAGGAGGAAGCATTTCAAAATTTAAAAATGAACATTTCATATGTACCTTCCCCTAACTCCCACCATGTTTGGAATAGGAAATGTCTGCAGGCCGGTGGAGGTACACTGGAAGAATACTAGATCAATAATAATTCACCACTGGTCACACAAATTCCCTTGGCAGTTCCAACCAATTGGGGTTCAGGAAATTCATTACAGGATGTGACCACCCAGGCAAGGCAAAGAAGAAATGATTGTGAAATTATTTTTTGAATTGCTTCCAACTGTCAAAATAGGTAACCTAGAGTAAAAGAAATTTGATTCCTGAATCATTTACAATTGTCTTGAGGATGTTCTCATCTCTGAAATCTAAGTGCCACCCCAGCCCCCCAATTGCCATTGTCCTCCATGATGTAGCAAGAATAATTTTTTTTTAAAAAAAGAATGCAAATCTGAGTAGCCAGCTTGTTTATAAAACCTCAGTGACCTCTCATTGCTTTCAGGTTAAAACAGAACAGATGAATATGGTCTTTTTGACCTGACCTGATGGGGCCATGCCCACGCCCCCGGTCCACTGCGCAGCTCATCTGAGTTCCTTCTGACTTCCAAGCTCCATGTGCCTTTCCCTCTGTCTGCAAAGCCTTCTCCTTCCTCCCTTTGTCTCATTAACTCCTACTCATCCTTTGGATCTCATCCCAAACACCACTTGTTCTGAGAAGCCTCCTTAACACTCCCCAGCCCACTGAGACTACCTAGGGATTTTCCAGTAACATGCTGTCTTCAATGTGGTGGCCCTTTCTGCAACCACCATTAAATGATCTATTGTGTTTGCTTGTATACTGCTTGTCTCTCCTGCCAGAATGTGTGTTCACTGAGAATCTGGGCTTTGTCTGTCTTTTCCATCCTCTCAGCACCTTAAACTGTGCTCAGAGCTAGGTGCTTAATGAATAAACATTGCTCCATGAACGTCAGAATTCATGCCCACAGATATCCACCCATTTCTCCATCTTGTAAGGCATTGATAAATAGAATGTGGCCCACATCAGCAAACTATCTGATGGATCCAGAAAGTCCCTAGCTTGCTGAGAGTAATAGAATCAGAACATTTTAGCAATGGAAAGGATGTTGGATTTTATTAATCCAATCTCTTCATTTTATAGATGAGGAAACTAATGAGCAACAGGGGTAAGGTCATTCAACTATTTACTATAGAGCCAAGGCCAGATACAGTCTTCAAAATCCCTATCATGCAATCAAGCTAGTAGATGTCCAAAATACCAAATAAATGCATATTTCAGATATAACTGTAATGTGAATGGCTGCCTCCCCCTTCTCCCCATCACTTGGCCAGCTCCTGTCCCTGCCTGAGAAGACACAAGCCTTCATTACATGATCACTCTCCCCTATTCTGATACCACCGAGGGCCCTTCCTTTGAACTCTGCGTTGCCGTGGAAACTACTCCTTCATGAACATCAACATCTCTGTCCACAACTGCCTATGCTGAGGTGGATGGCTGCCAAGCAAATCATAGGCAATTTTTTTTGAGTCAAGAGGGCCGAAAGCCTCAGATCAAGTTCAAATTATTTGGAGGATGTGTGTGTCAGGGACACTTAGCATCAGTTCCGATGGGAAGGCAGATAAAAGCTTGATTTAGGACGTGGGCAGGGGAGGCGCAGGGCAGCTCAGCCTCAGAGCTTGGAGAGCTCTTCCCGAAGCTCTTTGATGTGAAGGAGATGTTGGAAGTTGCGTAATTCTTGCAGGCGGTCCAGACACAAAGGCTGCTCAAACAATGCCAAGGGGCCAGTACACCAAAAGCTTGTTTTGTTTTTCCTTTCTCCCCTGCTCCCCTTCCCCTTCATCTTTCCCAGCGACCCAGGATCCAACATGTAGGTTTTATTCCAAGCAGAGGAACATTAGTGTCGCAGGAGTAAATGTTCAAGGCTCTTGGGCTTGGGATGTAATAGGGACCTTGAAAGGTTCTGTATATGAAGAGTGGTGGTCAACACCTGCATAGTGACGAGTGTGGGGGTGACAGGGTAGCCTAAGGTGACCCCCTCGGAGAGAGAAACAAATACCTTACAAATTGGTCACATCCCATTTAGCTCATATTAATTTACATCACCACCCCCAGGGCTAACGGGCAGTATTTTTCTTCCTTTTGTTTCTTCTCCCCATCCCCCAAGTGACCTCCTCTCTTCTTTTCTCTTTCATCCAACAGTGTTGGCCTGACTGTTTTGAGTTTGCTCAAATTTTATTTTCCTCGTTAACTGTTGCGCTTGCCAACCCCCAGATCTTTCACATTGTAAAACCCGTGCTACACATGTCCCCTCGCAGCCTGCTTTCCATCAGCTTTGCCTAAATCAAGTTGCTGGATCAGTCCCGTGTGTTCGCAGGATAATAACTTTCCTTAGCAGGACAGAATGGTGCAGAGTGAGGGGTGCCTTTTCTGCTTCAAAGGCTTGAGAGATGCCTTTAACCACAAAAATGAGAATAGAAGGTAATGGATCTACAAGAGTCCCACGATGGCAATCTCGCTGCTGGAAATGTTCATGAATTACCTGTAATTTACCTCAACATGTACCATATGTTGGACTGCAAGATGCACTTTTCCTTTTTTTTTTTTTACTTAAATGGACTGCTATTCAGAACACTTTTTCCCCCCTTGACATGGAAATGGATGCTGGGACTAGGTTGGGGGGAAGTGCCCTGTAGAAGTTTCACAAATTAAAGTAGGCACATGCTATCATCTGAATGCTTTGTACAAGGGAAAGAAGGTGGAATTAGGAGCATGTCCCTCCTTAATACACTGTCAGCCTCACAGGGTCAGGATGAGAAGATTAAAGACACTTTTGGAGGAGAGAAGTCAGTGAACCACCAACTCGCTCATTCCTTCATGCATTTCAAGCAAAGTGACATGACAGGCCTCTCCATGGCTTGATTTATGAAGTCAGGAGACTTGAGGAGTGGCTCTGCCAAGACAGAGGGAGACCCGTTTCCTAATCTCCTGGAACTCCCCCTTGCTTTCTGCAGTTTCCCGGACACATCTACACTATGCTCTCTCTCCCATGTATACAGTGGTGCCTCACTAACGTCTGTTTCTTAAGAGTCTAAGAACTTCTACTTCTTCAGATCTTTTGAACACCCTCAGAAACTCAGTTTCCTCATCCCTCTGAAGCTGAACAGATGTAGAGGGGGGAGAGCCAACAATGGCCAGCCTTATTTTCCACCCAGAGCCATGGCCTTGTCACTCGCCCTGCCACATCTGCGTTTTTGAAAGGAAATGTCATAATATTGCTAATCAATAGGAAGAGTGACAGGCCCATTTGTCAAGCACAATCCAGCACTACAGCTGTTGTCCTCCTCTGCATCTTTCTCTTGGGCTTGGCAAAGGGAAGCCCAGAGAAGGGCCTGCTGTGTGTCGGGGGACAATAGGGAGTCACTGGGGGAAACAGTGGGCGTCTTGCTGGTGCTCTGCACAAGTTGGGCCGAGTATCATGGCAGGGCTGGGGATGAAGCATGGAGCTGCTAACAGCGGCGTGCAAAAGCAGCCAGACACCCCGCAATCGCAGAGGATCTCCTGTATCAGGAAGTCTATTGACCCTTAATCTGAGAGTGCAACTATTTATATGTTTCTTTTGAGCTGCAGATGTTTCTTGCTGGTTGGCTGGTCAGAGGGAGGAGCAGGTCATCTCAAAGAAGGAATGAAGTGGGAATGATGATTTTCATCTTTTCTCTAGAGGCAAATGTAACCGGAGGGTGAAGCGTGGTGGAGGGCAGGCTGCCGTCTCTGCCCCACTCCACCGTGCCCCTGTGCTGACATAAACACATACGGGCAGGCTGGCCACGGTAATCAGATCGGTCATGCGTGGGGCCTGGGAGTGTGTCGAGGTCACAGGACTAAAGTGCCCTTTCCCACCCCACCAAAATAATTTTTAAATTAGGAAATTAATCTTAATCAACTCTTGTATCTTCAACTTTAGTTAGTTCAGATTATTGTTATGGCTTTTCATGCTTGGGGAATCCCCAAGACCAGTAATTTTGTTAGATTGGTGCAAGGGAGCAAATGCTGACATTAACAAGGGAGACCTTAAAGAAAAATTGGTAACTTCTCTTGGCAATTTGCACCTCTCTCCTTTGCTTCTTCTTGCCTTAAGGAGAGGCGATGCTCTAGAAAATAAATGCCTTTGTTCTTAAGATACGCCCAGATTTTGGCATTAGAAAGCAAATAATATCCAATTTAAAGACAAAGGTGGTATTGATAGTTAATTGTCAGATATATATCTTTTAGAAAATATGTGAAAGCAAAAAAATTTCAGGATGGAATATCTTACCAATTAATAGTCCAACCTTGAGGTCAGTGAATGTGTTTTAAGGATCCAAAATCCAAAAGCCATTGAAAAAAATTTCTTGATTAAAGGAAGACAATGAGCTTAAAATACTATAACATGTTGTTATAGACTAAATTGTGCTTCCTCCTTGCCCCCTCGCCAAATTCACATGCTAAAGGCTTAATACCCAATATGTGAGTGTATCTACAGATGGGGTCTTTAGGGGTTATTAAGATTAAAGGAGGTAATAAGTGTGGGACCCTAATGCAGTAGGACTTTGGCCTATAAGAAGGGGATGATATCTCTCTCTCTCTCTCTCTCTCTCTCTCTCTCTCTCTCTCTCCTCCCTCCCTCCCTCTTTCTCCCCACCCTGTGAGGTCATAGTGTGAAGGTAGCCATCTGCAGTGCAAACAGAGAGAACTCACTGGAAACTGAATCAGCTGGCACTTGGTCTAGACCTGCAGCCTCCAGAACTGTGAGAAATAAATGTCTGTTGTTTAATCCACCCAATCGATGGTATTTTATGGCAGCCCCACTGATTAATTAACATAGATTCTCCATCAAAGTAAAGTACCCCGATAATCACATTCCAGGCATGGCATTCTTGCAGTTCCCCTGAAGGCATCAGTATAGGGTAATAAGATTGATTTTATGAAACATTAAAATATCTGTGCAAACGAAAGCAGTTCTCTTTACGGCAGTTTACTCAGAAGACCAGTGGAATCCCAGTGATGACCCCTTTGCTGGGAATCCTGTTGGAGAGTCTCTTACAATTCAGAGTCAGCAAGTTATCCTTGAATAGCTTCAGTAGTGACATGTTCTTGTTTTTAAAGATAATTTAATTTAATTTCTTTTTTTTACATGTATAAGTTGTTCAGAGCAATCAGAGCAAGTCTAGGAATCAAGCTGATAATTAGAAGTAGGCTACCATCTCAGAAGATTATTCTAAAAGTGTAGCCTGGGCCATAACTGGCCAGGGGACCCTCATAGAACAGGAGGCTGGCCTTCTAGGAGTACCTTGCTCTCAGGGGCTTTCAAATTTATTTTATTTGATCCTTACAAATCTTTGGAGGCAGATTATTTTCATCCATGGAAAGGCAGAGCTTATTTTGTTGAATAAATTCTGGTAAGTTTGTTCAAACAAAGCAAAACAAGAACAAAAGCCTTCTTGATACTGATGTGATGACAAAGCACAGGTTCTGGAGCAAACAGTGAATGTGAGTCTCAGACCTGTCACTTACAGGCTGTGCGATCCTCACTCAGTCACATAAGCTCCATATGGCTCAGTTTTCTCACCTGTAAAATGGGTGGAGGTCGAGCATTTAGTTAAATTAGATGAGATAACGCACGTGAACCACCCGTGTAAAACAACATTCATGTTGAGCAGGCATTCTGTTCAGTTAGTTCCCTTCTCTGTTGCTTTTGTATTGGGGGATGAAAGCTGATTCCAGAGGCAAGGATATAACAGTAAATAATCACAGTGTCAGCTTGACAATGACCTAGACATGGAATGGAAGGTTCTTTTACTCTAACTTTGAGGTATCAAAGGGAAGAACCCTGCAGTTTGTGAAAAAGGCTCTGAATGACTTTCCTTTCCTCGTGTGAGAGTTCTGGCTCTGTTTATTTAAAACTGTCACTCAGCCGCTTTTCCACTGATCCCCTCACCACTCCCTCACTTAGGAACGACAGCACCAAGGTGCCTTTGCTTTGGATCTCT
>NW_006383016.1:3610254-3610887 GCF_000327345.1 Myotis davidii | reverse complement strand
GTCAAAGCTGACCACTTACTCTCCAAAGGAACATTTCGAAGATTATGAGGCAAAGAGCGCTATGAAATGAAGACTTGATTGAGGCAGAATGAATGCCAGGGGACATTCCCGGGTTTCTTTGGGTGTTTGTTTTCTTCTTTGGGTTTTGTCTTCACACAAGGAAGACCTCCTAAATCTTATTTTCTTCTTGATGATCAAAACTAGTAAACCAGTCTAACACAATTGAAGGCATCTTCTGGGTTGTCCTCTGCATGTGTAGGCTCGCCTGGTGCATAGAGCTTCTAATGATTGACTGCTGAGGACGCCATGGCGTCTGGAGGTCTTTGTGTGGTAGGGAAGAGCAGTGGCCATGCTGACAAACGTTCTTTCTCGGACCTGAAGAAATACTATGCCCACGTGGTTGTCTGCGCAATCCATCCTCTCACCCAGTAGAATTCTTACCCACAAACAAACTCTACTGATGTGTCAATACAGCAACAGAGGAAAGGCTTAAGAATTTTCTATGATGTGAAATCTTTCAAATTAAGCAATGAATTAACATTGCCAACTTTTTCCATTCCCAACATCCTTACCAAACAACTGGGGAATATCATACTGTCAAGTACTAGGTCAATCGATGTAGAAGCTCTGGCT
>NW_006383016.1:3588331-3610220 GCF_000327345.1 Myotis davidii | reverse complement strand
GGGGTGGGTGGTCAAATGTTCTATGTGCTCCTGAATTTAATGAGGAAGATCTTTGGGGGTACAGTTATATAGAAGGCGGTGACATGATACACTGGATGAATGCACACACAAATAAACTTGGGAATCAGACAAACCTGGATTTGAATCTCAGCACTACTGTAAGAGAATCCATTAACCTGTGCCTCAGTTTCCCTATCTGTAAAATGAAGAAAATAATACCTACCTATAAATGAGGACCCAGGTTGTCTCTCCATCAGGAAGCTGGGCTGTACGTACTATTATTTTGTAATAAGCATCCCTTAGGGAAGATTTCCCCTTAGATTGACCCATTTCCCTTTAGGCTGACCAATAAAATCGGAAAATTGATGAGGCTGTATTAAAACAGTAGGTGCCAGTTTGCTGAGTCTGAAGACTCTGCTGTTACAAAATTCTTTAAAAAGCTAAGTTAAAAGGAAGTGGGTTTAAACCTGCAGAACTAACAGGTTGGCTTAGGAAGCTTACAGGAATCTGTACTTGTTTTAGTCTTAAGTAGAGAAATTCCCTGGTTTTCACCACAGGACTTTTAAAGAATGGAGTTGAACTGGAGACAATGAGCTGGCAAGTGAGAGACATGTGGGTTTAGCTGCAGGGTGTGCTGGTCCTCCTCACTAGGAAATCAGGGTTTGACACTATTCATTTGGTTGCCGGGTCTCCCTATTATTCTATCCACATTTGACTCACCCCAAGGAGAGTGAAACAGTGACCCTGAGGTCACCTAGTGGGCTAGAGACCTTGTTTGAAGGGCATCTACTTTCCTTCAGTCCCTGTTTGTTCTGGAGCTAAGTGATCTCCCAACTGTTGGGTCCCACAGCTTTTCAGATGACCCTGCCCACCACCACCACCCAGAATGTGACAGTCCAGCTGGGCCCCATGTTCCCCTCTGGCTGTGGAAGTCTAGGAATGGTTTGGTGAGGAAGTGAGAAATAAATCCTCAGGTCCAACTTCACCCAAACCTGCCTGTGCCCTTCCTGAGCTGTCAAAAGACTCTGACAATGATGTCCAAACTGCACCTGGGGATTTGTGTGACTTGGGGATCTTTTAAATGTTCCAATGCCTGGTTATACTCCATACCAACCAAGTCAGACGTCTGGTGGTGGGAGCCGGGCATTATTCTTTTCCAGATAGCCCTGGGTGATTTCAGTGTGCAGCAACGTTGGGCAACCATTGGACTGAGCTTTGCAAACAAGATACTACCTTAAGGCTCATGAGTGTCTTTAAAGCATCTGACACGTAGTAGGTGTTCAATAAATAATAGCTTCCTTTTCTATTAGTAAGATGATATAATTACTGATGATGATGATGATGATGATGATAACAGTAATAATAGTAATAAGCCCTTACACATTTATGGCACTTTACAGTTTACTCTTATAGCCATTGTTTTTATCAAACCCTCACCATTCTCCCAAGAGATAAACATGAATATTGTCTTCTCCTTCTTTCAGATAGGGAAACTGAGTCTTATTTTTTTTTTAAAAGGGAAAGTGACCTTCCCAAGCAGAGCCCGACCTAAAGCAAATTTAAGTCCACTTCTGACTCCTACTTTAGTGTTCTTCCCAGCATGCAACACTGCCTCTGTGCTTAAGGAGCTTCTACCAGGTGGGGGAAGACATATTTGTGCTTATAAATGTATTGAGACTGCCCAGTAGCCAAAACATTTCAAGGTACTAATTACTTAAAAGCATATGCAGAAAGGCAAATGGAGACCCACACCCAGTGTCAGCTTCTTAAGGATGCAGCGGGGTTGGAGGAAGTGGCAGGGTCTCCTCTTTCTCCCCAAATCTAGCTAGTAGACCGGACTTCCCTGACCCCCCCTGACCGCCCCATGCAGACACAGGACAAGAAGCTGAGTAGATCAGAGAATAGACCAGGCCTGCCAGGTCTCCATCCATTTGCTAGCACAGAGTGGAGGTACAACATGCGTCCACCAGGCCTGAGTGCTGGGGGTTGATAGGTCCAGAAAGCAGTGTCCCGGTCTTTTCCTCAGATCCGCACAGGGTAGTTAATGGTTAACCCTGTCCCCTTTTCACCAGTCAAATAAATCTTTCTTCCTTGTTTGGGGAGGGGAAACTGTGAGAATTGAGGGAACATTAGAAGCATTGGTTTTCATATGATTTGCTCCCTTATGGGATGAAATAGAATCAAGTAAACGCGGTGATGAGAGATAGAATTCTTCCTGGAGCAAGTACCATATACACAATATGAGAAGTGGGAACTGTGAGGCTGAAACTGTGGAGAGATAGGGTGTTATGATCAGGGGGAGGTGCCATAGATGCTGAAAGTTGACATGGGTCTTGAAGGAGAAACAGGAACTGAACGGATGAAATCTTTGGCGTAATATCTTCCAATGCTCTGACCTAGGGTGCGTATTGACTTTTAGAAACTTAGGGACTTGTTTGAACGAATAAGTTATGGCTAATAGACTACTGACTAATCAGGCTGGGCTGAAATGCCTCTTTGGGGTTGGTAATGGTAGCCCAGGGTCTTACGGATGTGTGACGGGTAGGATCTTTCTCAGCCAAGTTGGCTAAATAGTCCTTTTGAGATACACTATTTTTTATTTGCTTCTTAAATGTTGACAAGAGTGAATGTCACAACTTTGAATGTTGGCTTGAGACAGCAAACCCTAGATTTCAAGCCTGGCCCTGACACCTATTATGGGTTTGACCTCAGACACGTGACATGTCCCCTCTAAGGCACACTTTCCCCCCCAGTAACATGAGGATGAAAGTAGCACCTAAAGGGTTGTTCTGAGCTTTAAATGAGATACAGCATGTGTGATGTGAAGAGTTCATCCTGATGTACAGTGCACGCTTATAACTGCAGTGGCCGTAATTGCTGTTCATTGTTATTACTGACATCCTGAAATTCCTACTAATGTCCAGGTGACTCCCAATGGGTTGTCAGAGCCAGAGGCACCTACTTGTTGCCAAAAACATGCCTTGCCTTGCTTTTTGTCATCTCTGGGCCTGAGACCTTTCCTTTGACGTCCAGGAGATTGTCACCTTGGATGAGAAGCTGAAGCAGATTTCCGCCCTCCACCCCCCCCCTGCCTCATTAACATTCCGTCCGTCTTTCAAGTTCCATTTCAAATTCCATTTGGGGAAGTAAGGAAACACTTTATGGAGGGGCTGCGATTCATCTCCTCCTCTCTGCTCCCACAGGCCTTTATGATTTTATTATGGCATTTATCACACTCCGTCCAGCATTGCAGTTGCATACCATCTGTCTGTTTCGCCACAGTAACTGACCTGAGGGTAGGAACGAGAGTCCATTTATCTTGGAATCCTCCAAAGTGGATAGTAGAGTACCTGGCACACAGTAGATGCTCAAGAAATATCTGTTGAATCGGAATGATCCAAAAATTTTAAGAGACTGCTTTATAATCATTCACCTTCTTAGCTGCCCATTGATTATTACAATTGTCAAGGTTAATTTGGCAGATTATCTATCATGAAGCAAGCCTAGGCTTCATGAACCAAAGGTAGAGTGATTATCATTCTTGAGTTTTTAAACATATATTTTTGTTGATTTCAGAGAGGAAAAGAGAGGGAGAGAGAGATAGGAACATCAGTTATGAGAATCATTGATTGGCTGTCTCTTGCACGCCCCCTACGGGGGATCCTGCTCGCAACTGGGCATGTGCCCTGACTGGGAATTGAACTAGTGACCTCCAGGTTTATTGATCGATGCTCAACCACTGAAACACACTGGCCGGGCTCATTCTTGAGTGTTTGATGCCCTCCCTCGTGGACATGGATATAAAATATAGAGAAACAAAATACTGGAAAAACTACAGGTAACTGGCATTTATGGGATCCAACCCTGCTGTTGTGCTACAATGTGATCTTAAACAAGCTCTGAACCTCTCCGGGCCTCAGTTTCTCCATTTGTAAAGTGAAAGTGTTCTCTCCCTTTTACTTATAAATTTATGTAATCCCTAGCTTCTATATTTAATATAAAGAGGAATTTTGCCATTGTTCTTTACACCTCTCCCCCCTCAAAACAATGTTGAATAGGCCAGAGGTGTTTTTCTTTAATTACTACTATATCTCTAGTACCTATAACAGGGTCTCACACATAGTAGCTGCTCAACAAATACTTATTGAATAAATGAGTAAACAAATAAATACATTTAGACACAATTGAGTAATGATGGGATATAGTACTTAGAAATAGTTATAGTCCTGGCCCTCCAAGATCCCTGTGCCTTGGGGGACACACACTCAGGCAAGATGAGCACAGAGGAGGCAGATGGGAATATATAGATTAACCTTCGTGGTTAAGTCCATCTATACCCATGTAATTAATATTTTACATGGGACAATTTTTTATTGTCTGCAAATGTCCAATATGATGTAAGACATGTTCTGCCTGGTAAGTGTCAGTACAAACCCCAGTCGTTTTTGCCAAGGAAAAAATCTACCCCACCCCCAAGCACAGACACATCTGAATGCAGGCACACTCCCACGGAGGACTGCTGACCTGTCCTCTGACCAGATTAGAACAGGAATGGGGAGCACTGCACGTCCTCTCACCTCACTGCAGGAATTTATAATTTAGTTATGAATTTGTCTTCATACGAACTCTGGTCCTGCCTTGTTGGAATGATTAACCACATGGAAGTTGTCGTCTTGTGGAAAGGTCTGGCCTTTCTTTACTGTGAGGATAGAATTCCTACTGGGGAGCTGGGTCACCCTTCCAGTCCCGTCTCCCAGGAGATAATGGCCAAACCCAAACTGGAAGCTCATGGAGAAGCTACGGGATGTAGAATTCCATGAATATGTATTTCATATCTACTTTGAAACCTGAACAACCTGAGTTACAAAAACCTTAGCTGACAGAGCATTCCTGGCCCACGTTCAGCCCCAGTTTTCCTGGTGATGAAGAGAACCTTGACTTGAATTCAGGCCCTGGGGCTTCCTCTGCTCATTGGCTTCTGTCTTGCTCTTGTCTATGTTGGAATGTCTTGTTAGTACTACGCAGAGGCTAAACTCTGTCCCGAAACCCTCATGGTTCTTACCAAGTAGTGCAAGCCATTCTGCAGGCTCACACCAAAGAAGAAAAGTAAACTTTCAAAGTAGCTTCTACCACAGAAAAACAGACAGTCCTGATAAAGGTTTTAACATAACAATTCCTGACCAGCCTGAATGGGAGAATCACATATTTAGAGGTAACAGAAGAGATGACTCAAAACAGGACTTCAGTGAGCCCCAGTGCCTGGAACTGCCGCCTGACCACATGCCTGTGCGGTAGGACAAAGGAACCATTAAATCTGTCCTCACTCCTTTTTCTCACCCAGAGTGACATCGTGTTGCCTAGCCAAAGGGGTGGGCTCCACCAAGGGGCGACACTTCAGATTATGTTTCCCAAAGAATCCAGGTCATTATAGTAGGAAGATGGCTATAACTTGCTGAGGATTCCAGGGGAGATCACAGACCCCACTTGTCCCCAAATTCTGCTGCTCAGTCACGGAAGTAGTGTGACAAAATGCAGTGTGTGTGGAGAGGCTTGGGTTACTGACATGTGCTAGTAGAGGGTTTTTTCCCCTCTAACTTGGGAAATCTGCCATTTTTACACTGTTGCAGAACAAATAGATCCGTGACTAACGTTATACAATTTATGTAGCTGGTCTCACATAATTTTCATAGTTGGTTCACATTTACGACATGAAAAGGTGTTTTTCCCACTCTGAGATTTATGAGGTGGAATGGAGTTTGCCTACCCACAGTCCTCTGTGCTATATTTATATTCCCAAAGACCCTCTTCTCCACTTCACCCAATTTACAGGTGAGGACACTGAGATTGCCAATGGTCCAGTGACTTGTCTAAGGCCCCATCGTTGGCATGCAGCAGAGTAACAACCAAAGCCAGGTCCCACAAGTCCTGGTCACAAGCACATTTATTTGGGTGGTTAGGAGTCTGCCTGAAAAGTGATATTCCTGATTCTCTTCTATTCAAAAGCAATGGAGACGTCTCATTGTATACTGCCCATTTTGTCACCATTATATGCTACCCATTTTGTCACCATTGAATGCTACCCATTTTGCATTTCAGCCACCACACAGTGGGAGGAGAGAGCTGAGGGGAGCTCTGTTCACCGTCTGCAGACTGATGGTAACCCCTGTGTCTGTTTCTCGAACTGTCAGCCCACGGGTGGGCTAGATCCCGTCCTAGGGAGGGACAAGGAAGCGTTCAGTTGTCTATTTAGCGGATAAAAATAAAACGTTCCCTAGGAGAATGGGAAAGCAAATAGAAGTGCCTCATAATTTAGTTAGTGTGGCTTTTCTTTGACCCAATTTTCTTAATGTTGGATGAATTTCTCTTGCAAATTGAATAATTTTCACAAGTCAATTACATACATTCCCTCAGCCTGTTTGAGTGTAATGAAATAGCTTAATAGAATAAAACAATAACCCCTGAGATGATGATGTTGGCCATTATTAAGTATAACAATAGGAATTAATTATGATAGCAGAAGGGATAATTGATGATTCGGAAAATGGATTCGAAAGCTCTTTCCTATCATGACTTCAGAGACATCTCAAGAGCAATGTGACTTCCTGAATGCATTCAAACAGGTTTGTTAATAACACTAGGGGCCCAGTGCAGGAAGTCATGCACCTTGAAAGGAACTGTGGGTTGTGAGGCTGTGGTGAGCACAGGGGTGGGTCTCAGCCCATCCTCCATGCCCCCACCTGGCCCCTCCTGCCATGCCCTTCGCCTGGCCCCTCCTGCCATATCCTCCCCTCCCCCCGTCTGCCAGCAGCTCTGCTTCTGCCACTGCCGCTCCCACGTGCTGATGGCACCATCTGGCTCACACCTCCTGATGGCACGGAGTGATTGGAGCCCGTGCTGTCAGTGGGTGTGAGCAGCAGCTGCTGCCCTGATCACCCCTCAGGAGCAGGGGGAGGTGGAGAAGCCCTCAGGGGTGATCAGGGCCAGCAGGCACTGCTCACACCCACTGATGGCATGGAGTGATTGGCACTGGCGCTGGGTGCCAGCAGTGGGTGCAAGTGGGGCCAGAGCTGGAAGCAGGTGCGAGTACCCAGCGGGACTGTGGCACGCGGGAGTGAAGAATTTTTGGTAACCACCAGAGGCTCACCCTGATGATAGTGATCGGTGCCCCGCCTTAGTCTGGCGGCCCCACTCACCTGCTCCACCATCCTGCTCCAACTGACACCCGCCATGTTCCACGCGTCCCCTCTGGTGGTCAGTGCACATCATAGCGACCGGTTGTTTGGTTCTTCTGCCATTTGTTCTATTTGCATATTAGGGTTGTGTGTGTGTGTGTGTGTGTGTGTGTGTGTGTTCCCTTAATTCCTTACATTTGGTTAGTCCTTTATAAAACACCTTCATTGACAGAATCTTGCTTCTAATTTAAACAACACTTAGATAGAGCTTGCTATGTGCCAGGCCCCATTCTGAGCACTCCACACATATTAAGTCACTTGAGACCAGATTCCAACTCTCTGCTCTGTGATTCTGGGGTCTCTTTACAAATGAGGAAGCTGAAACTGAGAGGGAGTCGGACCCTGACTCCAGGTCTCCCATCTGGGAAGTGGTTGAGTGAGGATTGGGAGCCAATCTACTTCCTAAGTCCCTGCTCTTATCCACGACACTGTTCTACCTGCTGCTCAGTGTTACAACTACCTTCAAAGTGGGAATGTTTGGTTCCGTTTTCCTGAGGATTAAACATTCCCTGATACGGAAATTAAATTATTGATAAAAAAATGTAGAGCTAGTTGGTAAGTGCCAGAGCTGGAATTCAAATTCTGGCTTATTCCTCTCCGGTCAGTGTATTTCCTGATGTGCATTTATGAAGCAAATTTCTTTTATGCAAAATGGTCTGTAATCTTTCCAGAACTCTGGTGCTCTGAGTAAAACATATTTCCTTTTGAGAGAAAAAATTTTGAGGGGCAATGGAAACATATGCAGTTCTTTTTAACTAGAAACATTGTTAATTTGGGAGCATAGATTTGTAGAATGGTTAAACTACAAGGAATCCTATTGTGTCCTAGCAATTCTTACATTTACTATGCATATGCAGTCCTAGGATCCAGCCCAGGAATTCTCATTCAGTAGATCTGAGGTCAGTCTCAAGACTCTGAATTTTAACAGAAACGCCCGGGTTATTAATTACTTAATGAGATCAATGCTTATTGCTCAGATTTACCGAGATGCTGGGAGAATCAGGACACTGAGGTCAATGCTCACTGCACACTTTTGTTTGTTTGTAAGAGGACATGTTTCATGTATGAAATTCAAAGATTATTTTCAGAAGAATCACAAACTCACCAGTGCAATTTATTCTTGTGTTACATTTTTCTTATAAATGGTGCTAAGAGCCACTGAATTTTAAGAAACTAAATGCTACTGAGGTTTTTCATTTTTAATGAATGTAAGTGGCAGTACTTACCTTCCCCCAGAATGTAGTTTAATTAATTTTATCAACATTAATACATGAAATCAAATATATGCTAAGTTACTTTATAGAAACCGAGATCTAAAGAGAAATAGACTATAGCCAAGTCAGTGGCATTAGCCCATTTACGAATGAATATATTGCCCTGGCCAGGTGGCTCTGGCTTAGCTGATTGGAGCATTGTCCTATACACCAAAAGATTGTGGGTTTGATTCCCAGTCGGGGCACGTGTCAGGGAGAACTGATTAATATTTCTCTCTCACATTGATGTTTCTCTCACTCTGAAAATCAATAAACATATTCTGTGAGGATAAAATTTTAAAAAAGAAAGAATATATCAACAGAAGGAGGCAGTCTGTGTGAAATATGAAAAGTGGGGATTGGAGAACCAGAAGGGCTGGGACTATCTGGAACTGTGTGGTGAACAGCAAACCTGGGATCTGTTCCATTCAAGGGTGTGCTCAGGACCCTTCTAGAGAACCTGCCCAGCCACAGCCCCCTTCTCCGGGCCTTCTCCGCCCAGTGATTGGTTGGTTCTGGAAGGCTTACTTGCAGTATACCACCCTGCCCCCAGGCCACCGTTGATTGCAGGAGCCAGGCACCTGACACAGAACTGGGCATTCGATTCGCCAGCAACGAAAATTATAATTAGGATTCAAAAGCTCTCGTTAGTTTCTTCTTGTTGCTTCCAATATAAACACAGGAGTTTCTGGAGCCCAAGTGGAGAAAAAGGTGCCTTACAGAGAATGCCCAGAGAACATGAGCTATGGCCTCTGCGATTTGGGGGCCTCAGATCCTGGTTTCTGAATCACGCCTGAGAAGTTAAAGGGCATGTGCAGGGCTGAAGAGGTATATGGCAGTAGAAGTAAGGGGTAATCACTTGGGAAGTATCAGCCTTCCCAGAATTCTTGGCGGGGAAAGGGTGCATGCGTTTTTCTCAGGCCTTTGAAAGGATGGCTTCAAACAAGAGCAAACTATTCTCTTACTGGGAGCCAGAGTCCAAAATCAAGGTGTTGGCAGGATCACACTCCCTCTGACTCCTGCAGGGAAGGACCCTTTCTTTGCCTCTTCCAACTCCTAGTAGCTGTTGGCAGCCTCCCTCTCATCTCTGCTCCCACCTTTACATGGCCCTTTTCCCTTTGTGCCTCTCTGTCCAGATTTCCCTCTTCCTTAAGAACACCAGTTCACCAAATCCACTATGACCTCATCTCCACTTATCTAATTACATCTGCCATTTGGAAATAAGGTCATAGTCAGAGGTTTAGGACTTCAATGTGTGTGTGTGTGTGTGTGTGTGTGTGTGTGTGTGTTGTTGTTGTTGTTGTTGTTGTTGTGGGGGGAGAGGGGGAAGTTCAACTCCTAACAGATGCATAGGTATTGAGGAAGAACTCTCAAGAACAGGCAGAATGGAGACACAGGTGTAGACGTGCTGTGGTAGAGTTTTTAGGAATACTTCTGGAGTAGTAGAGCCCATCATCAATATATGATGAGCATTTATCCTGAACATAGAAAAACGATTTTCTGTCCACATTTGCTTCCTCTGTACGCACATACACATTCCTTTAGTTCTCCCTTTCGTTTCCTTTCTCCTAGAAAAGATTTTAAAAGGCTGAAAAACTACCTTTGTGCATTTGGATCAATTTTCCATTTGAAATAGCTCAGCAAACAGCTGACTACACCTGATGGGCCCTTGGAACCCTCCAGATTTAAAAAGGGCTTGCTACAAAGAAAGTGGCAAAGGCCTATGTGGATTTTAGGAGAATAAAGGCAAAATTGAGGATCTGACATTAAAATAAAATATCCAAGAAACAAAGCAATAGGAAGGAGTTAATAAAGCCAAAGATAACAATGCAACATACAGGAATCAGACAAAAATGAGTCATTCTCATTGTTTGAATTAGCCCCTATAACTACAGCTTCTCTTACTAGGTGTACAGTAAGATAGGCTTTTTAAAAGAGCTCTTGATATCCCTTATCTTCCTCAGCAATTTAGTGAAAATTGAAGCTCTAGCCGGTTTGGCTCCATAGATAGAGCGTCGGCCTGGAGACTGAAGGGTCCCAAGTTCAATTTTGGTAAAACACAGTAGGGGGTGTGCAGGAGGCAGCCAATCAATGATGCTCTCTCATCACTGATGTTTCTATCCCTCCCTCTCCCTTCCTCTCTGAAATAAAATAAAAATGTATTTTAAAAAAGAAAATTGAAAAGATGACACAGACCCCATATGTGAAGTCAGCTGTGTCCTTCTTTCTCTTCTCCCCCACTCTTGGTCAGCTCAGGACATTGTTAGGATATCTTATTTGACTTCCTTCTTTCCAGGCAATGCATTATGAACCTATCAAATGATGTTTGGCAATCAATTCTTGATCTCTCCTGGAGGTCAGTCAATGACACCATCTAAACTGTCATCTCATTTCTTTCCTTGAAGAGAATCCATCTATTTCTTTTGAGCACATAGAGATTTCAGACACAGGTATGATACTAACCCATTCATGAACAAGATGACATTTTTTCTCATCAAGACTGTCAGACGTTGCTTCTGTGGGAAGATGGACTTAGTTATTAAAGGCGTCTCTTTCATTTAAAGTTCCAGTTAATATGCTATTAATTCATCTCATCTCTTCATTGTGAGGTCTCTTCATCTCTTACTTTTATTTTGGGGGTGGAAGAAGGATGTTGGGGATTCAGATATGGAGAAACGGAGGTTTAAAGCCAGAATTCTGAGGTTCAAATCAGGGGAAATTACAGACTGCTGAATATTCATGATGTAGACAGTATGTAAATGAGGCACATGATGATGTAAATATGTTGGGAGGACCCCCAAGGAGATAAATAGGGTAGAGATAATAGCCTAAAAATTCATAGGATAAAAGTAAAACAAGTGCAAAAACCTTGAAATTGTGGCTCCGTGATTGAGGGCATCATTTATAAGTTAAAGGCTTAAACATGTTCCTACTTTTTGTGCTCACACTCTATGTGTCTTTTTCACATGCAATGCCCATTTACTGAGAGCACAGTCGGTTGTGTGGAGTTTTCTTTCTCCTGCAGGTCCTGAATCTTTCAGAGGCAGACAGAGTGTTCTTTTCGGAGGGTTCGGTGAAAACTCCAACAGCCGGTGCATCTTTCTGAATGCCTGTGCTTCGAGTCGGCTGGGGGCCATTTTTTTTGGCTTTTCAAATTAATAATTTGAAAAAGATGCAATGCCTATCCATAATGACTTCATCTTGTCTGCAGAAATGATTCAAAACAGCAGTTGCTACACACAAGTTGGTCTCATTAAGTGAGATTTTGATGCAAGAGCACAGGTACGGGTGTCAGCGCTGCTGCTGGGTAACTACTTAACTGTGGAAATAATGGCCGAGCAGAAGGCGGGAGAGAGCATTAACACTGATCAGTATTCTGCTGGGGGTTCAGCATACTCGATTTTCCCTTTGTTTTCCGTTTGGAGCAATGTACTGCACTTAAGCAAAACTCCTTAGGGGTTGCAAGCAATGTAATTGCATTTTTTTTTTTTAAAAGAAAGAAATGTGCTTTAAAGAATATGCTAAGGTATTTCCGAAAATCTTTGTAGAGACCCTTATTTTATTCTATTGTCGGTTCCATCTCTTTGTTAGAATATACTGCTGAGGGGTTTTGATGTGCAAATAATTAAAAGGAATAAAAACAACGACATTCCCACAAAAATAAACAAAATCTTGTACATTATCTGGGAAGAAATACATTTCTTTGGTGAAACTTTTTTTTGACTTTATTTAAATGCAGAACCATGTCTCTTAACCGCGTCTGTTCACATAGCCTATAGCCTGCCGTTCTGTGTCTTTGACCTGATCTCTGAATAGTAATATGCAAAGGCAGCAACAACAAACCTGAGGGGGACAGAAATCTCAGTATCAAAAAGGTGGTGGTGGGGCCTAAGAAACATTTCCATGACAATTGAGACTGTCTTATAAAATGGTGACCAATGCTGAAAGTGAACTTGACTTTTTTAATGTAGAGTTCAGTGGCATTACGTACGTGCATTCACCTTGTTGTGCACCTGCCGCCATCCATCTTCAGAACTTCTTGATCTTCCCCGACTAAGACTCCATCCCCATTAAACACGAGCTCCCCGGCGCCCCCGACCCCTGGCAGCCACCATTCTACTTTCTGTCCCTGTGATGCTGGACGCATCTTGACAGTGATGCCAACTCTAAGTATTCCTTGACTTCAGGAACTTTTTGTTGTTTATTTCTAAAACCCATCAGAAAAAAATGCGCAGCAGCTGGGGAAGGCAAACACCTCCGGGGACCCATCTGAGAGACTGATTATGCCAATAACAAAGCTCATGCAAGGCGCTGTCATCCCCGAATGAGGCAGGCTCTCGCCCAGGTCGTGCCAAACTGAAGGCAACATTTCTGCTCTGAAATGGCCGGTGACAGAGAGCACATTTATGCTGCAAGTGGGAGAGGAATTCAATCACTGGGGCCCAGAAAAACCCGCGCATGGAAATGAATGTGTCCGGGATCTGGCATGCGCTCGTTCCTGAGAGAGGAAGCATTTGTTCTGGAGTCAGTGTGATTAAAGTGCCGCCGGGCCCATTGGCCCATTTGTCTCGCCTTATCTAATTACCAAACCAAGGTGAAGATTTGGAATGGTTAGCGATGGAGCCTACCCGGCCTTGAACTGGATGTGGTCCCAGGCCCATGAATGAAATGCTGTTTCCCCCCTCCCTCCTTCACCCTTCCTCCCCAGCGCCCCCACCTCCACCAGCAAAACAAAATGAATTCAAGTTGAAAAATAATTTACACAGGCAAAGTAGAGAGTGGAAAGCAAGACTAACAGGCAATCTGGAAAATTCTGAACCGGAGGAAAATGCTATTCCCTTAGTGGCAGAAAAGGGCCATTTCCCCCGAATTGTCTCAATAATTACTTCGATTCACCATTTCCCTTTGCCTATGTGAACACAACCTAACCTTAAATTATGCCTGTGGTCCCGGGGATGTCATTCTGGAAAGCCTTGCTTATAATATGTACATTTAAAAATTTTAACAAGTGTGGAGAGTTTACATAAGGAGAAGAAATAAGCACATGGGGACATGAACTTCCTGTAAAGAGAAAATAACCCGACCCTAAGAACAATTAGTCCATCAGTCCCACTTAAACATGCAGTAAACCATTTATAGATGCTCTTCAGGGGGAGTTTTCCCTGACTCAGGGGCATGAGTTCCTAAGTGCATGCCAACGAAAGACAGGATATTAATTTCTGTTCCCATGTGCAGTACTGGGAACCTTCTATCAGGGTTCTAGGGAGATCTCTTTCAGGACGTGAGAACAGCTAAAGATATGGTTTCTTTTTGCATATGTGTATTGCTAAGCACTCGGGGGCCATAAAAGGAAAAGAATACATCATAAAAATGAAAACTTTGGTAGGTTGTTCCACGTCACATATTAAATCATGGTCACAGCAGAATACATTTCTTTATCAGATTAGCTGGGAATGGCACAATAGACGGTTATACTTTGATGTGGGGAAGGGGGTCACTCAGAAGGTCGTAGGCATGTAGCCAAAGAGGACAGGCATCTTTGGGGGTCTGCAATTGGGGCAGTGGTAAAAGTGGAGAAGGGGATATAAAAGGGATAACGGGAGGTGGTGAGGTCTCAGAGAGAAGCCTTGTCCCGCTCCCCACCCCAGGGCTGGGAGGCTTTTGGCAGTTCTCTACAACATGGTGATAATTGGGCTTGTCCAGCAGGACTGATTCCACGTGAGAGGTGTATGCTCAGAGACTCTCCCACGGAGGAAGGTAGTAACTGGAAGCAAACTTGGGATGCGTGGTGGGTAGGCTGTGGCTCTGAGCTCTGGTTGCCTTGGGTAGCAGTCATTTTCTCCAGCTCTGAGGTAGGGTTCACAGCAGTGAGAAGAATGACTAAGCTTCCTTCGGAGGGATGTGGGAGAGGAGAGCCTCTCTTTTTTGCTCTGCAGTGATGTTCCCTAAAGAGAGGGGTTGTGGCCCTGGCTGACATGGCCCAGTGGTTAGAGCATCGAAGGGTTGTGGGTTCAATTCCCTGTCAAGGGCACATACCTGGGTTGCAGGTTCGATCCCTGCCCCAGTTGGGGCAAGTGTGGGAGACAATCAATCGAATTGTCTCACATCAATGTCTCCCCCTTTCCTTCCCCCCTCCCCACTGTCCCTTCCACTTTCTCTTTAAAAAATAAATAAATAAATGGGAAAAATGTCCTTGGATGAGGATTAACAGTGTGTGTGTGTGTGTGTGTGTGTGTGTGTGTGAGAGAGAGAGAGAGAGAGAGAGAGAGAGAGAGAGAGAGGTTTTAACATACAAGCTATAATTCATTAGGTTGGTGTGATGCCAGCCAATTAGAGCCGAAACTTCTTTTTGAGAGAGAACATGCCTTGTCCATGTATGGCTGCCCTTTGGCTCACCCGTAGTACCCAGGTCAACAGAACATAACTGAAGTCCCTGAGGTTTCATCACCTAACAACCTATGCTGAGTGAGTGATAGCAGCTGAGGTGGGAAAAGGTTGGTTTAGGCCACTGTCCTCCAAAAGTGGGAGGTTGGCAGCCTTGAAACTTACTGGACCCTTCCCTCAGGCCATGCACTTATGATACAAAAGCAGGACTGCCATGGACATGTGTGTAAAGAAGATGCACCATGTGTGGGTTGAGAGCACAGACCTGAGTATCAGATCTAGGTTCAGTCCTTGCCTCGACCACTTAGTGTTTGACCTTGGGCAGGATACTGTGTCTCAGTCTCTTCATCTATAAAATGGGAATGATACCTATACTTGTCTCATGGGATTGTTGTGAGAATTAAATGATATAATATATGTAAAGCACTTGGTATAGTGCCTGGCCTAAGACCCTGTATGGTAGGTATTCTTATTATCCTCATTTTATAAAGAAGGAAACTGAAGCTCTGAGAAGATAATCACTTTTGCCCAATGGGTGCCACATAAGTGTTATTGTCCCCCTTTTTGACAGAGGGCTTAGTGACTTGCTCAAGGTCATAACCTCTGGCCTTCAAAACTAGGAAGGTGTATTGGAATGCAACCAGTGAGAGCAGTCTCTTAAAAATTCCCAACCTTCACAAAAGAATCCACAAACCACAGCAAATGATCCTGCTCTTCTGCTTTCCTACAAGAAGCTGTTGTGGACACCAAGTCTAGACCTCCTTGCTCACAGGCAAGAGAAGAGAGTGGAGACTTCTAGAAAAATAGGCCTGATACTCAGGAATAACACAGAGACCATTAGAGTCTGTGTTTTATACGTGGACTTATTTATTCAACAAGAAATGTTTGTTCTGTAGAATAAATGATTAGATGGGCGTCACATACATTTAATAATATATAACTCCTTACTCTTTTTTGAAACTTCAAACCGTTAACTGGGGTTCCTTTTTCTATTCAAACAAGACAAATGATTTTGTATTTTTTTTCTTATTGAAGTGACCAATTTTTGTTGTTTAGCTGAGTCAATGAATTGTTTCAATGTCTTGAATAAAAGGACAGTGTTTGAGTTGCCACATGGCTTTCTATCGGCTCTCATGACCTAAGTCCAATCAGTGAAATGGTGGCTCAGATAGAACTTCTCCACTGAATTAGATCCTCTCCCTCCTCATTCAGTTGCCTATTCCTTTCACTAGCTCATCTAAATCAGCAAGTTGTTTTGAATATAATCATTTCCCCCCACATTGTCCATAACCACAAATAATCACCATCTTAATATGTCATGTGTTCTATCAGCAAAACAGGAAAATTGAATTTCTTGTTTTCCCTTTCTATTTCAAGATAATCTTGGGAGAATTAATGGGATATGTAATGCAATTTTAAAACTATAAATCTATTTCCCTTAATATGTTCCCAATATTACTACATAATAGACAGGTATTACTGTGAGGTTTGACAGCGGTACCCAACGCTTATTTGTTCCATTGATTTTCTTCTGCCACAGGTGCACTGAAGTGCAAAGTGTTACATCTACTTGCTGCTTGTTTTTGTGGTCTGTTGGGAAGAGAATCATAGATAGAGCTCTTTAATTTTAGGATTGGAAAAAAATCTGAAAGGTAATATTGATGAGATATGAGTGTTTAAGTCTTTTCAGCTTTCTGAACAGGAGACCAAATAAATCAAACGTTTGATTTGTAAATAAACTCTGATAACAAACATTTTCCATTATTTAGCACAATGCCTAACCACATATATACTTATTAATTATAAATGTCACACAAAAGAGTCTTGGGTATATGATGCTAGCCATCTATCAAATATTAGAATAAGGCACCATTTTCAAGATGGTTTGGCATACTGAATGACTACTGTCATTTATTTCCTCAGTGAAATATGTGTACATTTATATCTCAGAACCAAGATACGGAGAAGCGATTCTTTCTCCCAGTTGTATTCTCTGGCAATACTCTCCTCACCAAAACTGCAACTTGTTAGGGAGTTGTCAGGTAACATTGCAGTTCACCCTTTGTCTTGAACACAGTCTTCAGACCCGGGTGTGAGCTGCCCCTCTGAGTCTTCCATGCCAAGGTGTCCCCTGTGTCCACAGTCCTCACCCATAACTTCAGCACCACCATGCTAACTGCTCAAGGCCTGTGGACTCACATTTCTCCAACTAGATTATAATCTCCTTGATGCAAAACAAGCATAAGAAAGGGTTCTGACTCACATTTCACTTTTATCTCTTACTAGAGGCCTGGTGCACGAATTTGTGCACCAGTGTGGTCTGGCCATCCTGCCCAGATGGGGGTCATCAGGCCAGGCTATTGTGGGGGAAGGGATGCAGAACATTGACCCACTGGCCCTGCCCCCAGCGGGCCCTGCCCTCGATTGGGGTGGGGGGGTTGGGGGACCAGCTGGGGAGAGGGGCTGTGGGAGGTTGGGAGGGGTCCGATTGAGGCTCCAATTGGGCCAGTTGGCCACCACAGTGTGCATCATAGTGACCAGTCACTTGGCTTTTATATATATAGATGGCCTATAGCACGAAGTCAGGCACATAGGAGGTACTCAGGGAGTAGTTACTCACTAATTTCTCTGTAAAGGACAAAGATAGATCTATTCTTCTTCTGTGAGACATGAGAAGTATTTTTTCAGTGATTACATAATGAGTAGCTTTAAGTAGGAATAAAAAAACCACACAGAGGTCGGAATCTATAGTTTGTGGTTTAACCTTTCTCCTGGGAAATGTTTAAACATTTTCCCCAAACAGTCAAGACTTTAAAAAATTGTGGTTTCCAGTACTTATCCAACATGTAATTCACAGGGCTGAAGCCTGCCCTTCCTGCCCACCTTCCAGTCCTCCTCTCACCTCTGCCCTGGCTCTTATTTCTCTCTCCCATGGTCCATTGTCCTCAGGCTACCACCTTCCTGATTTTTTGTTTATTCTTGGCTTATTATAGCCACAATCAGTAAGGCTTTCCTCAGAATCCACATAAATCCTGATATTTTAAGGAAAATGAAGAGTTTTCTGAACATATTATTTCCATTTAGAAAAATTTGAAAGTCGCAATTTGAAAGGAAAGAAAATAAAAACATTTATTAACCTACATCCCAGAGATGACTGCTGCTCATAGTTGGTAATACCATTCTACTTTCTAGCCTATATTCTAAACATTTTTATGCATTTTATTATTTCACAAAACTGGAATTATTCTGTACATGATATAAAACTTTTTCTTACAATGTTACATATTTTTCTACCACAATGACTCAAACCATTTGCTATGTTTGAGAATCACCTAGAAAGGATGTCCAACTGCCTATTCTCTCTCTACATATATTATTGATTTTTTACAGAGAGGAAGGGAGAGGGATAGAGAGAAACATCAATGAGAGAGGAACATCGATCAGCTGCCTCTTGCACACCTCCTACTGGGGATGTGCCCGCAACCAAGGTACATGCCCTTGACCAGAATCAAACCCGGGACCCTTCAGTCCGCAGGCCGACGCTCTATCCACTAAGCCAAACCGGTTAAGGCTAACTGCCTATTCTTGGTTCTTCTGCCTGGAGACCCCTAAATCAGTGGGTTTGGAGGAGTGTCCAGAGTCTGTGTTTTTGCTAACCATGCTTTCTCAACCATACTTTAAGAAACATGATTCTACAACCTAATTTTCATAGCTTGCATAGTATTCCATTGTATAGATATATACACATACTTCATTATTTATACTATCTTAAAAATTCTCATTTCAGGAGTTGCTCCTACAAGTAGAATGAAATAGAGTGATATGAGGAAAAGAAGGATCTGAGGTCCCCAAAACCTAAAATCTATTTAATATGTTGGTTTAACCTACTCATAGTGTCATTTTATTCAAACTATCTGTGAGTAAGTCCTGGGAATGAATAGGTTCTCCCAGTAATTTTAGGGGTGAATTTGGTTGGCAAAAATTACTTTTGAAAATTTTACAGAAATGAAAACTACTGCTACAAAATCCAAGTATAGCCCAAGTACCAGTATATTTACACCAAAAATGTCAAGAAAATCCCATTGCCCTAAGCCCTTCCTACATTTTCTATATCCTAATTCCTCCATGACTTCATGTGCAATGTCTCTGCAGATTTCTCCTAATGTGTATGCCATTGCTGATGTCTTTCCAGAACATGCTTACTCTTGACTGTCTTATAAACCCTTCCCACCATCTTCTCCACCACTATCTGAATATCTCTGTGGGTGCACACCATTGATAACTGTCCAAGGTGTATTTAAAAACCTGACAACATAATACATGGGCACTTCAGCTAATGCCTGGGTGAGGCGAGGGAGGATGAGATAACATCAGGAGGATCAGGAATCTGTTTTTCATGGTGGATTAGCCAGATAAGCTTTTGTTAACTTTGGAGGCCACACCTGCTTAAAGTCAGCGGTGGCAGAACTCTTGACAATATTGCCTGACAGGGAGACCCCACTGACTGACTTGACCTCTGCCCCACGTGCAGTTCACTGTTTACATCTGTCTGTTATCATAAGGCTCGTGGAGACATACGTAGGACTGGGGAGAGTGATGGGAGCTGGCAATGCTAATGGGGCAGCAGGTAGCTGGGAGTACTGTTTATAAATGATCACTTGGTTAGGTTTAATCTTTGTTTGAAGCTCTTCATCTTTAAGCAAATGATTTTTAAGGAGGAAAAAAAGTTTGTCTGATTTTGATCTGTACAAAGTATCATCCAGTGTAAATATATTGGTCAAAGAGAAGACTGAGAACGCACAAGTCCTGAGACGATGGTGATGGTGATGATCATGATGATGATGACAGAAAGTTCCAAAGGTTTGAGATGTTTAGACAGTTTATCTGAGAGGCTCCAGCTGCCTCAAGACAGAAGCTCAGATAATCTCAAAACATGAGCCCTATAAGTGGCCTGTAAAGAGATACCGGTTTCAAGCATTCCCTGTTCCCAGTGACGAGAGCTCATATGCATGAGCCTTTCTTACATGCCTCCATGGTAGGCACCTGGGTATGTGTCCCAGTTTCTCTGTAGTTAGTGGTGCTGCTGAGGACACTCCTCTACATGCCCCTTGTGTGTGTTCCCTGAGTTATAGACCTGGAAGTGCCCACAGGTCTGGAGCCCCGGCTTCCGGCCGGGCGGTTTAGAACCGGGATCTTGGCCTGTGGATATTCTACAGAAAATTGCTGGAGCAGCTTCTCCAGGCAGAGCCACCTGCCTGCCCCCTGGAGGGCTTTTTATAACCAGCCTCCTGAGGGACGTCCTGAGGAGTCTCGGGCCTCCTCCATGCCCCCGGAGACTCTCAGGCGTCTCCCCCAGTGTCGCTGGGGTTGCTTTTCTTTCCCCGAGACCGGATGGGACTGCTGTAAAGCAGCTCTGCCACACACACAGCCTTCACGCACAGCCTGGCCCGTCTGAGCTCGTCCTCTGCCTCCTCCAGACTCAGAGGGCAGGGGTGGGCCAGGGAGCTCTGGGATCAGAAATCTGGCACCAGATTTGAAGTCAGGCAGCCCAGGTTGAAATCTGACACACAGGCAATAGAGTAACCTGGTGGGGTGGCGGGGGCAGTTCACTATTTTTAAATGTCAGAGAACAAATAATAACAATCCTTTAATTTTGGCTTTCATCTTCCTGTTCCGATCTCTCTCGTTTACTTAAGCACGGAGTCTGATGACAGCTGGCAAGCTCACAAACAGAAAATGAAGATAGACTGGCTCTGACTGCCAAGGGTTATCTCCTAATGAAGTCCTGTAAGGAATTCCTCGCTGTCTGTCCCTAGCTGGCCTTTGCTGGAAACAGCTATAAAACCTTATCCGCTAACGCCAAGGACCGCCGTTGTTCTCCCTCACCAAGTCCCAGTTCACCTCTTTCCACCCAAAACCACTTGCAGCATAGACTAGTGATGACAAGCCCGAGTTTCACTACTTACCAGCTGTATGACCTTTAGCAATCTTTAAGTTTCCCCCCATCTATACAATGGGCATACTAATCGCTCCTATCACATAATAACTGTTTGAAGGGTTAAATGAGATATCTCCCATGAACATTTAGGTAAGGGGTGGAATGTTTTAAGCACTCAGTAAAGATTAGCTCAGTGATTCTCAACTGAGGCTGGTTTTGCTCCCAGGGGGCATTTGACAGTGTCTAAGTGTTACACTTTGGGAAGGTGGTGCTGCTGGCACCTAGTGGGTAGATAGCGTTCAGGTGTGCTGCTAAACGGCCTACAATGCACAAGACAAAAAAAAAAATTCTCTTCAGTACAACCGAGGTTGAGTGGATTAGCTTCATGGCAACGTAGAACACTATAAATGGAAGAGGTATGACAAATGATCAATCCTATCAACAGTTGAGTATTTTGCCGAAACAAGTGGTGCTCATGGAGGAGGGGTCCGTGTGCAATGTGTACATCTGTTCATCACAGTTTCCTTGTTATCCTATAACACGTGCTCAGCTTGCGAACAAAGAAGAGCCCAGCATATCCTGTGCACTTAGCTCCCTTCATTCCTTTGATCTTAAAAGACAAACTGCTGAGTCCTGAGGCTTCACTAATTTATTTTAATGAATAATTGTTCCCCTTATAAAAGAAATGCCATATGAACTTGTTGTTTAAAGAATTGCAGCTTACCATTCTTCTGGACTTTGCTGTGAGCCTGACTTCATGCCTAGTTGGAGCAGACTCCTTAACTGGCTCAGCTTGGTGAGGCTGCCAACCTCTTGAAAGCTATGTCATCAATTCACGTTTATTGAACAGCATCTATTTGCTGGAGAGATAGTCACGAATAAGGTGAATACATGGTCCCAGTCTAGTCAGGAAGGTGGAAACTCTACACCTAGTTACCAGCGTGAAAAGTGTTATGAGAGGGGACGGGTGACGCGGAGCTTTAATGGAGTCCTAGAGGTGCAGGAATGCTTGCTGAGAAAGTGACATTTAAGCTTGTCACATGAAGGACTTGTGAGGTAAGAGCCTGTGGAGACTGGAGTTG
>NW_006383016.1:3559972-3587991 GCF_000327345.1 Myotis davidii | reverse complement strand
GTTTCAGAAAGAAATAGATCCCACAGGCCCACCGTCAGCAATAAAGAGCAGTTTATTCTGGTCTGACCTGCAGGTGAGCTTTACCATGAATGCAGAGATGCCAAATTTAAAATCACAATAGGACAGATTATTTTTAGTATAGATATGTCTTATACATGGAATATAATTGACCAAAAAACTATTTATTATTCATCTGAAAGTTTTTGCTCACAAACCATTAGGAAACATTAGGAAAACTTTCGTTCATGTATTCACTTTCGGGTCCTTACTCAAACAGGGGTCGCCTAAGACCATTCTGCACATCAGACATTCTGCATTACGATTTATAACAGTAGCAACATTACAGTTATGAAGTAGCAACGAAAGTAATTTTATGGTTGGGTCACAACATGAGGAACTGCATTTAAAGGGCCAGAAGGTTGAGAACCACTGCTGTAGGCTCATTTAAGGCATGGATTCTGTTTCATTGTGTTTTTTAATTCACTACAGTATCTTCAGCACCTACAACAGGTCCTGACATGAGGTAGGTGTTCAGTAAGTAGCTGTTCAAATCATCATCACTCATTCATTCATTTGTAAACTCTTGTGGTTAGAAGCATAGACTCTAGATAGAGACCCATTGACTTGAGCTTGAATTATGGCTCTACAGTATATCTGTTGTAATGTCAGATGAGTTTTATAACTTTCCATACCTTAGTTTCCTCCTCTGTAAAGTGGGTATTAGAATAGTACCTCCTGAATGGATGTGATAAGGAAAAGATAATTCCCATGAAGTCCCTAGCACAATGCCTGGAACATTATAAGCATTTAATAAGTGAAACTTGTTATGCAGGTAACGAATATTTGTTGAGCATCCTTTCTGTCTCTCAGAGTGCTCTGCGTGTTGGGATGATCACAAAAAGCAATTCATGATCTTGGCCCGTGAAGTGATGAGAACCTGGTGAGGAAATAAGAAGACAGTGTTCATAGGTTATGATAAATGGTGCAGCAAAATGATGTCTGGGAGCATTAGGAGGACAGCTGACCCAGAGCTGGGTGGGTAAGGGGAGTCAGGAAAGGTTCTATGGAACAGTTGATATCTGTCTTGAAATAATATGTTGTTAATCGGAAGAAGATGAGATGGGGAAGGGGAGGGTAGAGGAAGTATTCCAAGAAGCAGGATCAGTGGATGTCAGAGCCCAGAGCAAGGAGCAAGCACAGAACTTGGAGATGAGCAAGCTGGTCAGAGTGGCTGGATCATGGAGAGAAGCATGAAGAAGGGAGGAAATAAGAGAGGAGCCTGGGGACCAATAGGCCAGATCATGAAAGGGCTTGATAAGCCTTGTCAAGGAGTTTAGAATCCAACCTGGGGGAAGGGAGGGCCTTTATGGACAAAATTTACATTTGAAGAAGATGTCTCCATCTTCAATACGGAGAGAGTAAGGAGCTTTGGACAGTCATCCAGATAAAACAGGATGGGGGGCTGAAATTCTTGGGGGTGGGAAGATGTGACTTAGTTAGATGACAATTAACAGGAGAGCAGAGAAGTTTTGAGGATTAGTTGTCTAAGAACCTCTACTTCATGTGAATTTATTCTTATAATGTTGTTGTCTGATTTTGCTAACAGTTTAATGCTGACCTTACAAAATAAGTAGAGAAATATTCCATCATCTCGAATTTACTGGAGGAGTTTGTATAGAATTGGAATTATTGCTCTTGGCAGAATTCACCAGTGATGTCATCTGGGCCTGGAGTTTTCTTGTGGAAAGGTGGCTGATCGTGATGTTCTAATATTTTATATACTTGCTAATTTTTTGCCTAGCTTTTCTATTATTGAGAGTAGAGTACTGATAGCTCTGACTATTACTGTTGTCTTATCAATTTCTACCTTCAATTCTGCCAGTTTTTGCTTCCTATATTTTCAGGCTTTGGTATTCGATCCATTCATGTATAAATTGTTATAGTTTCTAATGAATTAACACCTTTATCATTTTAACATGTCCCTCTTTGTTTCTAGCATTTATTTTTTGTCTTACACTCTATTTTTTCCTGATTATTATTATAGCCACTCCAGCTGCTACAGTGGAACATCAAAAATACGATTATTACAACTTTTAAAGTCCTTGCCTGCTATTTCCATAATCTCTGCTAGTTCCCTGTCAGTTTGTATTGATTGGTTATCCTCTTCAGTAGGAGTAGTGTTTTTTAGCTTCTTTGCATACCTGGTAATTTTGGATTGGATGCCAAACATTATACATTTTTTTCTTGTTGGGTAGAGGATATTTTTGTATTCTTATGAATATTCTTGGGCATAGTTCTGGGATGCAGTTAAGTTACTTGATCCTTTTGGATCTTCATTTTTATTTGTTAAGCAGGCCCAAAGCAATGCCTGCTCTAACTATCCCCCAATCCTGAGGCAAGACCTTCTTCACTACTCGACCCAGCACCCCTTGAGTTATAGGCTCTCCCGTCTGGTTGGTGAGAGCAAGCACTATTCCCAGCCTGGCATGAGCCCTGGTACTCTTCCCTCTTACCCTTTTGGGTAGGGCTTTCTTTCCTTAGCCTCAGTTATTTTCTTTGCACGCATGCATGACCAGTGGTGACGGCTGCCTCTGAGACTCTTTCTCTGAGCAACTCTCTCATTTGCAGTGCGCTGTTCTGCCAACAACACTCTCTGTAGATTCTCAGCTCTCTCTTCTCAGCTGGAGCCCCTTGGACTCTTGTTGGTTTCCATCTTTCCTGTGCCATCACCTAGAAGTATTCTCCGTGCAGGAAGCAGTGGTAGTCATGTGACTCTTTTCTCCCATCTCTCGGGAAGGACAGTCCTTTGTTGCCTGAGTCTAGTGCTTTAAAGAAAATGCTTCATATATGTTGTCTTTTTTGGAGGAGAAGGGATTTCAGGCAGGGGGAAAAGGTGGCCCCTGTTCCTCCATCTTGGCTGGAAGTGGAGTTATTTTGAATCTGAAAAATTAAATTATTTTACTCATAAATACTTTAGTACATATCTATAAAAGATAAGAACATACAACTACAATATAAAAGCATACAACTACAATACCTCTATCTCACCTTTTAAGATTGATGATAATCTTAAAATATACATTGTTCAACTATGTCATAAGTGTCACTTTATTTTAACCATTTGTTTGCTTGAATCAAGATCCAAATAAGGCTCATACCTTGAGCGTAGATGATGTGGCTCTTAAATCTCTTTTTATCTTTGGGTCACTCATCCATCTCCTTCCTCTCTCCCCATACCTCACTTTCTCTGTTTATTTATTTATTTTTTGAAGGAACCAGTCTTTGCCTTGTGGAGTTTCCTGCCATTGTAACTTTTCTGACCCACTCCCATATTTCTCTGTTCTCTGTATTTCCTGCAAATTATGAATGGATATAGCAATTTGATTAGGTCCAGGGTCCATGTCACTTTTTCATGTGCTTTATTAGCTCGTTATATATGAGCTAATTATGATGAAATTCCTGAGAAACCACAGAACAGGATTATTATAAGTTCTACTACCAGAGGCTCCTCAAAGGCATGCTTTGTGAATCTACTTCTTTATTTACCCTATCTAACTTAGGATCATTCCGTCATGTGTAAGAGGAGCCCTTTAATTCCATGAATAGGTTAATACAGGGCAAGAGATAACCCAGAAAATGTAAAAATATATTGAATTACAATCCTGAGTTGAGTGCCCTAGAAAGGACATAACAAAGAAAACTGACTATGGCTGAATTGACACTGGTGTGAATTTAATTTCAGATTTTATTATCCTAATTTACACATTCATAAAAATGAAATAGGTCATTATCAAGTGCTTAGTTTTCAATGTAAGTCATAAAAATGTGTACACATACAATCTAGCCTGACTTATAGTTAGGATTTTCATTATGGTCCCAAGTGATCTGGCACCATAGGATAAGACTGTGGTGAAAAAAAAAACTTATTCGTCTTATTCCTCCCTTTCTTCATTCATTCACTCACCCACTCATTTCTTCACATAATTTGTCAGTAATGCAGTTATACATCCACTCGTGAATGAAGGTGGCAGACACAGGGCACACAGTGATGCATAGGAGGGAGGCCTTCTCCTTGAATGCTTCAGCCTCGGGAGACGTGGAGGAACAGCACAACCTTGAGTGTTATAAGAGAGGGTTGGAAAAATTGCTGGGGGGAGAGGGGAGAGGGGAAGGGGAGTCCAAAGAATGAAACGACGTCACCTGCTGTGCAAACTCAGGAAAAGGGGATCTTGCCTCGGCTTTCTGAATTTTACTACTGAAAGCACATATAACTTTTGATTACCTTCATAAAAGAGCAAAATATTTAATGTTTGCAGTAGATACTCTCTAAGCAACTGTCTCGTCCTAACATTTTCTGAGATTCTGAGCTCCGAGATCTCTGTGCTGGAAGTTGTTGGTCATGGTGACAGAATCAGCCCAGGACTCTGTTTGTAGGAATGACTGTGATTTGGGGTAATGGAGAGATGGAAAAATAAGGGAAAGGTCCCAAAGGGCAGGGATGAGAAGCAAAGACAGCATGATCCAAAGCTCAAAACCCCATCTGTGAAGCAGACTGGGTTCCAGGAGACACCAGATCCAAGGGCAAAAGTATAAGATCCATCATCTGTATGTACCCTGAGATCAAAGTCCGCACCTGATACCTATTGTACACTTACTGTATGCCATGTACTGTTTTGTTTTCATTTCTTAAATCCTTATAAACACCCTATGGCAGGGGTCCTCAAACTACGGCCCGCGGGCCACATGCAAATACAAATATTGTATTTGTTCCCGTTTTGTTTTTTTACTTCAAAATAAGATATGTGCAGTGTGCATAGGAATTTGTTCATAATTTTTTTTAAACTATAGTCCGACCCTCCAATGGTCTGAGGGACAGTGAACTGGCCCCCTGTTTAAAAAGTTTGAGGACCCCTGCTATGGGATAGTTTTTACTCACCCTGCTTTACAGGTGAGAAAGCAGGCACAGGGAGGCCAAATGAGTCATAGGTAGTAGGTGGCAGAGCTGACATTTAACCGGGAACATCTGATGCAGGGGCTGCTCTCTCATGGGGGAGGACATGTCACAGGAATGTCAATCAGCCAGCTGGAGACCCAGGGGAACTGAGGGTATCATTCCAGTTGGGTCTGAGGCCTAAGAACCACGAGAGCATCTCCTGGCTGAGAAAACAAGCCCGAATCAGGAGTGAAAATGCCGTGCAGCTTTATCTCTGTCTTCTAGTCTTGGCTTCTCAGGCTATTTTCTCCTTTCTACTGAGTTCTATTGCTTCTAAGCTGGAAAACAAAACAAAACAAAACAACAGCTGACTCCAAAGAGTTCTGGTCTAGGCTCTGTAACTGGCTGTGTGATCCCAGCAGGTAACTTGACCTGTCTGGACCTCAGGTTCCTTATCTCTAAAGTGGCCTAGATTTTCAACATCCCTTTCAGCTCTAAAGCCTTATGATTCTAAATGAAATCCATAAAGCATTTATGAGAGAGAGTCTCTGACAGGCCCCCACCCCAGACACTTCACGTGACATTCACTGCATGGCCACCACCACCTGTTTCTCCAGCCCTCTTTCTGGAGCCCTAAGCTCCATGTAAAACCGGGAGGTGCCCTCCCCTTGACAACTGGGCCATCTTCTTCCTACTTTCCTACTTACTGCTCCCATGATCTCACTCCCTGCTGCTTGAAAATTGTTCCATCTTGCCAAACAAATTCCAAGCCTGAGTCCTCTCAAAATCTTTTTTAAGCTCCTCACCAGGTAAAGGTTTTATCTCCTTGGAACTTCCATAGTATTTTGTTCATAAACTTTCATCATACCCAACATACTCTACATTATATATATGGTTATGTCCACTTCTAAATTCTAATGTCTTGGAAGGAAGCACATTGCTAACTTACTCTGGTGTGCTTCCATTTTCCCAAACCTCTACCATGTTGTCCTGTGTATGGTGTGTTTAGAACTTAAAAATGGTCCACTGAAAAAAATGAACAAAGAAATGAATGTGCAAACTGGTGAAGGAAAAAGTGAGCAAATGTATAGAAACTTGGTAAAAAATTTTAAAATAACATGACATACAAGGAGAAAACAGAGAGCAGGTTTAAAAAATAAAAAAGCCAGGCAGGGAGCCCTGGCTGGTGTAGATCAGTTGGTTGGAGCATCATCCTGTACATGGAAAAGGTTGCAGGTCTGATCCCCACATGTGTACAGGGTGTGTAAGGGAGGCGACAGGTCCATGTTTCTCATATCAATGTTTTTCTCTCTCTCTCCCTCTCGCTTCCTCTTTCTCTAAAATCAATTGGTCTATGTCTATATCTGTATCTATATATCTTTGTCTGTCTATCTATCTATCTATCTATCTATCTATCTATCCATCCTTGGGTGAAAATTTTAAAAAGCCAGGCAGGGAAAAATAACTTCAGATTCCCAGAGTTAACTTCCTTTATGTCTCAGAAATATGGGGGCGGGGGCGGGGGGGGGTGAGTCTGAGACCACACTCATGGCCAGATAGCGGCCAGGTGCCAGTTCCAGGGCAGCTTGCCGTGGGTTAAAGGGACATTCGGTTCTTTCAGGACATCAACAGAACTGTGGAGCGGGTCAAGCTGAACTTTGCTAAGTCATTAATTCCCCCCTTTCATCTTCATGGGTTTAACTGTAAATCATTCCTCATTCCTCTGGTCTCTGTTTTCTTTTCTCAAGTTTGTTCCAGTGATTAGAGCCCCGAATAAAAAATGCAAATGCTAAATTTCCCCTTGTGGAGTTAAAAAGGAAAAAAAGACCAAAGACCTGGCATTTGCAATAAACAAGCATCCCTGAAAGCCACCTGGCTGTGCTGAGGTTCCTGCTGGTGGGGGTTTATAAATCGCATCTTTAGACAGTGCAAAAGGTCAAAAACGCCAACAAGTTAACTTCCAAGAGTTTAAATTAAGAGGAGGAAAATAAAGAGTTAGGTAAACACCTGGATCGTTTCTATGCTCCGGTGATCCAAAATAGATAGGACTCGTCTCTGAGATGGTTTTATTTCCCTTGGAAGTTCTGGAACATGTAAATGTGGGGAGGGCAACCTGCGGCTGAAGTCAAAATGTGGTGTGTTTTTTTTAAGTGCCCGGATGCATATAAGGCAGAGACAGCAACCAATTTCCAGAAGAGAAATCACACCGCATTGGGCACAGCCATCCGTGGTTCCACGTAATAGCAACATCACTCACACGGAACTTGGTTTCACTCGCTGATATTAAGAAAAATTGTTGCCTGCACTATGATGCACAGGGCTGTCAAAACCACACACACATGGCCTTTGGTCTGAAAATTATTTTGTTTTTATGGCATCAATTCAGCAGTGCAAAGTTCATACATTTGTGTTAGGCCTATGAGGGCCACAGCACATCGCAAGAAGGAAACAAAACCGTGCCGCTGAGAACATGTAGGTCCCGCTCCTGAAATCGCCATCCCGGTCCACCTCACGTTTTGGAAAGGTGCAATGTCCAAAGGGGCCTGCTTCGGGATTTATGACAGAGGTGGTTTCTCAAATCTGTCATGACATTGATTGACACGCCTTCTGACGGATGGCTATACAGTGATGGCGAACCTATGACACGCGTGTCAGAGGTGACACGCGAACTTATTTTTTTGGTTGATTTTTCTTTGTTAAATGGCATTTAATATAAAATAAATATCAAAAATATGTGTTTGTTTTACTATGGTTGCAAATATCAAAAAATTTCTATGTGTGACACGGCACCAGAGTTAAGCTAGGGTTTTTCAAAATGCTGACACGCCGAGCTCAAAAGGTTTGCCATCACTGCGTAGGAGGACCAGCCATGAAGGTAAAAACAACTGCAGCGAAGAGCATGCCAAGGAGTAGGGGCAGATCTGTCCAGCAAGTTTCACAGCTTCCAGCTTTAGCTCCCAAACCAAACTGGCCACAGGAGGTGTTATTTCTGTTCTCATTTCAATCCGGGAACAGGCTGTCTTTTTGAGGCAGAATTTTGACAAGGTCAGCGGTCTCTAGTATTGGGGATACAGTTTAGGATGCTTCGATTATTAGGCTCAATAACCTGGACCAGTTAATTCTGGTGTCGTGATAGACAGCACATGTATCCTGGGCAATAGTAGCAAGTGTGGAACTAAAGGCTCTTTCTGGATTTATGATAATATCAAGACCGCCTGTATGCCAGTGGCCATAAGTGTTACTTGTAAAATGATCACTATTTTCTTTAATGAGCTTGCAGTCTTTTTGTATAAACCTCCACCGTTAGACACAGATGTGTCATTTCAGAATCCGAATGCAGTGGTGACTGCTGTTTCAGTAGAATGTGACCTCAGCAAGGCAGGAAATGAAGGATGAAATAGAAAAAGGGGAGTGCTTTACAGCTGGGAAATTGGCCTCCGTTTGCAAGAACACACAATGCCACTGCTGCATTATCTACTCAAGATGGACAATCATTTAAAAAATTGATGTTTTATAATTAAATGTGTTTTCTGTAAAAAAAAAAAAAAAAAGACAAAGAGCCCTAATTGCATCCATGTGGGGGTTTAATGCGCTTGTGAGAAAGTCAACTTGGCCTGAAGTGGACCAACTCTGAGGTTCTGTTTGGGGAGGTTTTTCTCGGCGAGGGAACTGGGCTATTGCTCAGGAACAGTGATGGGTGGCATCAACAGCCTCACACAAGGATTGCTTTTAGGGAACATTTGAAAATGAGCCCATAAAGACAAAACTGAAACCTATCATTTCTTTGTAAGAGAAAAATGAGTAGAACTGGGTCTGTACACTGATACCGGTTGAGTCCCTGGGAGGTTTCCCGGTGGGGTAGTTTTGGATCAGGAGCCACGAGCAGAGGAATGGTGAGTTTCTGGACACTGACTTTCTGGGGAAGGTTTCCTGAAAGCGCCGGAAAGTAGCTGTTTCTCTTAAAGGACCCAAGCCAGAGAGTATTTACATGCGACTCGATGCTCGGCCTCTAAAAAGTTCTGAAGGCAGCAAATGCAGAACTCTCTTCCTTGGTTTCTCTTTACTTTCTTTCTCGTTGATTCTCAGCAGCTAAGGGGGAGGAGTGGCTGGTCTTTTCCAGGATCAGCTGCACTCACGAAGAGCTGAATTTTGAAACTTTAAATGGAAAATGGGTGAATCCGCAAAGCAGTTGCCCTCGAAGTGAACAAGTTCTCCTGTGCGTCAGGAGGATGAATCCAAACTTGGTGTGCCATGCCGTTCTCCCTCACATCAGACCTAAGGGACCAACAGGGAGCCTGGCATCCACCCTCCCACCCTGCCCAGCCCCGGTCTTTGTGAGGACACAACCCACAGCACCTGCAGAGCGGGCTGCGGGCACGTTTCCGGGACCATCACTGTGGGGCCACATTCTGGGGCCCGCTCCTCTCCTCCCCCGTGTGATAGCAATGAAGGGACACTGGGAACAGACTCAAAGCCTTTGTCAATTTGTGGTCTTGCCTCCTGCTTGGTGGGGATCCAGCCCACTTCACATTTGCAATCTGTCCTCAACCTGCTCAGTGGCAATGTTGTCTCCTAAAGACAAGGGTTGGCTCTGGAAGGAAGAGCTGATGTTGAGCAGCCACCTTCTGGGCCCTGCACGGAGGACAGGAGCCACATGGAGATTAGTGGTCACAAGTAGAGGCTATTTTTAAAGATATTTGTATTGATTCCAGAAAGGAAGGGAGAGGGAGATAGAAACATCAATGGTGAGAGAAACACCCCACACTGGGGATCGAGCCCGCAACCCAGGAATGTGCCCTGACCTGGAATCTAACCGTGACGGCCTGGCTCATGGGTTAATGCTCAACCATTGAGCCTCACCAGCCAGGCTGCAGCATCCCATTTTTGAAAATCACTAACACATTTGTTTTTTGGGCAGGTAGAGAAATATACTCAGCAGTTAAAATCATTTTGGCTTATGCTATGTTCCATGAATGCAACTGGCCTTCTTCTTGAAATATTAGCAGCCCCAGAGTTAAAGGGTTTTGTTGAATTCATAACTAGAGAAACAAGAACATGTAGGTCTAAACTTGCAATAGTTTTATGTGGAGTAAGGATTGGAGGGAGGGAGATACACAAGAGAGAGGAAGATTCTTTGATTCCAAAGAGGCTATGACAGTCCCCGTCTCCACATAACAGTCATCGTTAAACAGACCAGAGCTGACTGTCCTTATTTAGCCTTGTAATGGCATCAGGAGAGAACTGTATGCCTCCACCTCCACTTGATCTTTTATTGGCACCTTGACCTGTACACCTTCATGCTTATCTCCAAAAGAATGATGCATCTACTGAAGTACATCAGAAACAAGCTCAACTTTGAGGAGAGAGTCAGAGACAGAGGATGAGCCACTGGCGAGGGGAAAGCACAGCCCAGACCCTCCACTTGTTGCTGCACTTTCTCTGTGTGTCAGGTGCACTTGGACCTCGGGGTGGAGAGGAGGATGAATAGTTCTGGTTTGGGTGTTTCTCCAAAGTGGTGCCAAATGGATTGTGCTGGTCCAATAGAGACTCTAACTAATCTGCTTAAGGCTCAGAAGGGAATGCTTGGCTTCCTGGGCCACCAGGGAGAAAGCTGGGAGGAGGGGCTGGTGATGTGTATGGGGAAAGGAGCAGGAGAACGGGCAGGTCTAGTCCTTTGTGCTCACTGCCTCCTTTTATGTGCCATAAGCCGTTGTTCAAACCTGGTTTTCTTTGTTTGATTAAGGCCTTTGATTCGATAAAGCCATTCTCCCTGAAATCAGGTACAACCCCAAATTGCTGCTTGTGATATGTCAGGGGCTCTATGTGACCCTTACATTGCTTTTGGTGTGGCCGCTCTTGCTTGCCTTGTCTATTCTTTGGAGGGACATTCTCTGTTGCTCTTTTACCCCAGTGAGACCATGATGAACATTAAACACTGAGAGTAATAGAGAGGTGAAAGGAATTGCCCAGGGCCCACAGAAATGGCGGGCTCCATGAGAATAAGCGTTCTCATCTCACACCTCGATAGCCACAGCGATTCTGGAACATGCCTGGAAACATGGGAGCTATGTTTCTTTAAAAGGCAAAGATTCTCTGGGGTGCCAGAGCAGGAGTCCCCAGATAAGAGCATAGTTTCTGGATTCTTGGTAGCACAAGCCATGCTAGGAATACTAATGAGACCTGACGCAGCCTTTGTTCACAATCCATTGCCCACGATCAGCCCACACTCCAGAATTAAGACATTCCTTTTTCCTCTGAATGTGTCACTTCCTAAGCGAGGATGAAATATCTTATCTTGATTTCCAAAGTGTACGTTCACTCCATAGCAGCAAGAAGGTGTGGAATGGAGCTCACTCTCACTCTGTCACTGGGTTGACCTTCAGACCGCAAGGGACACCTCTCTCTGTTGGCACCAATTCACTGAGACAGGTTTGGCAACTATGCCAGTCAGTCCACAAGGGCAAATGGTCTTTTAACCTGATACACGTCACAAGTTATAAAAATAAATCATAAAACAGCACAAAGATGCCAAATTCACATCCAGAGGCATCTGTTGATACCTAAGATCACATGTGAGGGGACTGAATGAGGAACTCAGAGCCAGGCCGGATCAGCCTCCCTGGAGGAGGAGGCATGCCTTTCTGGCAGGGTGAATGCTGTGCATAGGAAGACATGTGGGGTTGCTGGGGAGGTTGGTAAATGCAGGGAATGGGACTCAAAATCCACTTCAAAGTGAATATTCAAGGAATTAACAGCTCTGGGATCATAGTATAACCTCTGTGCCACTTACCAGAGCAGAGCTTTGATCTTGGGCCAGTAACTTAACCTCGCCAAGACCCATTTTCTTCATCTGTAAAACATGGCTACTCAGCGTACTTACCTCCTGGGCCAGAGGGTACATGCAAATGCACGTGAGATTGTAGGGTAAGTTCCACGTCAATATTAGCTGTTAGTTTCAGGACTCAGTGCGTGCTTGGTCCTAGAGTCTTTCCCAGTGGACAGAAGCCAGTCACAGAGCCCAAGACTCCTGCAGTTAGGAGTCCCTGGAGGACCTGGCTGGGTAGAGGTACACTGGCATACTGGCATGAAGCTAAAGGGAGGTTTCTCAACAGCACTCCTACTCAATGTTTAAAAAGAAAGTCGTTTCTAAGCCAAGGCTCAACAACAAACTTACAAGCAGCCAGTATGGTCTCAGACATTGTTATTTGTAAAGTTTTAAAAGTTGGTTGATAAGAGCTCCTTTGAAGGGAAGGAATTACATTGATAAGAAAAGATTATTCACTTGCGTTGTTAGCCTTAGCAAAAAAAAAAAGTGCATAATGTATATTGAATTTGTCATTTGAAAAACTTTAACACATGAGTGTCCTATCGCTAATGAAGAATTTGGACCATATTGGCCTCTGAGTAATGCTGAATAGTCTCACACAATCTCTTTTCTGGTTTGATAGTGATGCAGGTTGATTATTTCATTTTGTTAAGAAGAACTTTTTATATGTAATATCCATGTATTATATATTACATATTATATAGTTTTTCTTTGTATATGTGTAGAATAGTCCTGGAAGAATACACAAGAAACCATTAACAGTTAAAACTTTTGGCAAGAGGCTGGGGGAACCCAGGGAGGAAGGGAGATGTATTTCTTTTTCTTTTCATACAACTTTGGACTCCTTTAACTTTTTTCTATATGTAGGATGCAGTTTTCCAATAAAAGAGAATTGACAGAAAGGATTGTATGAAGGACTAGGTCAGTGGTCGGCAAACTCATTAGTCAACAGAGCCAAATATCAACGGTACAACGATTGAAATATCTTTTGAGAGCCAAATTTTCTAAACTTAAACTGTATAGGTAGGTACATTGTTATTAACTTAATTAGGGTACTCCTAAGGCTTAGGAAGAGCCACACTCAAAGGGCCAAAGAGCTGCATGTGGCTTACGAGGGGTCACTAGGTCACAAGGAAGCAGGGAGGACAGTTGGGCCATGAGGCCCAAACCCTGCTACTCCTTGTTGCTTATGGATTAGAGATGTTGAAACCTATGAATAGAAACCCTGAGACTTTAGCCCCCCCCCCCCCCCCCCCGGTCCTTATTTCCAGACTCAGGGAACCTTTGGGGCAGCAAATGTCAGCTGCCTTTGGAAACATGAGCCACCAAGTGTGCAAAACACAGAAGCCATGAGAGAGGCCCCTGCCCTGGCCCATGTGGCTTGTTCCTTTAGCCCCTGGGGTTCTCCTTGCTCCTACCACTGGCCAGGCACACTGTCAGGTCAGAGAAACCTGGATGAGAGATATGTCACTGCCCCAGTGGCTGCTGAGGAAATTCCAAGGTGCACAAGGTTTGTGGGGAGCGTGGACTTGCTTAGTCTTAGGCAAGATGGCTGGGCAAGGACTGGAGTTGAACCTACATTCTAAGAAAAGACTGAGGCTTCTTTTTCTCGAGCTAGCTGCAGAGGTGGAGCCCAGGGTGTGGAAGCAGTTTGTAAGCCAAGAGCACCGCACAAATGGAAGGGCCTGCTCTTATTATAAGGGCTTGGGGGCTGCGGTGGGAGAGGATCTGGCCCCTATAAAGGATTTTCCCCGTGAACATCAAAGAATCAACAAGGGGGGCTTGGGGAGGAGGACAAAGGTAGACCTTGGAATGTTGGCTCTTCCTCAAAGGCACTTCCCTATGCATTTTTCTTTGTTGAGAATCAAATCCAGAGACTCCAATGATAATGATTCTCATTTTTATTACTGTTTTATTATTCAGGGTTGGCTCAGTCTCTCTTCCCCGCCAAAGGCATTTGAATGAAGATAAAAAGTGCCAAATGAATATCTTGATAGAACCAAGCCCTCTCTCTGTAATCAAAGTCTTGGTGGACAGATGTGGTGCCAGCGCGCGTTCGGCTCTGCCTCCAGGTGTCATTGCAGCGAGGACCGAGGCTGGCCTCGGATCATGGCACCTGGCATTTCTGAATGGACAGGCAATGGAGAGGGGTCCCTTTTTAGTGTTTCCAGCAGCCTGATTCTGGCTGTGCTCAAAATACTTAAGGGGAAGTTGCCAGAGAAGACAATGTAGTCGAGATTTTCACTAAACCCATTGGAATTAACGATACTGTGGTTGATAAGGTTCTTTCCAGGGACAATGGCTAATGTCCAGGAAGAGAGACAACTATGGTGTGTCACAATATGTCACCACTTGTTGACTGTAAACCCAAACCTAATTCAACGTTAATATAGAATATAGAACCAAGAAAAGCAAATTAAACAGGGAGCATTAGAAGAAACTAATGTGTTATTAATAATAATAATAATGATAGTGGTAAATTACCAACAATAATAGCTGCTATGACATCTTTTAGAACAAAGAGGAGAAGCCAACATTCATTGAATGTGCTTGGTGATAGAACAGAGGCATCAGTCTGACCTACAATCACACACTGCTCAACAGCCTGAAAATTTTAACAAAAATCTTGATGTGTTTGTAAGGCCTGTATAGCATCTGAGAATGTTGGTCTAAATGTGGAAAAAAAGTAAATGAGCTTACAACAGATTGGGTATTTTCTAGTACAAAGGGGGAAAAAGGTTTCAGTAGACTCAGTGACATCCAAGAAAAAGTGTGTACCATGTTCCATTTCTTCATTTATTAGTAAAGTCTGTACTTTGCACTTTGCAAGCCAGGATCACTCTATGCTAAGAGAGAATGTGATCACGATTGCTCATCTTCTTCTATGTGGCCCTTAATCATGGCCAACTTATGAGACATTTGTCAGAAGTGGAAGCAAAGGGAGTATCACAAAAATTTTCTTTCCACTAAGTGGTAAAAATTTGGATATTTGAATAGACATTAGAGAGATTAACTCTGCAAGTCAGTTTCTCCATGTTTAAAAGAGGGGTGATAAGAGTAATAGTATCTTAGAGTTGGTATGAGGGTTAAATGAGTTGATATGGAGAAATGGATGAGAACAGTACCTAGCAAACTGCAAGTATGTGAGATGCAAAGGCACATGAGAAGGCTAAGAACGGGTGCTCAAACTGAGAAGACAGAACAAAAGCAAGAACCAGGGAAAGTTTGAAGGGGAGCCCAGGGGACAGAGAATGCATATGCTTGGCTGTGCCACAGTGTGTATGAAGTCAAGTGTAGCAGAAGATGAGGCTGGCAAGGTGTGTAGGGGCCTGAGCATCTGGGCTTCACTCTGCAGGCAGTAGAGATATGGTTTGAGCTATTTTCAGGAAGGTCACTGAAATATTATCAGAATGTGGGTTGGTAGGAGTAGCAAGGAGAGAGCCAGGAACGCCTGGGAGGACCCTGAGAATCTGGGCGGAGCTTAGTGACAGCCACCCTAGGACAGTGACCAAAGCATGGAAGTGAAGTCCAACAGGCCTGGACCTGGTGGGGTTGGGACTGGGTGGTGGGGTGGGTGGAGTGGTCATGGAGAGGGAAGAGACAAGAATAAGGCTGAAGTTTCAAGTCTTGTTGACTAGGAAGAGTTGGTTTTTAGACAGGTGCCAAAAATGATGGGCACAGTTTGTGATACTATATTGCTTGAAAGTCCCTCAATGAAGGATTCTTTATGAAGCAGCTTGGAGATGGGTGCTACGATGCTACCTGTCATTTATATTGATGTGAATATTGTCATTCACATTTCTTTCCAAGCCCTAAACAAGATCAGCCGTTCTGAGGAAGTTTTAGCAGGAGATAAAGAAGGCAGCCAAGTGGTGGGAGAGGGAAGGCAGGGTAGGGGGTGGACAGGGGAGAAGCAGTGTTGGTGAGGTGCTGAAAGTGAAAAATGGGGGAGAAGAGACGGCCTAGGATAAAGGCACAGAAAGGGAAGTGGTACTATACCATCTTCTGAAAATATCAGCCTTTTATGTTACCAGTATATTATTACCAAGTGATATACAGATTAAAATATGGACAATATAAAGAGAAATAATACATACTCCAACCATAGGAAAAAAATACTAAGACATTCAGCGTGGTGCAAAAATAGTTGTTCATATGGAAAACAATACAATAATTAATAAATAATAATACAAGAGTAAACTGTGTTTTGCATACTCACAAGTGTAAACCTACTTTTCCCACCCCACACCCCCATATGCCTAATTTTAGCACTGGTGAAATCATAGATGATTAAAATAATTTACCCTTTGTTTCCTGAGTTTTCCCCTCATTGAGCATGTATTATATGCTTTATGTTTTACACTGTGCTTTACATTTTAATATATGTTTGACAGTGTAAATATTTAATAAATTCTATGAACAAGAAGAAACTGTCCCTGCCATAAAGAGCTCAAAATCTTTACACACACACACACACACACACACACACACACACACACAATTTATGCTATTGTTTTGTGGCACTTAGAACTTATATTCTAATAAAAACAGATGTGCAAACAATATTTTGGCAAGCAACACATTCAAAGACTGGGGACTGCCTGTAGCTGATTACATCGCCAGTGTGTCAGAATGAGGGTTTTAAGTTCAAAATGCTTGCTAACAGAAATCATTACAATACACAGGCTAGCTTGGAGGGAAATGCTGGCCTAAAATTTGGATACATTTAAAAGAAAATGTTTCAATGTGTTTATATTCAAACTCAGCCTCAAAGAGGTAACCTTTCAACTTAAGAATCATTTTGGACAACTGTTCTTGAAATTGTCTTGTATATAAAAACCAATTGGTCATGACTATTGGAAATACGTTACCTTTTTCTTATAGCCAGAATATGCAGCAAATGAGCGCTCTCTGAGTGATTTGGCAAAAAAAAAAAAAATTGATTTTAAGACTATTTTAATATGGGAACTGAACTGTTTTGCTTTTCTTCCTTTCTCTGATTCCTGAGAAAGGTAGATTGCAAATATTTCCTTCAAGAGGGTTTGAAGATTAAGCCCTCCTTGCCTCTATAAAAGAAGCGTTTGGTGTTTATTTGCTGGAGATTTGAGGAAATTGGGGGAACAGTGAAGTGACTTGTAACTGTAGTAAGTAGATGGGAGCTCCCCTGGATCAGAAACATGTTCCCATAGGGCTCCAATAGGAAGAGATCAGTGGGTCTGGGGAAGGAAGGAAAGGGACCCTTCTCCCTGGCAGGGTTCTGGGAGGTGGCAAGTCTCCAAAAGGAACGGCTAGGGATGTAGGGCCATAGATCTGGGTTTTCCTCAGCTATGGCTTTGAAGGGACCAAGAAAAAGGGGCCAGTGGTCTTCTCAGAGTGATCATGTTATAAACAAACATCTCCTAGCCCCCCCCCCCGCCCCGCCTTCAAGCCTTGGCCCTTCTTAAGACCCTAGATCTGGAAATAGCCCTGACTTGGAAAGGAAGCCCCAAGAATGATTGAAGTTACATTTCCGATGTATCCTGGCAGAGTGAGGAGATGGACCTGAAATGAGAAAGCATCCCAGATAATATGCCATTTTTTGCACATTTGAGCTTGAGGACTGAGACTCAAAATCCAGTACAATATGGAATAAAGGTTCAATCCAGTGATTTCCAGTCTGGGATATGCACACATTTTACAGCGATCCTCAAGAGCTCACATGCGGTGTGCCTGCTCAGACCCCACTTTGGTCGGAGGCAATCATTCCAGGATGGTTGGCCACGGAAGGCTCACAACCGTGATTCTTTCTGGGAAACACTCCCTGTCTAAGGAGGCAGCCTTGCCCTCTTCCTAGAGGTAGCTTGAGTCTAAAGACAAATTGATGCAGAGATACAAAGACCCAGCCCTTTGCCTCAACTTGTGACAACTCTGAAGGGCCATCTCAGCTTCAGAGCTCCAAGCGGGATCAGCTGAGGCCTCTACTGTAGCTCAACTTCTTCTCCTGCCCCATCTTGCTTCCCTCTCTTCCTTGCAGATGTTGATCTCAAGTGTGTTCCCCAGTGACGTTCCTGTACACCAGTCTCTGCCTCAGAGTCTGAAGGTGTCTCCAGGAAATGTGACAACCGGCTGCCTTACAACTTTCCCATTAAACAAATACAATAATTTTAATTCTGCCCAAAGATAGATACCTCTTTACATCCACACATCGTGGTGCCTTCTGTATTTATTTCATAGAAGTGGATTTGAACATGACTTTTTCTTCATTGAGAGGAATTTTTCAATCATCTTAAGAATTAAGAATTGGGACAAAAGTGAAAATCGTGGGGCCACTTCAGAACTTCCTTCTCTTATTGGGCCCCAGCCAGATTTGCTCATTTTCAACACATGCCAGAAGCTCATTTTTAACACATGTTCATTGCCATTAATAAAACAAACGCCAACTCCAAGGAAATGTAATATTCAAATAAACGAATAAAATGCTGATTTATAACATTTTAAAATCTCCCTATAGATCAAAAGGGGTCATCTTTTCATCAGAGGTTCTCTGAGATCAGTGTGTGAGGCAGGGGGTCCCGCGGGGGTGAGGCCGACGGAGTCCTAACGAAGCATGCCCGACTCCAGAGATCAGGTTCAAAGACGCAGATCTGAGTCTTATTGTTTAAGTACAGCGACATATATAACATTCCAGACCAATCAGAAGTTTACAACATCCTTAGGGCAACCAATGGTAGGAAAGTTAGGGTACTATGTAGGGGCTCTAGGGGGCTTACTCAGGCGGGCGCTGCCACTTCCCGGTGTGCCGAGGAAGCTTGTATAGGCGGAGCGTGCTCACGCCATTGCATCCGCCACTGCACTGAGATAAATCTCCTGAGCTCTTCCCACAAGTGTGGTGCTCTCTCCCATCACTCTGGGCCAATGTGTAGCCTGTCTTTCCCATTGTTCAAGCCACTAGGAGGAAAACAGGAAAATGGAAGACGGGAAGTAGTCTGCAGTTGCGTGTTTGTGATTCTGTGTAGCTAAATGCTAACGCTGTTCTTCACCTTCCCATTTCCTTCTTCCTTGGAGAGATGTGTCCATAGGGGTGGTGGCAGCGGGGTCTGTTTTCTTTATAGACCCGTTGTTGGATCATCTCTTCATCACTATTAACCAGGGATGCAGATTAAGAGAAAAAAATAATGGCCAACATAGGAAATTTCTTGTAGTTAATATTTTCCAAAAGAATGCGTCATGTTAAACATTTAAATAGTGCATCGATATAGCCCTCAACAGTTATTATTAAGATTGGTAAAAAAATAATCCTAGTGCTCAACTAAGTTTGTAAAGTTACACATTGAACCTCTAAAACATTAAATGTAGAGATCAGACTGAGAATCAGTAGAGATGGGTCTGAGAAGAGGCAGGAGGACTGGGGAACATTTTTTTCTTTAAATTGAAAGATCTGAACATAACTGAAAAAATATAAAGATTTTTTTCTCCTACAAAAAGCAAGATTTCAGTGTGTGCTCTGTATTTTGTCCGTCCACATTTGGATTAAGATAATTAAATATAATAAAAGATGACACATGGCCTCTTTAGGACCACTGTATATGAATTGTAAGAAGAGGGGCCCAGATTTTTGATTGAGGTAACTAAATCCCAGTCTGATTTGGCCTAGACCAAGATTTATGATTTTATTTTCTCAGGCAAAACCAGCAAATTAGCTTTATTAGTCACCTTACTGGCATCACCAACTAGAAACCATTTCCCACTTCTACCCAAAGTATCTGTGTAACTACCAAGGGCTTAAAAGTCGTGGGGAGTCAGGGTTGCTTGAATGCTATTGTCCAGCCTCCCAGGGACATTGGACCAGAGACAGGATACTAATTTGACAATAGTGTTAAATCCAAGTGCTTCCTGACTATAGGAATGGGGTGTGGGGAATGAGTAAACCCATTCAGTTTAGGGACTCTTAGGGCCTGAAATGTGTATTCCCAAATTCAGCTGTTGTAACCCTCAGTGTTGAATAAGACTGATGTCCTTGTAAGAGGAGGAAGGGACACACAGAGGAAAGGCCATATGCAGACGCAGGGAAAGGAGAGATCTCCCCAGAAACCAATCCTGTTGGAACACGGACTTCCCGCCCCCAGACGTGTGAAAAAATAAAATTCTGTTTTTTAAGCCACTCTGTCTTTGGTATTTTGTTATGCAGCCAATACAGAGACATTGGTTACAAGTTCCGGAAGACTGTCAATTTACTAGAATGGCTTTGATGAATCAATATAAGAATAATGTCACCATCTATTGTGCCTTTTATTTGTTGCCAGTTAAAGGCTTGTGGTGTTTGAATGCTCATTTCTTTGTTAGGTTTCTGCTCATCACTCTTGGGTTGAGCCACTCAGATGTTAGCTGAGTTATGTTAAAACCGATATTAAGCCCTAACCAGTTTGGCTCAGTGGATAGAGCATCAGCCTGCAGACTCAAGGGTCCCAGGTTCGATTCCAGTCAAGGGCATGTACCTTGGTTGTGGGCAAATCCCCAGTAGGGAGTGTGCAGGAGACAGCTGATTAATGTTTCTCTCTCATTGATGTTTCTAACTCTCTATCCCTCTCCCTTCCTCTCAGTAAAAATCAATAAAATATAAAAAATAAAAAAATTTAAAAAACCAATATTAAGTAAAATAACAATATTTTTCCAAATAATTTTAATTTTTCCATTAGTTAAGTGACATTTTTATTTAAGAAAACCTGGAAACTTGTTTAAAAATATAGAAAGAAGAATTACTTCTAGATAATCATCTTCAAAATATATTGGACATGATTATCACCATGCCTATAAAATCCTATTGTACTATTCTCATTTTTATCTTACACCATAGAAAAAATTTACATTATTTCAAAACATTGGCAGACATCAGTTGCAATGATTATGTTTATTGTATCACTAGAGGCCTGATGCATGAAACTCATGCACTGGAGCAGAGGTGTGTCCCTCAGCCCAGCTGCACCCTCTCCAATCTGGGACCCCTCAGACATCCCTCTCACAATCTGTGACTGCTGGCTCCTAACCACTCACCTGCCTGCCTGCCTGATTTTCCCTAACCGCTTCTGTCTGCCAGCCTGATCACCCCCTAACCACTCCCTGCCAGCCTGACTGATGCCTAACTGCTCCCCTCCTAGCCCCATTGCCCCCAGCTCCCCTTTCCTGCAGGCCTGATTGTCCTCAACTGCCCTTTCCCGCAGGCCTGGTTGCCCCCAACTGCCCTCTCCTGCTGACCTGGTTGCCTCTAACTTCCCTCCCCTGCTGGTCTGATTGCCCACAACTGCCCTCCCCTGCCCATCTTGTGGCAGCCATCTTGTGTGAGGGCATGATGGTCAATTTGCATATTACCTCTTTATTATGTAGCAGTGATGGCGAACCTTTTGAGCTTGGCATGTCAGCATTTTGAAAAACCCTAACTTAACTCTGGTGCCATGCCACATATAGAAATTTTTTTATATTTGCAAGCCTAGTAAAACACTTATATTTTTGATATTTATTTTATATATTTAAATGCCATTTAACAAGGAAACATCAACCAAAAAATGAGTTCGCGTGTCACCTCTGACACGCGATCACTGTTATATAGGATAATTTATGCCCCCTTTTCCATTTTTCAATATCATAGGCAACTCTGTGGTGATTTCTTCATGCACAAAGTCCTTGCAGTATTTAGAATTATTCTGTAGGATATATCCTCAGAACTGGGTTTACTAAGACAAAGGTTATGACCCTTTGAAAGACTTTTGTTATCCTTTGCCAAATGGCTCTCCAGGAGTTGTAAGATGTGGGCATCCACTAACAAAGTGCTTCTCTGAAATGAAATGATGCTTTCATTTGTTTTCCTCCCAGCGCATATGGATGGTATTTTTCCCTTTTCATTTTTCCCCCCATTGACCTCCTATATTATCTAATTATCCCTCCACTAGGGCACTCCTTTGGGCAAAGGCATAGCATTCATAAATGTCCTCTTCAAAAAAGCAAGAACATTCCCTAGGAATCCTCATCATGCATTGGCACAGACCAGCTCATTTGTTTTCTGAGCAGATGGAGTACAAGTGGCCCAGCTTTTGACTGGGAGGCAGGGGAGAGAGCGAGAGAGGAAGAAGGGTCTGGGTCCTGCGTTGTCATCTGAAGGGGCGGTGCAGGGGATGGTGCAGTGGGTCCTGGGTAAGTGGGAGAGTGAATAATGGATTCTGAAATATCAAGTTTGAAAAGACATCAAAAGAGCCGATATAACCTTTATGACAGTCTCAATCCAGAACAGATCTGTCCCTAAGACGCACGAGGAGGTAGTGCAGTTAAAGAAGCTGGTTTAGAGGGAGGTAGCTGAACTTGGAGTTCTCATGCCATTGCCTGCTAATTGGGAGCCGTGGAGCAAGTCACTTCATCTCTGCTCCCCTGTTTCCTCATAGGTAAAAGGGATTAAAAAAGAAAAAAAGTACACACCCAGCCCTTCTTATAATGCTGGGAATCAAGTTCAAACTTGGTAATTAATATTCAGGTGCACCGTGCCTAGGACATGGGGTGTAGGGGGTCTGTGGTCATGAAACCATAGGAAGTGATGGGAGAGAAAGTCCTCTGTAAGCTTTGCAGGGTGGTGGGGAAACACAAGACGCTCTCACCCATCCTCAGCTCAGTATTACACATCAGTCAGAACCACTGAAGACAGGGGTTTTCAGTAAACTGTTCTGTTTTCTTTTGTTAAGAACCAATCTCCAAATTCTTCCACCAGCAATAATCTGGCTTCCTTGTGATGAGAATAATTTTAATTACGAGAAAGTCCTACTGTGCCTAAATATTTTCTTTCTTGTTTTTTTTTAATCAAAAACTCATATATTCAAATGAACTACTAAAGCAAAAAAAAAAAAATCTCCTGATAAATTAACAATAATTAAGTTTAATCAGATAGTGTGATCCCTGGTTGTGTGGGTCTGTGTTTAAGCTTTCCCACAATTATGGAAGTTATGCATATACAATTTAAAAAGTACCAGAAAGTATTAAGAACCAATATCACATCTCCCAAAGGCAAGCATCATTAATAACTGCGGTTACTTCCTTCCAGTATTTTCTCTATTTGGTTTTAAATAATCAGTTTGGTCTTTAGGCAACATAGTGAAATTGAGGCGGTATTTTATTTTGGAGTCTGTGCCGTCTGGGAGCTATGCCATCTGGGAGCTATGCCATCTTAGGCTGTTACTTGGTTTCTCCGACCTCACTTTCCTCATCCATAAAATGGAGCCAGTGATACCTGCTTTCCAAGTCAGGATTCGTCAAAGATAATATCCACTGGTCGGTTCGTAGGAACGGCAGTACACAAAAAACAATAGGCCATCGCAGAAAACAAGCTAGAGTTTCAATTATTTATAAGCCATGTAGCAAATACTTTTTGCATGTAATAGAGAACAGTGCTCGCGCACATAACTGGCAAATGTGCACATGGGGTGCTTGGTAAGCAATGGTAATTCTATTGTAAACGTTCAATAACACCATCAGTTCTGGGAGGGCCATCACCTTGCTGGGCTGCTGGGGTCAGAGGCTCAGCTGTCTTCCCCTCAGGAGGTGGTGGTCTGACAGTGAACGATGTCACGCTGTCAGTGCTCAGGGCGTATTGGAAACATAAATTTCATTTGTATAAGATTTATCCCCTGCTTCCTTCTAAAACAATTAAAGGGCACAGATGTCCCAATACAATTTAAAGTAAGGCACAGAGGAATGAAATAGAATAGGAACATTCTCCTGATTTTAGTGTTTATTGAGCACCTACTATGTGCTGGGAGCATTCTATGGGGAGCTACAAGAAGGGAGCTCCCAGGTGAGGAACCAGATTTTCAGTGTGACCTGAAGAACCCGTGTATAGAACCACCCAGGGTGCTTCCACAAAGTGAAAAAAAAAAAAAAAGATTGCTTATCCCCTGCCTGGGGTCCCTCCTCAGGCAGAACGTCTGGGAGTCTCCACCATGCACCACCTCTCTGGCTGCTGGGCATGCGTGCTGGGGTTTGAGAGCTTGCAGAGAGGACACAGGCTTAGCAACGACTAATTCTGCAGTCACGTTCATGTCATCATCAACTCAGCAGAAGCCGGGAGGTCAAGAGTGGGGACTTAGGAACCAACAGACCTGAATGCAATTGCTGACTTGCGGGGAGTCTGCTGGAGCCTGCCAACCTCTGGGCCTCAGTTTTATCTGTGCAAAGGGTCTAATGTTGCCCAACCCAGGGTGGTGTTGCCTTAAATGAGAAGACTGTTCTGTTGGAAAAGGCTTAATGCACTCCCTCATTCACAGGAGGTACTTGAAAAGTGGCAGCCATTGTCGTCATCTGCCCAGAAGGCCAATGCAGTCACGCCTCAGTCCTGGTCCTACTTGGGCACCAGTCAGATCCCAGCAGCACAACTGACATGTCTGGGGCCAAGGTCATCTGAGTTTTGACACCAACTCTGCCCTTGGAGCCTGGCCATTAACCCACAGCAGCGGAGGGCTGCAGTAACTGTGACCCAGCTGGAGAGAAAGAGGTCTCGCTCTCCCCTTCCCTTCTGCCCTGCTTTCCCTCTCCCTCCCTCCTCTCTCTGTCCCCATTCAGTGGGAATGACGCCTCACCCCCAGGACTGCAGGCAGAAACCTGTTAGCAGTTTTGTCAGAGCCTGCAATAGCAGATGGATGCAGCCCGCAGCCTCTCGCTGCATCCAGGATGTCTTCATCTGTCCTCCCAGGACCCCAGCAAAATGCTTTTGGCAAAGGCAGGAGGAAAGGATAAAAATTAAGTCTAAGGTGCCGCGTTCAGTGGGGCTTTTATGGGCTTGGCTGTGTGGTGATGATTTAACGGCAGTCGAGAGGCAGGTAATTAGGAGCAAGCCACCCTGATCCCCCTTGTACACGGCCCCAGATAGCTCCCCAACACTCCCGAAGCCTTGTTTGCTTTCTCCGAGGCAGAAGTCCCAGCCGGGCTGCGCCTGGCCAGCTGTCGCGCTAACGAACTGCCAGCACGGTCCTGAATGGAGCTCTCTCCTGGCGAGGCCCCCGAGCGCCCGGGCTGTCTTCACCCGCGTGATTGCCTTTATCTGGCTGGTGCAGGAGCCGCTCCTAATCATGCGGCTGCTGGCCTCCAAGGGTCAAACACGGGACCATCGCTACCTAAACAAACGAGGGGGATGTCACCTTTGGGGGAGACTGATAAGCAGTTGGCAGGCAGGCCACGGGGAAGAGAAGGTGCCAGCAGCCAGCAATCTGCAAAGGCCGTAAATATGTTACACTCTCAGCGGGGAGACGGGCAATATAGGCACCAAGAGGCCTTTGTTTAATGAGCTGTCAGAAAGCAGGCATGAAATTATGTTGGAAAACATGTGCAAGCTGCAGAGACGGAGCGGGGGCCTGCAAATGGCCCTCGTCCTCGCCGTGGATGTTCAGAGCATCTTATCAGTCTGAGCGCCGTCAGAGGGTGAAAGCTATCATTAGCAAACTAATGGTGTTTGAAAGCTACAAATTTTCCTCTCTCCCCTCCATTTTTGACTTAAATGGATTATAGGGGTGGGGGAATCCTAATGGTTTTTTTTTCTTCTTCTTTCCTTGAGATTTTGGTAAACATGCAAATTGGACGAGAACCAAAAGCGAACCAGAGAGAGTATCTCTGGAAGCACAGACGGAATGGTTACACTTGGAGAACAACCAGCCCAGAACAACCAGCTCATCTTCCTCCCGATTCTGTGGAGACACTGTTTGGAGAAGCCTAATGTACCTCCAGCCAGCCTTTTATGTCAATCAAGCCCATAAAAGAAAAGCATAAATTTAAAAGAGGATGCTCTCTTATTCTCTGAGCATTTGAGTTAGTGGGTAGGTATAATACACCTTCTACCACACCAGCTATCAAAGGTAGAGAATAATTTTCTAAAGACTTGAAATTGTTCTTGTGGGTCATGTGACTGTGGTGTTTATTTCTACTAAGGGTGGAAGTTAAAGACTTGAAAACCTGGCAAGACCCAGGGGCATCACCAATTCAGAGCATTGGGCCTCAGCTCCTAATTTCTGAAATGAGGCAGGAGGCCTCGGTTGCCATAATACGGATCTTTTCCCTTCAGGGCACAGCAAGCCTGCGTGTCCTGCCTCCAGTCGAAGCAGGCAGCCAGAAATGACTTGTGTGCACCCGCTTCCCCATTAAAAGGCCTACAACTACAGCCAGAGCTGCTTCGGGAGAGGTGGCCACGGTAGCAGGGACGGTCCTTTGGGATCCACATCGTCTCCGGGTTGAACAGTGGCAAGCTGCTCTCCTCTAACTTCGAGAAAAGGAGGGGAAAACAAGATCTGAGTAGTAAGTAGTCAAGTTAGATTAACAAGGGAAAGGGATGAAGGTTAGAGAAACATACAATGAAATAAAAAGACAACTAGGAATCAAAATGGGCTTTCGGATGCACAGCCAACAGCAATAACTGCCATACACATGACAAGCTGTTTTCTGGTTCTTTGTGCTTTCCCCCATTTGCAGGTGAGAAATCGGGGGGCAAGGCATCTGAGGTCACCTTGCCAATACAAGTACGAGCCAGCAATGGGCCCCGCTCCTGGCCCCCTGGGGCCCACATTCATCCCCACTCAGAACAATCCTCTCTGAAAGCATCGTTAGTTCCTCTCTCTCAGGCATTCACAGAGATTCTGAGCACAGCGCCTGATCTGTCCTGGCTGCTCCTTCTGGGGCTCACGTGGAAGGAAGGGAGAGCTTCCGTCCACAGAGGTGGGAGAAGAGGAGGCAAAAGCAAAATCGGGAAGAGGACACGCATGCCCAGGGTACGTGCTGTGTCCAGAATAAGGCCTGGGAGCAAAGGGAACCATCAACAAAATGAAAAGGCAACCTACAGAACGGGAGACATTATTAGAAAATCCTATATCTGGTAACGGGCTAATATCTAAAATATATAAAGTATCCATACAACTCAAAAGCAGAACAAAACCAAAAACCAAAACAAACAAAAGAACCACCAAACAACCCGACTAAAAAGTGGGAAGAGGATCTGAATAGATATTTTTCCAAAGAAGAGATGCAAATTGCCAACAGGTACATGAAAAGGTGCTCAACATCACTAGTCATCGGGAAAATGAAAATGAAAATCACGGTATCACCTCACACATGTTGGAATGGCTATCATCAAAAAGACAGGAGAACGGGTGTCGGTGAGGACATAGAGAAAAGGGAACGTTGATGCATCCTGTATCTCCATGTTGATGTCTATTGGATGTCTCAAATATATCATGTCCCAACCTGAAATCCTGATCTTCCTCACCTACCAGAACCTGCTGTACGCACAGCCTTACCCATCTCAGTTAATGGTGTCGTTGCCCTGGTGCCCAACAGGCCTTCAGTAATTAGGAAGCACGGATTTCTGTGCCTCAATTAGTGTTTACTGTAGTTAAAGCAAAGGCTTACTTGTTGTCAGGAAAGGGTAGGGATTCCATATTATAAATCCTTTAAAAGCATGAACTAACCTTCCTATAGAGGGTCATTATATTACCTCTTTTCAAGTTCTGTCACATTTTAACCTGCAGAAGACCTCATCCTTGTACATTTGGGGACTATTCTCTTTCCTAATTAAAGTCAGATGGTTGGCTTGTAGGTTTTCCTGGGCTGCCTCTTAACAGCTGTGGTGCATTGCCAATGAGTTATCAGTGGACAGACGTGAGATTCCTTTATGATGTTAAATGACATATTACAGTGTTTCTTCTACAAACTACAAAAGCTGAACATCATGGACAATATTAAATCTTGTGCAAGACTTGTTCTTTTTAAAAAATACATGTTGATTTCTAAAATATAGCTGCACCATGGTTTTTTTGGCCGTCTTCCTAACATGTGCTCTATTTCATGAGAAATGTTTTCATAGAATTGGATGATCTCCTTTGGTCTTAAATTTTTAGGCAACAAATAAAAACAACAAAAAAATTATATTATGACCTTAAATGCTGGAATGAAGGAACAATTATTAAACAGCAGTTAATTTTAATTTTAAAATTAGGTCTACCAATGTAATAATTGATTCAGACAAGAGTCATCAACATATGTTAAGGCACTTAATAACAAATTGTGTGGTCTCAAACTAACTTCAGATAAATTGCTTAGTAATTGCAATGAGTGATTAGAAGGCCATCACCTAACCAAGTAGTCCAAATCAGCATCAGTAATAAGATATATTGTCTTTATGCCTCCTGATATGATAGAGAAGCATGTAACATCACTTATTTAGTGTTCAAAAATCTTTAACTTGAATATAATCATGAGGAAACAAAA
>NW_006383016.1:3556838-3559942 GCF_000327345.1 Myotis davidii | reverse complement strand
GAAAAGTCCTTGCAAGAAAACACACTTAGGGTTGACAGATCATAACAAACCCACTTTCCTTTGGACTTGTCCAACTTTTTTCTCTGGTTCAAAACTGTTTATTTGGATTCCGGATGTTCTCACAGAGGGAACTCTGACCCTTTAAGTCATGCTCCATGTGGTTACACTGAAATAATGCATGTTAGATGGACACCCTAAAGACCTCAAGCCATAGGCAGACATTGGGGCATAATTGCTCCTCTGCCATTTTATGGAACAGATGCCAAGGGAATGTCCATTTTTGTTGGAAGAATAAATGATCTCTCTCAGCAAGAGCTTTTGCCTGACAACAGTGTCCTTGGGCTGAGGAAGGTGGTGCCCACAGCACTCTGCTCTCTCATCACACTTCCCTTCCCCGCTCCCCCAGTACCGTACCTCTGGAAGCCCCCGAGAACCCCATTTCTGCTGCTACACTGACAATATCCCCTTAAATACTGATTTTCAGTCTGTTACCTATTACTATTAGCAACATGGCAATGGTAATATCTTCCTTCTGTGCAACAAGCGTGTTGTATACGCATCATGTTTCAGTTGGAGAGGGAAGGTCGATCTCATCAGTTGCCTTTTCCAGATGCAGATACTAAAAGACAAGGAGGTGGCACGGCTTGCCCAGGTCCCTCGGAAGCTTTCGAGGATGCTGTGTTTGTTGCGTAAGACTTGCTGCTTGTCCATCACAAGCTCAATTTGGGATCTGAAAATAGGCGGCGTGTACTCTTAGGAGTCAGGAGACCCTTCTCTCAGGCGCCTTTCTTCCTTCCCAGCCTCTTTTGAGATGATCCTGTCGTGCGATGAGCCTGAAAAGCAAGTCTAGAGTAAACATCATCTCACGTACACTCTTCACACTCATGTCAGCTGCTGGGAACAGAGGAGACGCACTCGCTTATGAAGGGCACACCCTCCCGCCATGCGAACTGGTCTCCTGGTCACACGTCACTTGATAATCCAAGCACACTTCTCACAGTTTTCCGTTTTGTTCTCCCAAGTAGACTAGCTACATGGATGGCAATAAATAACATGCAAAGGAAATTCAGTGTCAACTAGAGGGGTTAAGCAACTGTTTTAAAATAAAGAGGCAAAATGTTTTAATTTATTAGGAATTAGCAACTACTTTTATCTGAATTCCACTGGATGAAAATTAAGAACCAAAAGTTATCCATCTGTTCTATCCCTCTCTTTTTTTCTTCTCCTTTGGCAGAAGTAATGAGTAGGAGGGGCTTAGCTTTGTCAGACAATACTAGTAGAATATTTATTTTTTACTGGAAATTCTAAAACAATACATAATATACAGTGTAGACATGGAGCTGTTGGATATTGATGACACGACATAGTAACATAAATAATGTAGAAAAAGAACATCTACAATTTCAAGGGTGTTTTCTCTGTACATGAACACAATCCTATTAGGATACCTATAATAGGCCTGATATTAGGACTCTAGGTTTACATTAAATTAGCTTCATATTACATGAGCCTTATATTAAATGAGTTTAATTCGATAACTGGTTAAAAACTGAGACTGAAAGAAATTGACTTGGATGTTAAAGGACCTCCATTCCACTCTCTACTCTGCCTCTCTGTGATGTTGGACAAAAAGTCTAACTTTCCTTTGTCTCTGATTTCTCACCTATAAACCACGACGATCAAAAATACTAATGCCAGTCTCCCTACTCCTAATGTTTACATCTGCACACAGACTGGGATTATCATATGGAAGCAACTTCTAAGATTCCAACTCTTTCTTTTAGTTGATTTGAGGGTTAGAACAAGATTAAAACTAACTGCTGAGCTTACTCAAAATTTCTTTTAAAGGAGTTTTTATTTCAAAAAGAACTTATAGGGGAAATGTGAACAGCTTGGTTTATTCGCTTTTTGCTCAACTTTTAAAACAATAGCAATGCCTGGCCCAGTGTGGCTCAGTGGTGAGTGTCGACCTATGGATCAGGAGGTCATGGTTTGATTCCTGGTCAGGGTACATGCCAGGGTTGAGGGCTCAATCCGCAGTTGGGGGTGTGCAGGAGGCAGCCAATCAATGATTCTCTGTCATCACTGATGTTTCTATCTCTCCCTCTCCCTTCCTTTCTGAAATCAATAAATATATTTTTTTAAAAAACTAATAGCAATACTTATAATACTTATTAGCATTTATTAAGTAGTTACTATTTGGCTGGTACTATAAACGCTCATGCTTTACATACACCATTTCATTTATCCTTACAACATATGCATGAGGGAAACAATATTACCTCCCTCATTATATAATATATATATATGAAATCTCCCTTGGTAGATGAAGAAACTGAGGCTTAGAACATTAATTGGCTTTTAGCAGACCACACAGCAGTTTCAAATCTAAGTCCATCTGATGGTGGAACAGTCACTAACAATGATTATATCAGGATGTAGGGCCTTATTCTTCAGGGAAAAAAGTAGATAAATATTAAAATGTGAACTGTAACCCAGCCAATGTAAGTAAAAAGTTAACACTCAAACTAACATTCCGTTATACATATACTTGCTGCAGCCATTTCTTTCCACTTGATGTTAAAGTTATTTTTACGGTCATAGGAGAGGAAACTAAAGTGATATTTTGTGCGTTTCAAGTAGGAGAAAGGGGGCCATGGTTGAATCCAGATTCCATTCTGCCGTAGCCAATCCTTTACAGAAATGAGGTTGTAATATAAATGAATGTAGTCTTGTACTAGACAGAAACATATATAGTCTTTAAAGTTATTCAATTTATATTGCTACTCAGTTGTTAAAGTGTTGGTGAACGTAGCATGTATATAAATATGACACCAATGACAGCTATAAAGATAAGCCTCTTATGTTGTAACTTCTCAATTTAAGCACACGAGACTGAATTTGGAGAATAAATCATGATAACGGGCAGCCACTACATTTATATGAAAATGAATAAATGTCTTATGCTATCAGTTTATTAACCTATAATGAGTAGATACTTTATCATCACCTTGTAGGTTTTTTGAAATACCTTGGCACAGTTGTGTGAGAGATAATGCAGACTCATCTGGTTGCTAAGAAATTAATTTTATTACCTAAGAAAT
>NW_006383016.1:3538729-3556760 GCF_000327345.1 Myotis davidii | reverse complement strand
AGTGTGTGACCGCCCCAACCCATGAGCCAGTATGTGACAAACCCAGTGGGTGTATTCTTCCTTTTTCTGGGGGAGAGAGGAAGGAGTGAAGATTATATGGAGGCAGTGAGGGGGATTACAGGCAACAAGAGGCCTCTGGGCACAGTGAGGAGGAGCCTCAGGAGCACGTTCCCAGGATTCTTCCATGAAGGAGATAGTATGGGAATGCTTCCTGCATGGTGTATTGTGGGCAGCCATTTCTGCAGCATGATATGAAGGTCAATACAAGATCCTCTGGTCCTGTGTTTGCCACTAGACCTACCCTGTCACTTCATTATTTTGGATTTGCTCAGAGATGAAGGCTATAATTTCAGCAAGCTCTACACTGCAAATGCAGAGTTCGGGAAACAAGAAGATTATTCAAAAAATGACCCCAGTACATTGTCTGGGTTGCATGGCAGCATGCTAACTGAGACAGTGAGTCGCCTTCCCCCCAGCCGGACCCTACCATCTCTAGCATCTAGCACCTCAGTTCGACTGGCACCTGAGCTTAGCATTACCTGTGCAAGAGCTCCCTCATCTTCACTGTAGTGACAGGGATATAACAGGGGGAGTGGTCCCTCTCCGGGAGCACAGCCCCCAGCGCCCCCAACCCACTCCCTGCGCCTGCTGACCCTTCTGCCCGTACATTCCCGCCAGGCATTCCTCTTTTTTCCAGGAACCCAGGATGCTGAAAGCCGAATTTGCGCTTTCCAAGTATATTTATAGGACGTTGCAGTGCATAGTTTGTGCATTTCTTTCTACTTATATTTTCCCTTATGTCCTTTCCATTTTCATCGTTTGGCCTATTATTTTTATATTCGTTTTGGAATGTGGTGGGATAAAAATGAACAAAATGCAGGTTATATATGAGAAAGGAGAGTCTCCCATCACATTTCTGGGGGAGGGAAAAGCCCCCACCCCAACCTCCCAGTGCTTCCAGCCGTGTTACAGCCGAGTGGGTGCAGGGAGGGCTGCTGTGCTGGGTGCCAGAGAATCTGAAGAACAGGGCATTATGGAGAAGAGCAGTAGTCACACTGTGTTCATTTCCATGCACAACAATCCCCGGCACATAGTAGGTGCCCAATAAAAGCTTGATGAATGACTTGAATGGCTTCTTTGGGAGGATCTGCTTTGCAAACTATAAAGGAAGGAAGATTGGGAGGAGAGCTGGCTTCCCTGGGCCCCTTCCCATCTGCATCACACTCAGCGAGTTCCCGTGGAGGAGCAGCAGCCTAGCCACCTACAAGCACCAGCGGGCCTGGCCTGGGGGGGTGACTAAAGAAATGGGCCAGTTGGAGAGTGCAAGTCATTAACCAAGAGGATGGTCCACAGCCCCTCAGTCACCCGTAGCCCATGAGAGGGATTAATTGGAACCAACCTCCCATGTCTGAATTGTTTTTCATGCCATGAAAACTATAGCCAGAGGCCTCTTTCAGAAGACGCCCTGTCTGGGTGCCCGAGAGGCTGGAGGAAAGCTGGGAAAGCAGAGCTCTGGCCCTGGGCCGACTCACATCAGACACCCTCCATCTCGGCTCGCTGGCTCAGCCGCATTCAGCGGCTGAAGAGCAGGCGGAGGTCACTGCGAATCAGCAACCTCTGCACAGAGGTCTTCCAGGCCGCGGCTCCTGGCATCCATCCACGTCCGTCCAGATGGATCTACGGACGGCATGGACACCATCTCCCGCTGCCCTGTAAACGCTCGAAGCTCTCAGCATCCCCATCTGAAGCCACTCAGGTCTGCTCGCGTCAGTCAGCGGCTCCAGTTAGGGAATCAGAAAAGAAATGGGTAAGGCTTTTCCCCGATGGCTCTGGAGCAAGACATGAGCGGCACGGATCTCACTAATAGATCTCCCCCAGTCTCTGGACGAGGAGCCAGGTAGGCACAAAGTGCCCATTAAAGGGCGAGCTGCCATCAAGACAGTTCGGCCACACGTCCGCCCTGGAGCCTCTTTGGTTGCTGAGCTTCCAATCTTTACTTTATCACCAGCACACAAGGTCCGCGGCGAGCCAGTGAAATTATCTTCAGCCCTCGATCTGCCATTCCCCCCGGACCCTCCACTTTGCAAAGATTTTCCATGAGGCGATGTCCGGAGAAGGATCTGAGTGGCCGGGCCAATTAGCACTGACCTCCAGCTTGCAGCACAGAGGAGCCGGCTGCCGGCTGTGGATGAGTGGAGACGAGTTATCACTATGTAAACACATCCCGCAGCCCAAATGGTGTCTCTTCTGGCCAGTTGGTACTCACATAAACAGCAACCTTACATCCTAGGATGAGTCGAGAGAACAGGCCCCAAATGGTGACCCAAACCCTCTCCCTGATTTGCTCACAAGATTGCGCCTCCTTAACTCTTCTCGGGGAAGCAGGAACAAAAAGTAAAACATATATTGGTAAGCACATTAGCTGCTGTCCTGAGTAATAAACCTTCTGAAATGTGAATAGTCTAACCAACTATAACCGATAATTCTCTCTCCTTAGACTAAGTGCTCTGCTGGTGGTCAGGGCTTGACATGACTCAGCTGGGCTTGCTCCTGCTTTTGTAATGAAAGCGCCCGCTGACCGAGGGGTCACTGGTCTGGAATGGCCTCAGCAAGAATGACTCAACCATCACTCCCGTTTGGTCTCTCATCTTGTGGCAGGCCAGCCCAGGCTTGTCTTCGGCCATAGTAGTCCAGGTTTTATTTTAGTACAATGTGTGAGAGCTTGCATAATTACAAATGATATAAGGAGTGAAAACAAAATCGAATGAGCTATTAAAATGGGGGTGTGGGAGAATTGGGAAAAACGCAAAAGGAAAAAAAAAGCAACACCAACGGTAAGGTTAGATATAAAATGCAGATCTTACATTTGCTAGTGTATGTAGGTCATACACTTTGCTGCCAGCATCAGGCTGCAAATTTGAGCTAGAGCTTCCTTGTGGCCATTGCAAAGGGGAAAATATGGACAGCTCCATGTTTATTTGTTGTTGTTTTGTTAATCCTCACCCAAGGATATTTTCCCATTGATTTGTAGAGAGAGTGGAAAGGAGGGGGAGAGACAGAAAGAGAAACATTGATGTGAGAGACACACATCAATTGGTTGCCTCCTGCCCACACCCTGACCATGGCCAGAGAGCAAGCCTGCAACTGAGGTACATGCCCTTGACCAGAATGGAGCCCAGGACTCTTCAGTCTGCGGGCTGATGCTCTATCCCCTGAGCCAAACTGGTTAGGGCCAGCTCCGTGTTTTATAAAAAGAAAGATGTTTAGAAACACACTTATTCTTAGTACATCTATTCCCCTAGGCCTGTGGTCGGCAAACTGTGGCTGGCGAGCCACATGCGACTGTTTGGTCCCTTGAGTGCAGCTCTTCCTAAGCCTTAGGAGTACCCTAATTAAATTAATAACAATGTACCTATCTATATAGTTTAAGTTTTAAAAATTTGGCTCTCAAAAGAAATTCCAATCATGCTGTTGATATTTGGCTCTGTTGACTAATGAGTTTGCCGACCACTGCCCTAGACCTTGGGCACTTCTCCAGCTGACTGAGAAACTGAGTTGAAATCCTTAATTGATCAAAAGGAAAATTTAACGCATTTTGTAACTAGATAGAGGTATTTTGTAAGGGTTTACCTGTGGTGAAAACACTGCAACTGAATATTACAATATTTCTGTGTTTCTTTTTGGATAGAAGCTTTTGTCTACGGAATGTATAAAGACCACATTTTGAGGCTTAGATCATATCTATGATGATAAAATGGTTGTTTCAAGAAATGGTTGATTCCCGCTCTTTTACTTTTGCTTTGATTTCCCTTGCTTTTGGGGTCAAATCCACAAAACCTTCTCTAAGACCAAGGTCCATAAGTTTAGTACCTATGTTTTCTTCTATGTAATTTATTGTTTCAGGTCTTATATTAAGGTCTTTGATCCATTTTTTAGTTAATTTTTGTATATGGGGACAAGCAGTAGTCTAGTTTCATTCTTTTGCTTGTGGCTTTCCAATTTTCCCAGCACCATTTATTGAAGAGGCTTTCTTTTCTCCATTGTATAATTTTGGCTTCTTTATAAAAAAAAGTGTTTGCCCATATACATACATGTGGGTTTATTTCTGGGCTCTCAATTCTGTTCCATTGATCTGTGCGTCTGTTTTTTTTTTTCTTTCTGCCAATACCATGCTGTTTTGATTGTTGTAGTTTTGTAGTATAATTTGAAGTCAGGGAGTATGATACCTCTGATTTCATTATTATTATTTTTATCAGGATAGCTTTGGCTATTTGGGATCTTTTATGGTTCCATACAAATCTGGTGATTTTTTTTGGTTCTGTTTCTTTAAAAAATGTCATTGGGGATTACATTAAATCTGTATATTGCTTTGGCTACTATGGACATTTTAACTATGTCAGTTCTTCCAATCCATAAACACAGATCTTCCCATTTCATTGTCATTTTCAGTTTCTTTTAATAATGCTTCGTAGTTTTTAGTATATAGGTTCTTCACATCTTTTGTTAAGTTTACTCCTAAGGTATTTTATTGTTTTGTTTAAATTGAAAAACTAATTGTTTTTTCAGTTTCTTTTTCTGAAATTTCATTGTTAACATATAGGAATGCAGTGGATACTTTATACGTTTATTTTGTATGCTGCAACTTTACTGTATTTGTTTATGGTTTCTATTAGTTTTTTGGTGATGTCTTTAGGGTTTTCCATATAAAGAATCATGTCATCTGCAAAAAGTGACACTTTTACTTATTCATTCCCAATTTGGATGCCTTTTATTTCTTTCTCTTGCCTTATTGCTCTGGCTAGGACTTCCAGTACTATGTTGAATAAGAGTGGTAAGAGTGGGCATCCTTGTCTTGTTTCTGATCTTAGAGGTGGCAACATGGATGGATTTTGAGAATATTATGCTAAGTGAAATAAGTCAGGCAGAAAAAGTTAAGAACCATAAGATTTCACTCATATGTGATATATAAAACTGAAAACAACAAATGAACAAAAACGTAAAACAAACTCATAGACATAGACAAAAATATAGTGGTTACCAGAGAGAAGGGGGATGGGGGCAGTAAAGGTTAAAGGGGATCAAATATATGGTGATGGAAGATTTGACTTTAGGTGGTGGGCATTCAATGCAATATATGATAATGTATCTATCATAGAATTATACATGTGAAACCTATATAACCTTATTAACCAATGTCACCCCAATAAATTTAAATAAAAATAGAAAATAAATGGTTGATTCAATCGTCTAGTCCCGTGGTCGGCAAACTGTGGCTCGCGAGCCACATGCGGCTCTTTGGCCCCTTGAGTGTGGCTCTTCCTAAGCCTCAGGAGTACCCTAATTAAGTTAATAACAATGTACCTACCTATATACTTTAAGTTTAAAAAATTTGGCTCTCAAAAGAAATTTCAATCATTGTACTATTGATATTTGGCTCTGTTGACTAACGAGTTTGCCAACCACTGGTCTAGTCTGATCCAAGGGTGGGGGTGAGAAGCAGCATAACAAGTCTTCTCAAATTGTCATTATGATGCTTATGAAAAAGAAATCGGCCACACAATGGCTCATAGAGGCCAGGCAAAGACAAGGTTTCTCATTTTTGTGTATTAGGAGAGAGAGTAATCTGCTCTTTTATAGTATCCCCATGACAATCATTACTGCACACCATTTCCCCGGCTTGCTGAAATGGAGAAACGGGCAAATTGGTTAATGAAGCCATGAGGGAAAAGCTTCTCCTTCAACCTGTGTGCCCATTAATACTCATAACAGCTCCTGTGTTTTGACCTCTTACTCCAGGCAGACGGGTTTGATTTCTTTCCATCATCGCTACATAGGGCGTGCTGCCTCCTGGAGGCGGGCCCATGATACACCCAGTGGTGAGCAGTGGTAGGATTTAATGGGATGGAGAGCCTCAGAAGGCTTGAATGGTGTGTTTTCATTAAGCCCCAAAGTTTTGATGACATAACAGAGAGGACATTTGGAAGCCATGCAAGTTGTTTGGGCTGTTCAGAAAATACCTTATAAATTGCAGCACCGGAGATCTAATGGTCTCTGGCGGTTAAAGAAAGGCCAGGGCTGAAGAGGGAGATGTGCCAAGGAAGAGAGGAAGAGAAAGGAACACAGGGCCGTGAACAAACCCAGCTCTTGATCCAGCCCTCTTGAGCGCTCTGTCTTCTGGTCCTGTGCATGGCTGGAGTCATTGGTTTTTGCTAAATGCAGTCTTGCTCTTTCAAGGAGGAGGGGGACTGAGTAAACACCAACCCCAAGCTTAGAGGAAGGTGAGCTCTACCAGGACTTTATGGTCTCAGAACAGGGGAGGAACCGTTCCTGTGAAAAAAGGAAATGGCCTGGTCCAGAAGAGGAAATGCAGGATAGATGGGCAAAAGCAATAGATGTTTATGACAGTCCTATGCCATTTGTATACCCGTTTTCTTGTTGAAGAAATTGAGACTTGGCAAGATGAAGTAGCAAGCCCCAGGTCATGCATGATAGCTCAGATTCAAATTCAAGACTGATGCGAACGCCATTTGACTATTTGCTTCACTCAGATGCCTGCTGTACATTCCTGTTACTAATCTAATCATCTGCAGTGTATGAAAACAAAACAAACTGCAGCATGAGCTTTTGAACGTTTAAAGAAAACATTAGATCTACAGCATTTTTTAATATTTAGTAAATGTTGATGAAAAAGATGACTATACTATGATATGAGTCCCCAAGCTATCTAAATCTTTCTACAAATAGAAAAAAAACCAAGTTTTTTTTTAAAGTTCATGATCTCCTGTAGAAAAATTAAATGGTGAAAATGAGCTAATTGATAAATACAAATTCTTTTTTAGAAAGGACACAGATTTAATGTAAAATAATTGCCTCTTTATGACTGATTTATCTTAAGCCTGACTGCATTTAAATTATATCTTGCCCTTATTCAGACCTTATCTAGGGAAATAAATGAACCTTTCATTCTGGAAGGAGAGAGAATAGAGAATGCCCCATGAGGAGACAGAAGAAATAGTCTGAGTTCTTAAAAGATGGATTGAGACCCTTTTCCCTCCTCCTGGTTGGTGAGGAAGACATCCATATCCCACTGCAATAAATCTTGAGTCACTTATAGAGCAGGTCCTTCGAATGTCGGTCTATTAGGAATGCCCTCGCCACCCCCAGAGTCCGCCAATGCTGTCATGTCCATTCCAAGGCTCCTCTGGAGGTCCGATGGGCTGTCCTCTCCCCCAGGGCCCATGGAGAGACCATGTCAATTGCTGTCTATAAGACAGGGTGCAGCTTGCTCTACTCCTAAGACTCCATTCTCATGCTGTGCGTTTTCCTTTGAAGTAAAATATGTGACATTCTAAACCTTGGGCCCTTCTCCCCAGGCAGAGGGAAAGCAAACACTGAGACAACTGCTCACATCCTTTAAGGCCAGTAGTTCACACTGAGTCCCAAAGGGTGGGGAGGCCAGAGGGAAGGAGCAGAATGCCTCACTTACTCTGCCTCTTCACCTAAACCACCCAATTACTGGACAGTTGCCGATGCACCCCTTTGCATGTGTGGACCTAGAAAAGTTTATATTTTCAGTTGGACGGGTTCACTTGTCTCATAAAATTACATTATACAAAATAGGGGCTAGGCCAGTGGTTCTCAACCTTCTAATGCTGCGACCCTTTAATACAGTTCCTCATGTTGGGGTGACCCCCAATTTCATTGTTACAAATTGAACATAATTAAAGCATAGTGATTAATCACAAAAACAGTATGTAGTAATTAGATATGTGTTTTTCCGATGGTCTTAGGCGACCCCTGTGAAAGGGTTGTTTGACCCCCCAAAGGGGTCGTGACCCACAGGTTGAGAACCACTGGGCTAGGCACTCAGCATTGTCAAATTTGGAGAGTACTTGGGCAAAATTTCATTCCTTCCCTTTGTGATAGTCTTTTACAAATATGCAGTTCAGGGACAGGTCTCAGAGGGACAATAGATGGCATATCCCAAGCTGGGCAGGTGACCTTGGACTTCACTGGTGACCTTGATCAGAGCAATTCCCACAGAGAGGTGGGGATGAACTCCTGGTTGGAGTGGATTCAAAAGAGAATGGGAGGTGTTCGAATGGACCCTGGGAAGAGAGACACCACTTTCAAGGAGTTTCGCTGTAACTGAGTGCAGAGAAATCAGGCCACAGCCAGAGGATGAGATGAGATCAAGCATGTCCTTGCTTTACAATAGGGTTGTACATTGATGGGAACCAACACTTAAACTGCCTATTGAGGTTGATATATATATAGAAAAGCTGATGCTTGAGTAGGAAGAGGAGATGGCTGGAGCTGCACCCTGGAGAAGAGAAAGAATAAGGCCTAGTGCACAAGTGAGCAACCTTGGACCATCACTCGTCCCAACCAGAGGGCACATGGCCCCCACAATATAGGTGCAGGGAGATGGGAGGATGTGGTGGTCAGTGCCTATGAAGGTTCTCTTTAGATTGCTTCAATTTATTAGAAACAGAAAATAAGGTATTCAGCGAAGATAGGGTAGAGAAGGAGCACTGAAATGTGAGGGAAAGATATGAAATAGTCATCTAGTTGAGTGGCAGAAGGGATGACCTACATGAACAACCCTGGGAAGCCTATTTCTGGATTGGGAAATGATAAACTTAAACATGACCCCACAGACTCTGGCTGTCAGAGCAAGCTTTGAATTCTGATTGGAATTGTCATGTGGTGATGAAATAATGCCTGGTGCACAGGGCAGGGAGGTGCACAGGAAGTAGGTTTAACCCTGCCCGCAGTCTTTCAAATATTAAATAGTCTATAAAACAAAAGTGTTTTCAACTAAATAAAATAAAGACAGTCTCCCTAGACAAGGGTGGACCTGAAACTAGAACCTTTGGAAGATGCATTAAAAAACATTGGAAGGGCTTGAGGAAAAGTCATTTCAAGTTGAGAAGCCAAAAGATAAGGCAGCTTCCAAAGGAAGAAACATAATCTAAATCAGAATGCTGTTTAAATGCTGGGGGAACAGGCCATCAGGAGTATTTTTACAGTATAATTTTGGAAGTGCAGAAGACATAAATATGTAAAGCAGCATTTACAAATAAACTTTTAAACAGGGTGTTTGACCTGACTTGCTCACTCCCCTAGGATGGCATTCAGGTGGTCTGCACTCCCTGAATTTACACACCAAGTGTTGTATGTATCTGACTACGTGCATATTTCTGGAAGTGAGTAAATAACTGTCATTGAATTCTCAAAATAGACACTGCTTTTAAAATAATACTGACTTCATTAAAAAAATTATCTTCATCAGAACAGTTGTTATAGGAACAGGATATTTAGATCAGAAACTTTCTGAAATGAAGGTTTAGAAACAGCTTGGGGCGATGGGAAACACAGTGGACCAGGAATCAACAGTTGGGATTCTAGCTCTAGTCTTGCTTCTAACAAGCTGTCTGATAAGGGACAAGTCCCCTCATTGATTAGGACATCAGCTTCCTCCCCCGTGAAAGAACAGAGCTGAGATGCACTGTCACTGAGATCTCTCCCAGTCCTCACATAGTAGGTTCCATGAACATGCACCACACTGCATGCTTTTTGTTAGTAAGAATGAGAAGGAATGTCTTTATCTAAAATAAAGACTTTGGAGAAGGGCCTGTGGCTCCTCCTGGGTCCTCCTTTTCCTCCCCCAGTAAGTCACAAAGACAAGCCATTGACTGAATAAAGAAAAATAACAAGTTGATAACAGAGAAAACCTTGGCTGAGCTGGCAGTACCAAGCGACAGTTAAGGTTTCTTTTCATTTGTCCGTTTTACTTGCTTTATTTTTTTTATCTGGGAAATGGAGGACAGGGTAGAACCAGATGAGATCCTCTCAAATGATCACCAGCCATAATATCCTAGAGCTTTACATTACAGCATTTTCTCATGGGAATGCTGTAGCTCCCAGAAACCACTGCATGATCAACACTTCAAATACTTTATAAACTAACCTAAGAATGTTCAGCGAGTAGACCAAAGGCAAGAAAGCCACCCTTTAAATTCTTTTTTAAAAAATATATATTTTATTGACTTTTTTTACAGAGAGGAAGGGAGAGGGACAGAGAGCCAGAAACATCAATGAGAGAGAAACATCGATCAGCTGCTTCCTGCACACCCCCTACTGGGATGTGCCTACAACCAAGGTACATGCCCTTGACCGGAATTGAACCCGGGACCCTTCAGTCCGCAGGCCAACACTCTATCCACTGAGCCAAACCGGTCAGGGCCACCCTTTAAATTCTTAACAGCTGATGCCCTTCACCGGAGACCAATGAAGACACAACTTGTTTTTAATGAACAGAAACCGTTGCCTAGGAAAATGGGTGAAGCTTACTTCCTAATAACTGGTCCTCAAGTAGCTGGTCTAACTTCATTTCACAGACCGGAAAGGCCTGCAAATGAAACCCTAACTGAGTAAAGCAGGTGGGCCACCCATCAGCTCTTTCTACACCTACGGTTTAGCCGCTGTGACAATGACCGACCAAGGCCAGTACCCGGATCACAGCCCAATGCAAACAAGCTCACAGACGGTCTACACCTTCTAAAGAAATAAAGACACATGAAAGCCGACTGACTTGTTTAAACTTAAAAAAAAAAAAAAGTAGAGGTAAGTAGGGGAAGGAGCAAGATAAAATATTTTATCATTTGTGTCCCATGCAAACCATGTAGGAAAATATTTTTGCTATATCAATGACTAGATTTAGTAGTGTGGTGTCTGTTTTAACTTTTTGGTCAGTTCTCCCAAAGGTAGTTTTATTTTGCTGAAAAGGCAAAGAAAGGGGTTAGAAAAATTAGCATTAATTAAACTTTATTTCCCTTGGCCGTGGGCCACACAGTTCACAGAGAGTGCAGCTTCTAGCCAAGTCCCCTCCCAGGCAAAATTCAGAACGTATGGCTTAATTCATGTATGTTTGGTTTTCGAACAAGAAAAAAAAAGAGAAAAGGGGGAGGATAAGAGGAGGAAAAGTAAGAAGGTAAACAGGGAGTATGTCTTCTGCTTTTAGGGGGAAGAAGTGAAGGGGGGCAGAGCAGGATACAAAATTGTGTTTCAACTACATAAAAAAATCTATGCAGGTGTATAAATAACCAAATCTAATACAAAAGCTCCATTTTTCCAGTTTGGGTCAAAACCCTTGGCCCTGTCTTTGACCCCTGCCTGACACATCCCTCCAATCTGCTTTCAAAATGAATCCATATCCGAAGGCTTCTCACCACTTCACCACTACCCCATGGGTCCAAGCCACAATCACCTCCCCCGCAGAATATTCCAATAGCCTCCGACATTGGTCTCTGTGGTTCTTTCCAAGAACTTGCTCTCTGCAGTCTGAGCTGGCTCCCTGCTACCTCCATGACATCATCTACTGCTCTCCCCTTCGCTCATTCTGTTCCAGCCACGCTGTTCCTCAGTGCTAAGCACTCTCTCACTTCAGGGACTGGGCACTTGATGTTCCCTGTGTCCAGAGCATCCTTTCCTTGCATTTGCTTCATGGCCTGCGTCCCTGTCCTTTCATAGCTCTAGCGAATGCCCCCAGTTATCAGACGGACATTTCCAGTCCACTCCACATGAAGTGGCAAAGCTCTGGTACTTTGAAGCCCCCTGCCAAGTTCTATTTTAGCTTACTTGTCTCCACAGCATGTACTACTGCCCGGCAGACATTGATTTGCTTATTTGTCAGAATCTCTCCCATTAGGATTTATGCAAATGGAGGTACTGTTTTATTGCTTGGTCCCCAGTGCCTACAACATGACCTGGCATATAGTTGATGTTCAATTAATATTAGTTGAATACATTGGCGAATAAATGGATAAGTAACTAAAAGTAAATAAATACATAAAAAAGAAAAGGAGGGGAGGTGGAAGAGAATGAAGAGACGAAGAAAGAACACACAACCTCCACATCCATTTCTCTAAGGTCAACATTTTAGACTTCCCTCGATTTTCCTAACTGTGAAATGAAGATGTGTTCCTTTGATATTCAAAAGAGAGTTAACATTTATTCTAACATAAGTTTGTCAAATTTAAGATTTCCCTAAGATTTAAGAACAGAAAATGTAAAATATAACTTTGTGGGTTTTTTTAAATCCATGTTTTGGTTTCAGGAGGCTGGACAGGTTATGTAGTAGGTGGGGTTTTTGAGATAAAGGCCCGAGTCGTCCTAATGGCACCATCACCCACTGAACAGACATGCAGACTCCTCGCCACCACTTCTGTCTCCCTGGGTCCCGGCGGGGCTAGTGATATCCATCCTGCCCAGCTCCACCCTTTTCCTTCCCACCACCGCCATCACCACAGACACCGTGGAGCCATGTTACTCCTCACTCACCTCCTACACCTAAACGTCAATCAAATCCTCTCAGTTCTTCTTCCTGCATCTTTCTCTAATCTAACTCTTCTTGCCAACCCACTCTATCATGGCCTTGGGGCAGTCTGTATCACTTCCCCCCTAAATTCCTAAGTTAACTCCCTGGACCTAATCAGTCCCCCCACCTTAGGCGGCCTCCCCGCTGGCTGGAGAGGTTTTTCCTAATCATATACCTGATCATGTCATTCTCCAGACATCTAAAATCCCTCGACTGAGCACACAGGGCCATTGTCAGACCTGCCCTGCCCGGCCCTATCGCTCTTCCTTCCAGCCCAACCCAGCTCCAGCCCTGCTGGTTCCCCAAACTCCTTGGCCCTCTCCTGCCTCCATGCCTCGAGCATGCCCGTCAGTTTTGGAATATCAGTCCTTGGCCTAGTTATTAGACACCTACCCTTTAAAACTCACCCTCCTTAACACCTTCTCTAGAAGTTCTTCTCTGGCTCCCTGGATGCACAGGCTATGCCTCTGGGCTCACAGGGAAGCGGGTCTCTGTTTAAGTCATGGATTTACTCATGGGAATCTTACACCAGACTGTTAGCTTCCTAAGGGAAGGGCCCATGTCTGCGACCCTTCATTTTAACATTTAGCTCAGCGTTTAATATCTAGTGGAAATTTACTAAATACTTGGAAGAGGAAAGGGGCAGAGGAGCTAGGGAAGGCAGCCAGTTAATTAGATTAGAGTTATAAATATATTGAGGGGAAAGTGTATAAGATCTTAGGATGTACACACTAAATCTCTCTGTGGGTGTCTGCAAACCTTGGGGCTGAGGGATTTGAAGTGAATCGCGTATAATGGCTAAAAGCAGACAGATCACATGGCCCCAAGCACATTCCTTAACCAATCGGAGCCTCCGTTTCCTCATCCAGGAAACGGGAAGGACAAAATCGTCTCCCCGATAAGGCCAGTGTGAGGTGAAGTAGGATAATCCACAGAAAGGGTTCAGCACAGCCTCTGGGAGCAGTAAAAGTTCAATAAATGACATGAACATGATGAAAATGATGATGGTGGTAATCATTAGGAAACAAGACACTGAAGTGTTTTTAACAGAACAGTCAGAGGAAGCCCAATAATAAAACTACCCAAATGTATCAAAAACGGGGACCTCAGTCAATGGGATTTCAAAGGCCAGCTCCTAAATCGGCATCATCATGGAAGGCCTTGGCAACATGCAAACCAGCATCCGAGAAAAGGGAGCGATGAGTTCACAGCCGTTTCAAAGCTGTGTGTGCAGAAGAGCCCTGCAGGTGGCAATGCGCATCACGTGAAATGAAGTGTTGCAGGATCACACAAGGCCTTGCACACCATGCCCAGCAGTGACATTGCCCGCGGGACTTCTCTGAGCGTCTCTGAGGAGGGGGTGGCAGGAGTCACCCACGTTTTAAACCACAGCATCCTGTGTTTGCTAGATCATCTTCTGGAACTTTCCAAAACGTGCCAATTCAAGAAAAGCTCCAAGGGCCAAATATTTGTCAACTGGGAAGAAGGAAGAGAACGCAAGAAGAAAAGAAGAAAGAACTCACAACCGCCAAATAACAGAATGGGTGAATAGTTTGTACTTTTCTCAATTTTCCTTAATTATAACACAAAAATGTGTTACTTCTGTAATAAAAACACACATCACATTTATCTTAAAAGAATCTTGTCAAATTTAAGAGTTCGCTAAGGTTTGAGAACAGACAATGAAATTAGAAGTTTTATAAGAAAATAGAGGCACAATGCATGAAATTTGTGCAAGGGGCTTGGCCCTCACAGCCCCTCACAGCCTCAGCCAGCCCTCGCAGCCCCGGCTTCATCCGAAAGGTCGGTTGGTTGTTTGGCTGTTTGGTCTAATTAGCATATTACTCTTTATTATATGGGATTAATGTTTCTTAGTTTTAGGAGGATTTGAGATATCCTGTTAACTGTGATTGAACAGAAAGACAGAAGTTAATGCTGCAGGTCTCAGACATTCCCAAAGAGTAGACGCAAGGGGCTAGTGAGAGGCACCTGCTCAGACACCCACAGAGGCACGTACCTGGGCCCTATGCTCCTGGGATTCCCTCCTGTTGGCGGTGGGCATCTGCTTGTTCCCTCGAGGGGGGAGGCCAGATCTCAGCTGACATCTCTCTGAGTAGATCTTTGTGAGAAAGCCTGCAGGTACTGAGAGCCCAGCACGCCTTGACCCTTTCCCCCCGCTCAACCTGCACAGCCTGCAGGTGAGCGCCTTCTGAGGGCCCAGAGTCAGGTCACTCCCCAGGGCGCTGCGTTCAGGCTGGGCCGACAGAGACCACCAGCTGCTTAGCGCATCCCTGCCACTGGGCCCAAGTGCTCTTGTCGCACACTCATTTGCTTGCAAGTATCTCTGGTGATTCTGTAAGTTTCTCCCTTTCATTCCACATTGGTTTCCTACTGTTTTTATGAGAAGGAATTTATTGGTGCTTTAAAAAAATGTAAAAATGTCTTTGTGCCTAAATCTTTCATCAACTGGCTCCTCTGCAGTGTCTGTTCTCTATCTTGGTTTTTGTTTTCCTTTTCTGAATTCAGTGCATCTGCGCCCAACTAAATGGATCAGAGTGTGGATGGGGCGGGGCAGCCAGGCCCTGGGGCAGCCACACTGAGGCGCTGCCCTTGCTAAGGTCCTCTTGCTTAGGTCCTCTTGCTGAGGCCTATAACTCACTCAGCCGCATGGCAAGGCTCTTCCCCCAGGCAGCGCACCCCCCTGCCTCTCTCTGAATAATACACACAGCACGTGTGCAGCCATCTCTTACGCACACAGCCAGCACCTTCGGACCGCAGTTCAGCTGCTACGTACACAGATGCCCTGGAGGGGCCGAAGGGATGTGCGTGCTCCAGGTCTGAGCTGTCTGAAGGCACCTGGCACCTCTCGAACTGGCCCCCAAAGTGCTTTCTCTGTCCGCCCCCATCGTGGGAAAGGGAACCTGCGCCTCTGGATCAGGACACATGGTGGGTGCTGTGGGGGAGTCTGCAATGCCACGTCCACTTCCCCACTCCCCCAGGTAGACCTGGCAACAATGTCAGAGAGAGGGTGGGGGGTGCAGCCTCTGCCCAGGCCCACACAGATATCTCAGGCACTCACTGGAGACTCCTGGGAAGAAATTCGAGATAAACTTGCAATTAGTTAGACAAAGGGAGGGAAACTGCCTCCCATAGGGCTGAGTGGGCAGCAGCTGTTTGCAGAATGACTCAGACCACGGTTTTGACTATGTAGAGGGGCGACCCCTATAATACGCATGAGAAGGACAGGAACCATTCTCTCTGTTCATCAAGATTATCAGGGGGTGTTTCTTTCCCTCTTCACCACTTGCTGCTTCTACTTTCTCTACAATAGGCATTTTCGCTTTATCACCTGAAAAAGGGTACTAAGTCATTTTTTCAAAAATCTGCTATGCACTTCTTTGCAGAGTGACAACTCTGGATAAGACAGGTATATGTGCCTGTGTGTGTGCATACTCATATAGATACATGCACCATGCACATATGTAAATAAATGTGTATTCCTGCCTGTGTCTATGACTGTATATGACTGCATGTGTATGTGCATACATATGTACATACAGTCATACACAGTCACATACTTATGCTATATAATGATTAACTTCAATGACCCACCAATGCAGAAACTTGACCTGTTGGTAAAGCAATAGAAGTAAGTGGCTTTCAGGAGGTCAACAGCAACAAAAAAGACAGTCAGCCGTTCGTGGTGACAGGGTCTGTCTGCATTCCCCGGGGTTAAGTGACTTTGCAGAATCACCCATTTGCTCTCCGTGAAGATGGTGTCTTGGCCGAATCAAATGGGGAAGGCTCTCCCTGGAGCAGAAGTCCTGTCAACCATGGTGGCAGTGATCTCAACTGGCATCTGTGCCCAAAGATCTCTCTTCTCTTCCTCCTTCCGAGTGAGAGATTGCACTTCACAGTGGGAACAGGGCAGTGGGATGCTTTGTCTTGGGGCTGTGCAAGCCCAGTGTCAGGTACAGAATACCTGTGAGCTCCGCTGCCATGGCTACCCACCACCCACCTAGTCCCCTGGTCACCAACCACCGTGCCCTCTAACAGGCACCCCTGGTGCTGTGTGGACCCTGAGGATCCCCTGTGGAAAGAGCCTTTGGGACGTCTGGGCCAGCAGCCCCCAGCACTCAGCCTCCACACCTGAGCGCTCCCAGGACTGGCCCTCAGTGCCTGTGCCTGTCATCCAGGACGTGCAGAGGAGGGGCCCGTAGGAAATGGAGGGCTTCACTGTGCATGGCCTAACCCTCAATGACGTACAAGGTCGGGCCCCAGAGGAAAAGGGGAAGGGATGCCCAGCCAAGTGTCTGAATTGCCCCTGCATCCCTGTGGAGGTCTTAAATGTGATGCCACGCTGGGTATCTTCTCTGAGGGAATAGCGTTTTTCCTTAAATCACATGTGAAACAGTCATTCTGAATATTTTCTTTAGAGAACTTTCTCTTTTTTTCTGGTTTGTCCCTTAAGACATCATTGATATGTGTGTGTGTGTGGTGTTAATAGAAAGAGTTGTTAACTCCAATAACTCATTGGCAGGAGGGAGGCTTCTAGTAGGCGCTGGGTGATATTGGAAGACGTTTAGCCCATCTACCTGTTCAATCATTTATTTATTCATTCAAATCATATAGACTCAAAGATTGATTGTAAAGATATTCATAATGGGCTTAGAAATCCAAGCTGTTATAGTAAAAAAAAAAAAATGTCTACTTTCTGCTATAAAAGTAACTAAATAGCCTTTGTTACTAGCACAATAATTTATTATAAGTATTTCAATTTTGAAAATTAAGTACTGGCTCTGCCGGTGTTGCTCAGTGGTTGAGCATCAACCTATGAACCAAGAGGTCACGGTTTGATTCCCAGTCAGGGCACATGCTCAGGCTGTGGGCTCCATCCGCAGTGGGGGGAAGGCGTGCAGGAGGCGGCCGGTGGATGTCTCTCATCAATGTTTCTATCTCTCTATCCCACTCCCTTCTTCTCTCTCTGAAAAAGAAAATCAATTAAAACATATTTTTAAAACATTAGGTATTGGACTCTCAGGCCAAAATGTCAATCAGAGCAGATCCAGTGAAAAGTTTCAGTCTTTGTCAGGACTCTCACTAGTAAGAAAGAGTAATCCAGTTCCATGTATCTTACAGCAACGAAGGAGTCCACTGGTCCCCATAATTGGGAAGTCCAGGGTTTTAGATTCAAAACGTCAGGTCTGCTGGGTCCAGGATGAACATATAAGTTCTCTCTCTCTCTCTCTCTCTCCCCATCTCTAGATGGAAAGATAATATAGACAGCTCAAAAACCATATCTTTACAGCTATATTGTACCAAATTGATGAGACATACTCGCTCTCTCCATATATCAAATCTCAAGAAAGATGGCCATTTCAAAGCCAATCACCCTGGCTGGGAATAGAGGACTGGGACTGGCCCATCCTGGTGGCGGGTCCCCTTCTGCATGTGGGGTCTGTGGAGTGCTGCTGGGGTGGGTGCCGTGGCCTGGGCTCTGTTGGGGTGGGATGCCACTCTGGGGTGTGTAGACAGACCAGGATCCCATGGAAAGGGGGAAACATGATTCCCTAAAGGAAAGTAAGGTACGCTTATCGGGAAGGTATACCAGATGGACAAATAATTTTTTAAAGCATCCCTATAAAATGT
>NW_006383016.1:3523516-3538657 GCF_000327345.1 Myotis davidii | reverse complement strand
TAATTTCAGAAAACTAAAATTGAGGACAGAGGAACAACTGAGATGATTTAACCGTGTTGACTGGAATATTACCAAGGACACACATGGGCTCGGGAGAGTTTGCTCCAGAAAATACCTGTACAGTGAAGATTCCAGAATGATCGTTTCCTGATTTAAATGTTTGTTTTCATAGACGAGAGTCTAAACGTCCTCAGAGTCAAAACAGCCTTTGCTGGAACGGAGGCATTTCCCCCCAAAGCTGTCCAGATTTCATTAAGATGGGTAAACAGCACGTGGGCAGCCTGGCCTCGCACCCTGACACGGCTTAGCCCAGAGGCAGCCCTGTTTCCTTAGAAGCCGGCCCTCCCTTTCCTCCTGATGGGCTCTGTCCTGGAGGGGCAGCTGGGCTCGTCACATGCCCGTCACCAGCGGGCACCTTTCCCTTTGGGGCTCTCCCCGGAGGCCCTCGAGAAGCGGGGACTTCACAGAGTATCCCAAAGGCTCTTCCAGGTCACAGGGCTCTGAGGGGGGTGGGGTGTCTGTCACCAGTTCTCGGCTGTCGTGCTTTGCACAGTTTTATGGCTTCTAATCTAGTCCCCTCAGTTCTCCTGTTTTATGACTGCGGACCAGAAGATAAATCGGGTCCTCTCTCCGCTCTGTCTCAGTCGGTGTCACAGGTTAGAGGACTGCCTGCTGGTCTGTAAACACCACAGCCTCTCCCACAAGCCTCTCCCCCTCTGTCACCTCACCCAGCGCAGCTCCTGCAGGCAGAACACCGAGTTCCGTAGCCTCCCCGGGCTAAGCTGATGCATTCGAAGTGGGCTTAGCAAAGCTCTCTCCCAGAGACCCCAGCACCCTTTGGGACAAGGCCACTCTTTTTGAGCCATTTCCTCTTCAGTCTAAAAGTCCATCAGCCGTGTGGCTTGGGACAAGTCTCCTCACCTCTCTGGGCGCGTCTGTGAAGAGAGCAGACTGGCCTCGGAGGTGTCTGTGGCCCTTCCCGTTCTAACAGCCCACGATGCTGATCTGCCTGGATGCTGCACCCATCGCCAGGACATCGGGGAGTCCGCTATAACCCCAACTCTCTCCGGTGTCTGTCAGATAGCGGCCAGCCCCAGCCTCAGCCCCAGCGGCTATGTCTGCCACGGCAGGAGCAAAAGCAAGGACAGACAGGGGGACAGGCACCCGCCACATGCAGATTGAAATGGGTGAGGTGAAGTCAGGAGCATCCTTAATGATGTGGCCATTTCTTTTGCCTTCTCCCCGCCGGGATTAAAGCTTGTGTGCTGACTGTTGAAAAATCAGTCATTAACAGCCAGGAAATGACTTCCCCATCCATCAGAACACTGCTCAGCCATGTTTCAGCTTTTCCCCTCTCCCTGTGTAATTATTCTCATCCACCACTGATTACAGTTTATAATAGCCATAATTCTCTCCGAATCAATCATGACTTTACTCTACCACAGGCTCACCGGTAGAAACATGAGGGAATGCAGATACCCGTGGCTGGGTTTTATTTTTTGGAAATTGCCTGCTTTCGTCTGGATCTCATTTAATCATCTGTATGTTCAAAGAAAAGCTAAGATTTTAATTCAAAGGCATTTTTTTTCCTACGTGCCCTTATCTTCCCTTCTTATTATTTTTTTTAAGAGGAAATGATGGCTGGTTAAATTAAGCTAATATTGTGCAAGATCTGCCAGTGATGTTGTTCCGAGTGATTGGTGGGGGACTTAAGGGGGGTTCTCGTCATGAGTCCATGTGCTTCTCTGGCATTTACCTACCTGAATGTTGCTCAGGTTGCCATCCTGTGTGATTTCCTGGAAGGTTCAAGAATTGTTATTTCCCTTCACGGACCGATTAAAGCAAAAATTCCTATTGAAGTTTATCCTTATACATTCTGGCAATCAGCCATTCACACCTTAGTAAGAATTTAAGGCACTTCACTTTTATTCAGTATTTACTACACTTATGATGCTCACTATACTGTGCCCGTGCTTTGGTGAGTTAAAAAGAATGAATGTGATACAGTCCTTGCATCCTGGAGCTCATCTGGTAGCTGGAAATGGTAGGAAGATGGACATGCAAAGAACTATTCCAGCATTCATCACATGTAGCTTGGATTCCTAGGGTACACAGTGCAGCAGGAGGAGGAGACGAGGCCATTTCTGCACCAGGAATCTTGGGGTTCCTAAAGGAAATGTGATTGAGCTGAACTGTAGAGGAGGGGAAGGACTTGAACAAGAAGTCCTTCAGTAGGAATCACTCCCAGAGGTCTGGTGGGGAAGGGCGGGGAAGGGAGACCCAGGCCTGGGGCAGGGTGGAAGCTGGAGGACTGGAGCCTGGGGGTGGCTGCAGCACCAGGCAACCCCCAGGAGAGGACCAGGCCCATCTTCACAGGCAATTCTAGAAATGCTCACTGAGCTGGCATTGACAGACACGCGGACAGGGCAGAACCACATCACTCGGAACCTGTTACTGGGAATGCGACCACATGGCTAATGGGGTTTGAGGCCTCCTAGTTATAATGATGAGAGGAGGGATTTCACAATATTGGACCCCAACCAAAGAAAAGTGGTCTTTTCAAACGCAAACAAAACCAGGTTGAAGTAAGGCTCTCACAGAAGACGTTTAATTTTTTTTTTTTAATGTTAGCCGAGTCTTTTGGAAGCACTGGATTAACAACAGCAAACATTCTGAGACCTGTTTACACAAAGGAAGGCTTATGCCTGGGGTGGGAATGGGGCTCACCTTGAGCTCACTCCTCCTCCCTGGTGCACGCTTGCTTTAGTGGGACCTACAGACTCCCATGAGGCTCCTTTCGCCCTCCTTTGCCATCCTCCCTGAGGATGAAACATTAAATAATTTATGCAGCACAACCCCGGGGTCTGCAGTTGGGGGAAAATGTTCCAGGTAGCTGCTAATCTGGAAGTTATTTTCTTTCCCCAAACAACCAGGGTGGTCCATATCAGTGGTTTCCAGCTTTTTTATTTCACGAGTCAGTAGAATTAATTTTAAAAAATCTGGGTGGTAATAGGGGATGTGAGGGGGGCATGGGTTTGCCTGCTTTTTATTTTGCCAAATCAAGGCATAAAAAATAACCACTCACATCTACTCTCTTCATTGTCACACACACACACACACACACACACACACACACACACACACCTCGATACCCAAAACAAGCACACCGTAATCTCAGAATAGAGGATAGTTCTTTCCATTAAAAGCTTTATTTTATTTTATTTTTTTAAATCTCATTTCACTGTCCTTTTCTCACGTTGCAAAAGAATGCTGAGACTTTTTTCGAAGGGGATGGCCGCCGCAGAGTCCTGGCCTGTGCGAGCCCTCTCTCCGGCTGCAGAGGATGAGCGCTCAGAGCGAGTCCCGAGGTCACCTCTCAGGACACGGGTTGCAGCGGTGGCAGGAGCCCCTCGCCCTCCAGCTCTTCCCGGGCTCATCGGGAGGCAGGTCGGGAGGCAGAGCAGGAGGCAGTCTCAGCTCAAGCCCAGGTGGCATTGACAGCAGCAGGAGATGGAGGCCAAGAACTCGGTCTTTTCAGGGACTACATCCGCCTGTTATGGAGCCCGTGGACGGGGCCTTTAGGCACATAAGACAGCCAAGGACACAAAACTAGGATGAAGTTTTAAAAGCCTGGACTAGAACCTGACTAGAAACATGTCTGTTTTACCTCCCTTTTGGCTAAGGTTTTCATTGATCCCGAGTTGGGGCAGAGGGAAGGGAAGGATTGATGGTTAATAATAACTGAAATACCTACTCTGAGCCTACTCTGTACGATGTATATACAGGGGTGGGCAAACGTAGGTCTACAGTTGTCTGTGTGCAAAACAGAGTTTATTCTTGTACTATTGTTTATTAATTATTATATTATTTCTTGTATAACAGCTGTAAACCTACTTTTGCCCACCTCTCTATATACTGAATAGCTACTATGTTCTAAGCCATGATCTCTATCTGCACCGTATCATTTCATCCTCAAGGCAAGTTTATGAAATAGGTATTCCAAACAGTTGCATTTAGTTGGAGAAAACAAGTCTAAGAGAGGTCAAGTTCTTTGCTGTCAAAATGACCAGTGTGCCCAGAGTCTATCCTGCCCACCTAACCAGCCTACCCACTAGGGTTTGGGTACATTACAGGCCCCAAACCATTTTTCTTCTCTCACACAGCTGCCCCTGGAAAAAGATTTAATAAACTAAGTCTCACTGAAATGTCAATGACTAACTTAGTCTACTTAGTTCTTTCCAAGTATGTCCCATTGCAACAGGCTGACATTTACTTAATCCAAAAGACTAGGGCTGTAAGGTGAAATTTCAGGCATGAGTAGCAGGCAAAGGGGTATACCGAAGCTAGAGCAGGCTTCCTCGGCCCCTCGGGTAGCTGGCCATCTGTTTGTCATTTAAAGAACAAATAATGCTATCAGCAAACAAGTCTTTGAACATGTGAAAGCATGTATTAAAAAATCAGCCATCCAAATAAATGAAAAACCCAAGGATGTCATTTGAATTCCTATTCAAATTGTTCAAAGATGGAAAGATGAATTAAGGGCGCTTCAGTAAAACCCGGCAGATAAGCAAGAAATTTCACTTTAATACTGTGGGGGGGAAAAGAAGAAAAGAGGAAAAAGTGAATTGCAGTTCGGAAGGAGCTAAGCCCCAAAGGCAAATCTTTGGTGTCCCCCAAAACACTTTGGGTCCAAGAAACTATCTGAGGGAGACACGGGCAAGACTCCGTAGGGAAACTGACCAAGATGCCCTGTGGAGACAGAGCGGGTGCTGAAGGCATCCATCGCCACAGCCTGGGTGCCAGCCCACAGGTGTGTCCGCCCCGAGGGGCTCCTGTTCTAACGTGTGCGTCTGCAGGGAATGCTGCTTCCTCACGAGGCTGCAGAAGAACCCTCTCCTGATTTTCACAAAGATTTCTTACAGGCCAGTGGCAAGCGCCGGCCCAGTCCCACTTCATCTGTGGTCTGTGCGCACAAAGATCTAAAGAAACTATAGCAAAGGAAGCAGAATCTCATAGGAATCCAGACCTTGATCCAACAAGGAAGGCACCCCCCACCTGGCCAGGGGTCTCAGTTGGTTGCAAGGTCACCCTGTACACACCCCAAAAAGGTAAGCCACGGGATCACAGTTGGTGAGAGAATCACGTTTAGTGGGTGTCTGCACATTCCCCATGGATCAGGCCACCAGTGACCAGGCAGCCGCGGCCTGGAACAGACCAAGAGCAGGAACCCTCTCTGCTTCCTACAAGGATCGGCCTGCGACTCGGGAACAATGTGGAAGAAGTCGGCCTGTAGGGCTAACGGGGTATCTTTTGAAATCTACAAGCCAAAGAAGTGGCCCTTTTTAATCCTGCTAATTTAATGTGAAAGTGAAATAGGTTTCTTTGCAACCTTGACAGCTAGCTTTCTGGGAAGGTGTCTAATATTGGACATAAAATGGAAACATGAATCGATGAGACTCATTAATATTCATAGACAGCAGATTAAGGTTGGCGGAAAAAATTATTTATGAAATGGGCCTTGTCTTCCTCTCACCAAAGGGTTTTGTTTGGAGAGGGTAGAATTGGGTGAGAGCGCTATCACTGATTAGATATGAATTTGCAGATTTCTGGGTTTACCTCCCAAAGAAAAAATATCTAAGGTGTTTGCAAGCAAAAAAAAAATAAAAATTGCTGGGCTGAGAACAGTAACTGCTTAAGCGCCAGGGCCCAGTAGGTGTGACAAGGCTCAGACACCACAGCTGGGATGGAAGGAAGCGGAAGGACGGATCAGGAGTGTGGTTATGTAACAAAGGAACAGGCTGTGAGCCAAACAGGGCTCAACTGATGTGGAGAAAGGTGGGGGGACAGGCCACAGAGGATTCCTATTTCATTTATGTGTGAGGGGATGGGAGGTAGCATAAAAGTAAAGAACATAATTTACAATTTTTCTTCCATTAACAAGTATTTGTTGGACTGCCTACGAATCCTTTGTGTTATTTCTGACTAGTTGGGGTGTGCTGTTTTATAATCTAATAAAGATGAGAGTGAAAGTCATTGAGTAAGGGATCATCTCAGATCCTCAAATAAACTCTGTTAACAGTTCTCTATCCTTACACAACTGGAGGATTTATTGCTGGTCCCTTACCTCCATGAACCCTTCCCTCCTTTATCTTTCCAATCCTTTACAGGCCTGTGGAAATAAGCTGTTTTGATCTGGTGAAATTTTAAAGTGGCAGATGATTTACATTTTCTCCTTCTTCTTCTTCTTCTTCTTCTTCTTCTTCTTCTTCTTCTTCTTCTTTATGTGAATATGTAAACTAAAACATTTGACCAATATGTAAACATTGAATATGCCCGTGGATAAGGACTAAAGGTAACAAGGACAAATGAAACATTGATGTGTTTAGTTGATGGTATTGTGGCCAATTTGTGTCTTGGCTGCTTCTCCTTCTCCTTCTTCTTCTTCTTCTTCTTCTTCAGAATTAAGCATTGAGAATGGCTGAGTGAGAACCTTAGATAGAATAAGACCTTGAATTATTTCCTGGGGTGTACAAAACACCACAGATTTTGACAAAGGCGTTTTCTAGTGACTGTACTTAAAAAAAAATTCAGGCCCAGCCGGCGTGGCTCTAGGGTTAAGCATCGACTTATGAACCAGGAGGTCACCAGTTTGATTCCTGGTCAGGGCACATGCTTGGGTTGTGGGCTCCATCCCCAGGAGGGGGCGAGCAGAAGGCAGCTGATCAATTGATCCATGATTCTCTCTCATCATGGATGTTTCTCTCTCTCTCTCTCTCTCTCTCTCTCTCTCTCTCCCCCCTTTCCTCTCTGAAATCAATAAAAATTAAAATTAAGAAAAAGTTTAGTCTCTACCCCCACCCTCAACCATAACTCAGTTGTTTGGGCATCGTCCTGTACACCAAAAGGTTGCAGTTTTGATTCTGATCAGGGCACAAACCTAGATTTTGGGTTCGATCCCCAGTCAGGATGCACACAGGAAGCAACTAATGAATGTTTCTCTCACTCTCTCTCTCTTTCTCTCCCTCTCCCATCCTCTCTCTCTAAAATAAATAAACATATACTTGGGTGAGGATTTTTTTTTAAAAAAATTCAGTTCCCCTATGCATGGACCCCGTTCACTGTAATTGGGTTGGTTGCTGTAATGTTGTACATATAATTGGAAAAGAGAAAGTAGGCCTCCATTTTAGATTGTCTACCCACAAGGCTTACTTAGGTAAGATCACCAGACCAATGTAAAACATTTTTCGTAGATATAAACAGATGAAATTGAAAAACGCCTTCTCAGGAATCTGATCGGCCGATCTTGGAGGCAGGAGACCCAGAACAGAGTCTAGGCAGAGCTTCGTGCTAAACAACACAGCAGGGGCGAAAAGGAGGTGCAAACACAGGGCTTGAAAGAGGAAAGGGTCCTTAGCCACAAGCCACCCTAATCTCTTCATCCTGAAAGTGCAGAGAGGAAGATGAAAAAAGATCCGGCCAGATGGGTAAGACATAGGTGGCACACCCAATACAATGGAATATTACTCAGCCATCAAAAGGAATGGAGTTCTGGCACAGTAAGGCCAAACCTTGAAAACATGATGCTAAGTGAAATGATTTAGACATAAAAGGTTCGTTTGGAAGAAATGCCCAGGAAAGGCAATTCCTTGGAGGCAGGAAGCAGAGTCATGGTTGCCAGGGGTTGGGAAGGGAGAATGGCAATGAAGAAAATAAGTGAAAAGATGGAGGTGGGGGGACTTAACAAAGTTTAATGAAGAGCATAACCCAGGCTTCCTCCTCTGAAGGGAACACCCTTCCCATTCACAGAGCCTCTTCCCAGGATCACATTTTCACACGCATGGAAAGACAAAGAAAACCAGTTACATTCAAATGCAGTTATCAAAATATTTTTACAAACCCCAATTTGTGATTGAATGAATATCATGTGACCAGCAGCGGACAACCCTTGTCATTTCCAAGTCCTGACGCACACAGGTGACTTTGCAGCGTGTCTGCAACAACTGTGATGTGACAGGAGATCTGTCATTCCTTTTCATGGCAAAATCACCGACACCAGCACTGGTTTGTTGCTGACACTCATAATAGAGCGCCCTGCTAAATTTCAGTTGGAAGAAGTGAAAATAAGAATACATATGTTTGTTTCACATCCAAGAGTAATATAGACCCTCAAATTCTTATGCCTGGGCCACTGAGGGTTCATAGATCTGAAGGTAAGAGCCCCTACACTGCACTACTTTGGAGGACATCCAGGAGAAAGTGCAAAGGACTCAAAATGTTTAATAAGTCGTTATCATTTCACTAGAGGCCCGGTGCACAAAGTCATGCCAGGTGGGGTCCGTCAGCCTGGCCAGCAATAGAGACCTATCAGGCGGTCAGTTGGCTGGGGGGAGGGACTGCGGGAGGCTGGCTGTGAGAGTGCCCTGACCACCAGGGGGCAGCTCCTACATTGAGCGTCTGCCCCCTGATGGTTAGTGTGCGTCATAGTGACTGGTCAACTGGTTGTTCCAGTTGTCCCAGATGTTCAGTCTTAATGGTTCCTTAGGCTTTTATATATATAGATTCTTAGGGAGGACCATTTCCAACCTCAACAGCCAGCGAACAGCAACAGTCACACCTAAGGAGACTTCTCCTTCTACGAAGAGTTTGCACTAAACTGCCCTGTGTAGCAAGCCACTATGTCCCCAGATGCAGACAGGTATCACTGTGTTTGCATGAGCAACGGCCTGGTTGTAGGGGATGCTAGTGTGCAGTCGTGGGAGCAATTTTGAGGTCCCTTTTCCCGCTGAGTGTGGTGGGGACTTCCCGATAGATGAGTGTGGCTATCAGTGTCGGCTCCTGAGCCCAGATGGGGAGGAATGGTACCCACCTCACCCCATGAACTCCCAGCCCTGAGCGCTGAGCACTGCTACCTAGACCTGCGGCCCATCACCCATGAGCATCGGGTGCCTTGGCTTAGCGATTCAGTCCAGGTGAGAAACCTCTACCCCAAATGTGTGATGTTGGCCCCTAAGGTAACTTAGCCAATGCAGGCTTCCCGTGCGGCTTTTTCTTTTAAAAGCATACCCTGTCCTTTAGTAGCGTCCCAATATGCAGCCAGTGAAATGCAGTTTATTAAGAAGCTATCATTTGGAGAAAGACATTAACACGCAGAATCGCCTCGGAAATGTACCATCTTCTTGTTTAAAATGCGGTTCCGCTCTGCTGTTTCCTTTACTCCAGCCCTCAGGTGCCCTCAGCACTAATCGAAGCTCAAGGTGAAGCTTCCAGAAGCCACCAGCATCACAGGTTTGGGTCTGCTCAGAGCCACGAGGCCAATGGCTTCCTCCCCTCTGTGGCTTTCGCTCCGAGGGACCCGGAGTGGTCCTTACCGTGGAGTGGGGTTTAGGTGCCTCCCCAGCAGGTGGCTGCTCTCGCATCTTGGGTGTTGGTCTCTGCCTTTCATTGGTTAGCGAAGATGACTCCCCGGCCCAGACAAGCTAGCACAGCGGTTCTCAACCTGTGGGTCGTGACCCCTTTGGCGGTCGAACGACCCGTTCACAGGGGTCGCCTAAGACCATCCTGCATGTCAGATATTTACATTACGATTCATAACAGTAGCAACATTACAGTTATGAAGTAGCAACGAAAATAATTTTATGGTTGGGTCACAACATGAGGAACTGTAATTAAAGGGCCAGGAGGTTGAGAACCACTGAGCTAGAGGATGTGGCTTCTGGAGCTTCGTTCTCGAAGCCGCCCTCCTCCGTGTACTGCACAGGTGCTGCAGCTGTGCTGGGTACGGTCTGTGTGCATGGATGCAGGCTCACAGGTGATGAGTGTGACTCTGGGACCAGGCTCTTCTCCCCAGTCCCCAAATACAAACTGCTTGACTGACAGCTGTCTCAGCCACACTGCGAACGCCAGCTGGTCGGTGGGGTCAGCCCGTAAACCCATGGCTTCTAGCTGCAGCCAGATCTTCTGCACAAAAGCCTTCCCTCCCTAAACAGGAAACAAAGAAAAGAAAAGCAAAACACCCCACAAACAGACCAAAAAGTAAGTCTTCCCTCTCTATGTTGCAGGGTCCCACTGTGGGGAAGTGAAGATGATTTCATCCTCCTCCCCTCGGCTCAAGGGGAATCCGCAAAGTGAGTTCCTACTCCCACTGCAACCTGCTGGCATGCCCTGAGCCTGGGCCTCCAAGCCTCCTGCCTGGTAAGCCCGCCTGGGGGACTGTGAATCTGTCCGCGGGGTGCAGGAAGTGCAGCGGTGTGCACAGCGTGAGGTCCCCCCCTCTCCTCTTCCAGTCCAGAAAAGTGAAGCGACCTTAAAACAATCAGCCAAAGGGATCAACGGCCTGTTTTCCCATCACAGCTCCTCGTACAAACCACAGCAAAGCATGAAGGAGCCAGGCGGCTCAGAAACTATGGGGGGTCCCCACTGTTCACATGTCCTCAACCTCAGACTTGTCACGGTGCCTTTCCCAGGGCTGCCAGTCAAACGAGCAGAGGACCCGCTGGGCCCTGGACATGGCCCTGGCTTTGCCATGGCAAGACCTGGGCTGAATCCTGGCTCCTGCACTTGCTGGTGGTGTGACCTTGACCAAGTCCTGGGCAGAGCGGTCTCAGGGAACCAAAGCACCCTGTTGGCAAACAGAGGACTCTAGAGTGCCTTGTCCTCTGCATTGGCGTGGGTTCCAGGAGCGCCGTGTGCACATAACAGTCGATTCCGGGCTGCAACTGGACTTTTCCTTTCTCTCCATAACTCAGCAGCCAATGATCCTCCTGAGGGGGCCCCTCTCCCCACGGCTCTCCTGCCTTGCTATCCCAGCATTTGCCGGGGTGACCCAAGGCCCAGTTAGTGGGGTGCTCAGTGGGGTGAGCTGGGGGGTGGGGGGAATGAGTTTGTGATGCCTGCGTCTCACCCACGCAGATGGATCAGGCAGCTGAAATTAATGACATTCTGAGCCACTGCAGTGCTCATCTGCTTAACAATCCAATTTCTAGGACGTTTTAGAAGTTGTTAGCTGGCTGCCAAAAATGAGGATCATTAAAAATAGATTCACAGCTGTTCAGGAAGCCAGAGATATAATTTTACCTTCATTATGCCTTATTGCAGATGTTATTGATTTAATCTCATTGCATTTTACTGTGTAATATCAATCTGTACCGTCTTTGACTTGGAAATCGGGAACTGTATTTATTCTTATTCTCAGAGCAGAAGGTAAGCTTAGACTGACAGCCACAGTGACACGGGCTCCAGGCGGCGGCACCATTCACGCCTGGTGGTGAAGGTTCGGAGTGGATTTAGCCCAGCGACGGAGAGAAAAATGCTCTCACAAATGGGGCGGCTGCTCCTTTTTCTAAGAGTGTGTCTGTGCACACGGAAGGTTTATGTCCGTGAATCAAAAGAACCCTGGGTTTTGCTTGCATGTCACCAAAGATAGTTGGCTCAGGGAATCTTTCACTTTCCTGTCAATTCTTTTATCCTGAAATTTTCACACTGAAATGGCTAAAGTGTCATTTAATCTGAAATTAATTCGGCTGCATTAGGATATTGTTTTCCAAGGTGTCTTCCTCAAAACATTTGTCTTGAGATACCCTATGATTTTTTAAAAGTTTCTGAACTCAACAAGTTTGGGAAGCCCTGCACGATAAACCCTCCCTTTAAGGAGGTGTAGAGTATGGGAGCACAACAAAGGCTCCAGGCAGGAAAGACACTTAGTTGACTTGGTTTAACCCAGCATTTTCCAAACTAATTTCATGCCAAACGTTTGTTCTCCCCACCCATCAACATCCCTCACTGCTGGTGCGTTGAGGAACCCACTTTGGGAATCACTGCTTTAAAACAGATCTGGAAGAAGGAAGGCCAGCTCAGTCCTGGGAGGGCCGCACCTTTGGCGATGGCCGTGGTGGCTGCCATCTGAACCCAAAGGAGAGGGTCTGACTTACAAAGGTTCTGCATCAGCCTGGCTGCTGCTTCACCTTTTCCTCCCTTTCCTGTTTCACTGCCTGAGCTGCCAAACTCAGTCTATCCCAGTTTCCCAACTTCCTGCCTCCCCACAGTCCCCCATTGCCCTGCCCCAGGAGAGCAGGGCTCCACTTGCCACACCTCCAGGTCCATCACTCAAAATGCAGTGGGGTCAGGGAGGCCCGTGCTCCTCTATACAGACAGTCCTCGGGTTAAGTCGGACTCGACACATGTCGTTTCGCGGGGTCAGGGAGGCCCGTGCTCCTCTATACAGACCGTCCTTGGGTTAAGTCGGACTCGACACGTGTCGTTTCACTTTTTTTTCGATGTATGTACATATGTGCTTTATGCTTTTATTATTTATTTACTACAACTAAAGGTCAGGAATTGTCATCTTTCATTTAAATTTTTTTTACTGTTTCACTTCATTACTGCTGTGGATGTGCTCCATGTGAGTGACGTAGGTGCGTATGTGGGTGGGTTCCGACTTACCACGGAAATCGAGTTGGAACAGATCTCTGACGTAACCCGAGGACCTACTGTATTTACAAGGTTCAGCCACTCCTTCAACGAAGTAGCCACGCCCTAGTGAGAAAACTGGTTCATATACTGTGCTCCAAAGCCTACATGATATAAGGCACAATCTTATTCCAAGTTCGTGCTATTTTTGGTAACATCCATATGCTTCATGGCCTGCAGCAACTCACTGAGCCACTCGGTCTTGGTGACCGGTGGGCATAGCATGCACTAAGCTGCAAACTATCTCTGCCTATATTTGTACAACCTGGGGAAAGAGCCCCCTATTGCCAATCCTGGCATTTGAAGGGGATCCCCGTGCACCATTGGGTTTGATGAGCTCACCCTAGAGTGGACATCACACTCCAGCGGACATCGCCAGGATGGCACGACAGGGTTTTTATCCCACTTCTGCCACTGCCTCGCACACTTGTAGATGCCATGAGCTTCCAGGCTGGCAAAGGCCTATGGAAGCCTAATGTGCTGTGTCCAGGCAGATACTTCAGAGAAAGTGTCACACCTGTGACCGTGATGTCTCACATTTGCTACTAGCTGGCAGAGAATGTTAACAACTTCATTATTTCTCCCCTCCCTCTCCCCACCTCTTCTCTATCCCAACGTAACGGATTTCCCCACAAACCAGCCAGTCCCCAGGGGTGACTTAACAACACTATTGAGGATGACAACTCTGGGCAGAAGTCTGGGCGGGGTTTAGGGCCAAGGGTACAGAACTGAGCTCATGGGGCACTTGCTCCCCCTTATTCCTCACCCTCTGATAAGAAACATCTTCTGTCCCCCCTAGATTGTGAGCTATCGAGTGTCTGGCCTTTTACCCCTCCACATATCCATCATGGAGTCTAGCACCAAGCTCAATGCCTACTTTCTGTGTTGTTGTTTTTTTAAATATAGGTTTGGTATTTTGTTTGTTTGTTTTAGAGAGAGAGGAAGGGAGAGGAAGAGAGAGATAGAATCATCAATGATGAGAGAGAATAATTGATCATCGCCTCCTGCAGACCCCCTACTGGGGATCCAGCCCATAACCAGTCAGGTGCCCTGAACAGGAATCAAACCGGTGACCTCTTGGTGCATGGATGGACTCTCAACCACTGAGCACACGTGCCGGGCTCAATGCCGACTTTCTAATGAACAGATTAGCACCTCCCAGCGGTGAAGGCTGGAGCCAGAGTTGGGTGCAGAGTCTCCCAAGAGGCAGCTCCAGCTCAATAGGTCCTGTTCGCAGGTGTGATGCGGCCAGAGCAGCCGCTCCTCCTCCGTGCTCAGGCTCATCCTCCCAGGAACTCCAGTGAGAACCAGGGATGGGAAAGCTAGATGGGGCTCACAGCTGCATCCGTGCTGCCACCGAGAGTCATCCAGACTTTTAGAAAGTGTAGCTTGTGCGTAATATTCAAGAATTGTATTTCAGGCAGGCAGGGGCCCACCTGTGTTTCTATGCTCATAAGATCACAGCTGTTCAAATTTGAACTAGAACTTTGAAGATATTTAGAGAAATTTTCTTATTTTTATAACTAGGGTTTCGAACTCCAGAGAGGGGTATAACTCAGACGTATAACTAATTAACGAAATAATGCCGGAGAAACTCCTCCTTACAGAAATGCAATTAGGAGACTCCATTTCCATTTTCTTCATTAATACCTATTTCTGTCTCAGCGTTTGAGCTATGTTACATTTCTGCGGCTCATATGGGACTCAGAATTATGTCTCTTTTAAAGTCAAACTAAAATGAAATCTTTAACAAAACTAGAATCTGAGAAAATAACAGACCATAAAGGAAAATTCAATCCGGATTCACAATTGAAGGTCCTGAAAATCACTGCAAAAATAAAGTATAATTAACCTGTATATTATGAAAAAAAGATAGTAAGATGAATAACTAACTTCTATTCGCATACTTTTATAAAGGCATAATGACATACCAAGACATGGTGAGAAAAGGATAGAAAGATAAAAATGACTCTTACATGACTAAAGCTAATTCATAAACAAAGGAATAAAATAAAAAATTATAAACAGACATGAAGAAAACTAGCAGAGCAGCGCCACCTAGTGTCACTTATCTGATAAAGCATCTGACATTTCCTGCGCCCCCTAGTGGTAGACTTTAGCTCTTCTCACAGGCAAAAACAACCACCACCAATTCTTAGATTGTTTGGTTTCTCTCCTCTGCTCTGAATGGGAGATGGAAAGAGAGAGCATCTCGGCATATTTTCCGAACAAGAACATTTATATACTTTGCCATTTTTTATACTTTCACAAAGTATAGGAAAAAATTTACTTTTATAAGTTACCTATACTTTCCCTATCTTTAAAACAGAACAACTACAAAGATTCAATTTCCTGTTGATAGCACAATAGCCTTCCTTCGGATGGACATAATTTCAAGTGAACCCTAGACATTACCCTTTAAGATCTGAATGACGTGAAAAGTCTAAGCCTCTCTGTCCCCAGGAATTCTGTTCAGCATGAAGTTTTATGAATACAGTTCCCATTTCAACATGTTGGAAAGATTTCAAAGCCAAAACAAACTTTAATTAAAAAAAAACACTAAAAGAAGTAAATGTGAGAGGATTGAGCTAGAACTGAGTGTCACCTTCCCCTGTGCCTCGGTTTACCCATGTGAAGTGTGGAAATTATTCTAGCACCAGTCTACTTATCTCTTTT
>NW_006383016.1:3493731-3523478 GCF_000327345.1 Myotis davidii | reverse complement strand
GGGGGGGGGGGGGGAGGGGAGTTGCCATTGACAAGATCAAATGAGGTGAATGTCCATGGATGCTACTGAAGACTAGAAAGTATACGACTTAGACAAAATTGAGAGAGCCTGTTATTTTTATTAAGAACTAAAGATTCTAGTGATGATGTTTACCATCAGCACTGTCTATGAGGCAAGAACAAGTCAGTGAATGAGGAAACCAGAAGGCTTGGACTCCTCTCAAGGATAAGTCCTTCCAGGCTGGATGTTGGCTCTTTTATTCTGAAAAATGAGGATAGTTTGGACTAGATGACTCATAAGGCCTGTTCTAGCTCTAATATCCTACAATCAGATTGTCCAGTTGCATTCTCCCAGCCGCTGTCCCAGCACAGGCCCTCGTTACCTCTTATCTGGACTTTGCAGTATCTTCCTAACCCATCTCTCCCAGCTCCAATCCATCCGGCATAGTCATCAGGGGAGAGGGGTATTTCCAGCATAAATCTTCCTGAAGGGTAAATCCATTCATTTCATTCCTTTGCCTGAACGCCTGGAATGGCTCCCCAGGGCATTTTGCAGGGCAACCAGCATTTACTGGTATCTGCTCTGTTCCAGACAGTGTAATTGGTGCTTCTGTGCCCAGTGTCATTACATCCAACCCAACTACACCTGAGATAGGCAGGACGTGCCCTGTTTCAGGAAGGAGGAAGCTGAAGCTTCTAGAGCAGTGATGGTGAACCTTTTAAGCTCTGTGTGTCGGCATTTTGAAAAACCCTAACTTAACTCTTGTGCCGTGTCACATATAGAAATTTTTTAATATTTGCAACCATAGTAAAACAAAGACTTATATTTTTGATATTTATTTTATATATTTAAATGCCATTTAAAGAAAAATCAACCAAAAAAATGAGTTCGCGTGTCACCTCTGACACGCGTGTCATAGGTTCGCCCTCACTGTTCTAGAGAATGGGGAACTGTTTCAAGTTCCAGGGCGGGAGGGGAGAGCGTGGGATGCAAATCTGGACTCTGGTTCCAAAATTGTGAGTGGTTAAGGATTAGACTTTGGAGCTAGAAATACTTAGGTTGGAAGCCAGGCCCTGCCAGACGTGGTTACACATTGAATAACCTTGGAAAGTTTCTTAGCGTCTCTACGCCTCAGTTTCCCCATCTGTAAAATGGGGACACTATTAGTAATTATCTCACAATGAATTAATGCATGTTAAACACTGGAGTGGCACCTGCCACAAGGCACCTAGGAAGTGTTTTATGCTATTATTATCACATTTTCTCACAGAACTAGATAAAAAGTTCTTCCTTAAACCTTCAAGGTGCTTCTAAACTTGCCTCCAATTGGCCTTATACTTTCATCTGCTATTCAACCAAGAGTATGATACTGTATTGTCCCAGTTCCTCCCAAAATATTTGCAAGGGTGTAGTATTTTCCCCAGGTCTCCACCTTTGCTGCTGCTGGTGTTCTCCCTACTGACCCCTAGCGGTCAACACTGTGATGGGCATCTGGCAGCCTGCAAGGAGTGAGGATAAAAATAAATGTTAGGTATTCTCAGTATTATGGTTTACAGTGGTATTATTAATATTATCCTTCCAATCTCAGCCTCAAAGCCACTTCCTTCACAAAGCTTTTCCCAATCCCCACGTGTCTGAGATATTGTGCTCCTCTGAGCTCCCCAGATATGTGCTCAATCTACCTGGGCCACTTCTCACACTCGCAGCCTCTGCTGTCCAGTACAGTCGGCCCTGGCCACGCGTGGCTATTGAGCACTTGAAAAGTGGCTTGTTCCAAATGAGGTCTGCTATAGGTATAACATACATCCATATTCCAAAGGCTCTGTATAAATAAAAAGAAGTACAAATTTTATTAATATTTTAATTTTTATTGATTGCATATTGAAATATTTGAAGGTATTAGGTTAAAATATGTTATTCATTTTATTTTTAATTTAAAATTGCATGTATGATTTTCTACTGGAGAGCAGTATTGTGAGGTAAAGTTATTTTTAACAATGTTCTGATTGTAAAGTGTGATGCTTATTTACAATAAGAGTTGAGAAAATATAGAAAAGCACAGAGTAGAGAAGGAAAATTCTTTCTTCCCACCACTCAGAAACACTAATTTATACCTTCTAGGACTTTTATTTACAAACATATATTTTTGACAAAATATATGTTGTTGTTTTATTTAACACTAGAGGCCTGGTGCACAAAATTCATGCACTTGGCGGGGGGGGGGGTCCCTCAGCCCTTTTTTCAAAATTCATGCGCGGCGGGGGGGGGGGGGGGGGGTCCCTCAGCCCAGCCTGCACCCTCTTGCAGCCTGGGAGCCCTTGGGGGATGTCTGACTGCCGCAGAGGCGGGAGAGGCGCCCACCACCGATGCTGCACTTGCCAGCCATGAGCCCAGCTACTGGCTGAGCAGAGCTCCCCCTGTGGGAGCGCACTGACCACCAGGGGGCAGCTCCTGCGTTGAGCGTCTGCCCCCTGGTGGTCAGTGTGCATCATAATGACTGGTCGTTCTGTTGTTTCGGTCGATTTCCATATTAGCCTTTTATTGTATAAGATGGCAGATTTTTCCACTTCACTAAATACTCTTCTACAGCTTTATTTTTAATGTCTGCATAAGTATCTAGTCTATGGATGTACCATACTTCATTCAGCTAATCTGTAAATGTGCCAGAGATCGGCTAGATGCTCACCAATTCTGTTTCCTCCTCAGGGGCTCAGTGGAAAGTTACACTTCCCAGCATCACTTTCATATGGGTGTGGCCACATGACCAGGTTCTAACCAATAGAATATGTTCAGAATGATGTAAGCCGTATCCAGCAAGTCCAGGCATCCCTCTTCACTCTCTCTCCAGTCATCTGTTGGATGGATGCCGGGGTCTAGAGGAGGACTTTGAGGTTCTGAAAGACAGTGGAACTACATGACAGAGGGAGCCAGGGTCCCTAAATCACTATGTGGAGGGCCACCCAACAACCACCTCGAACTGCATCATGAGTGAAAACTAAACTATTTGTTGTGTTAAGCCACTGAGGTTTAATATTATTGGTGAGAGTAAACTAGTGTTAATTCCCTCAACAGCTAGTCCAGGACATTTGGATTACTTTCCATTTTTGTTATTATAATCTCTCTTTTTAGGATAGATGTAGAATTGCAGGGTAAAAGGTATGTATGTTATACAACTTGGAAACTATTGTCAATGTTCCCTTTAGATTTCTTGTATTCCTTAGTAGATGGGAAGCCATTTGGGGCCTTTCACTGTGATCGCTTCTAAGTATCTTGTAGATAATAGGTATATGTTAAATAGTAAGCAAATTAATTATTCAGCTCAAAGTACATATGCACAAGGAAATACTGTTACTTTCAAAATCATGACTTTGAAGTGTAGAAACTGCATGAATTGTATATGTGCTTTCAAGAAATAAGGATTACAGAAAAATGGCAGCAAGTAACATTGATGTGCTTGGCTGGGAACTTTTGTTTCAAAGAAGGTACTTTTATTCTAATTGTCATGCTGAAGCTGTGGATGGAGTCAGCCAGTTTGGGTACATATACCCCCTTTTCATGGGTTGCTGATGTTCAGTTGGCCACTTGCAATTTTATTTTGCGTCTTTTTTGTTTCTCCGTGGATTCTAGTAAGAATCTCATTGCATACACTTGGCCCTTTAGGATATATAAAGATTCGATTTGGAAGGAGTTAACAATAATAACTAATGACCTTTAGGATTTTTTCCAAATTTAAAATTCCACGTGAGAGGATCTGCAAGAAGATGAGTATGATTATCTGGTGCATGGGCCTCCTCGGAAAGAAGTCACAGACCAGTCTGAGGCCAAATGCCAGTCTATTGGGGGTTTTGTTTTCTAGAAGCCCAAGCAGTGACAATAGCTTATCTTTGTTTAAAATGTATTTTTATTGATTTCAGAGAGGAAGGGAGAGGGAGAGAGATAGAAACATCAATGATGAGAGAGAATCATTGATCGGCTGCCTCCTACATGCCCCACATGGGAGACTGAGCCTGCAACTCTGGCATGTACCCTGACTGGGAATCGAACCATGAACTCCCAGTTCATAGGTTGACACTCAATCATTGAGCCACACCAGCTGGGCATAGCTTATCTTTTATTCAACCACAAACCAGGGCTGTTTCTTCATTTTACAGATAATTGAGGTAACTTCAACCCCTTCATTACCCAACAACCCAAGTTTATGTCCAAAATTCTTTCAGAAGAATACGATGTCACTTTGAGTGCAATTGAAGGTTTCAACTCCTCAAGATGCTGGGAACAGGGAGAAAAAAAACCCACACAGATTAGAGTCCTCCTATAACAAGAAAATTCTCATGTTATTGTAGTAAAAACTTGTGGAGAAGCACAGGACTTGGTTGGAAAGTCTGTAAGGAGGATTCTCTGAAAGGTCGGGGGACCTCTGGGTGGGATCTTGCCGAAGGCAGCCCCACCTTGACTTTTCCAAACAATCTCTCTGTTTAGTCTTTAAGACCCGACCTTGTAGAAGCATGAGCTTTCTCAAGGATACTTACCCTGCTGATTGTATCTAGAGGTTAATTTTACTTCAAGCTGTTGTTACAATAAAAGGCTAACGAGGCAGGCAATCGGGGCTGTTTTGGTTCCTAAAGCCAAACAAGCCCCTTGGCCTCTCTTTCACAGAAACATGTGTCAGAGTAACCTATTCATCCGTTCCTCAGTGTCTGCTGGTCAGCCCGGCAAAAACTTCTACGGGGTCCAATGAAAAACAAAACAAAACAGTGCATTCCAAATAGATGGGGCCACCATGGCTCCTGATCTCATTTCTGGAAATTTTATTAATGAATGAAGCACAATGACTACAGAGGGATAAGAAAGAATCCCATCACATTCTTTCTTGAAGGAAATTTGAGTTATAGACAAATGGATTCCAGAACGCCCCAAGAAAGAAGACCGACTGAAAGATTAAAAGATAAAAAAGTAAAAAGATGACCTTTCTATTTGATGCCAAGTGACTTGTCACTGGGTTTGTTTTCTTTAGCTGAACTGGCCTGGGTGCCCAGCTACTTGGTGTCACAAAGACACTCTTCATGATGGAGGGTGAAGAAGGAAATATTTGTAACCAAATAGCATGGCTCTTAAATAGGTTAGAAAGAGATGGGCTTTGAGGGAATAAAGCTGCTGACATAAACATATCTTTATTTTATTTTTATCTTTCCTACTCTTATGTGCTTATATGATGATCTTCAAACTATAAACCCACCATCTTCTCAAACTGGCCCAGTGGCAGGGTTCTAGGTAAGAGGTGATATCCACTAACTTCTTTTGGATTTTTTTATTTATTTATTTTTTTTTGCATTCTCAGGATAGGCCAAGGGTAAGAAAGGCCTCTCTGGTAGAAGAGATCCCAACAGACCAAAGAGCACAGGAGGAAAATTAAGCACAAAGAATTACCTTATTTTTGAGTTGATTATCTCCCACCCCCCCACCTCTCCTCCCAGAACGGAAGGTCTAAGAATCCAGGAATCTTACTCTTCAGTATTGAGAATGTGCCTGGCATATAGAGGGCACTCAAAAAATATTTTCTGAAAGACAGAGGGAAAGAAGAGGAGAATCATGAAACACTCATTGGAGACATGTTTAAAGGAAGAACAAAATTGCCAGTTCTCCTAACATCTGGGAGGTCAGTATTGACCACTAACATATGTCAGATGCAGCGTCCAAAATATAAAACCCTAGCAGGAGCAACGACGGAGCAAGAGTTTCTAGTCAGAAAGCAGATTTCTCACTTATATCAACTTACACCTTAGAAACTGATCTCACAAAAGGGCAGGAAAATAGTAATTGGCAATAAAGCAAAGCATGTGCCTTTCATTAGGGCATGTTCTCTGCTGTTGCGCGAACGGCCTTCCCTATCTCTGTATCAGTTTGTGGTAAGAGAAGGGCTACCCAACGTCCTATCAAATGACACACTCCAAAGGTTCTCGGCCATTGAGTATACATTTTAAATAACATACAAGTATGGAGGCTTATTTAAATGAAAGCATTCAATGGATCTGTTCAGCATGGCGTTAATTGTGTGTAGAATGGATAAGAGTGGACACCTACAGGGACAAAGAATCAAGCAAAGGAGAATTTTTATTCATCCACAAAATTCACATGGTCTTCCCTATGGGGGCACGTCATTGCTGATCCTGCCTCATCTGTGGGCAATCACCCAGGGCTAGGCCCTTGGTGGAAATTCAGTAGATAGGGCATTTTTTAAATTTTATTAAAACCCTCCACCTCTGGATTGAGCAACTTCTCCAAAATGCTTTCCCTCCGCTCTGAACTGGGGCCTGTTGCCCTTCCAGTCTCCTTTCTTTGTCCTGGCCACCTTCGTTTTGGCTTGGACTGTCTGAGGCTCTTGGGGAAATGGCTGCCCTAATCATAATCTTTAAGATCTCCACAGAAAGTGTCTATAACTGGAATTTCCTCATTACTTTAATGTCCTTCTAGTCATAGCTTCATGGGCCTATTATGTGTAAATTAGAAACACATTATTCCACCCACAAAGCTTTTCTTTCAAATGCATAGAATTTTATAACCTGTCACAATCTATTAAATTCTGAATCGTTTGTACTGAAACTGACTTTCTTCTGTAAGAAGATGTCAAAGGATCTTAATTTCAGCTAATTCTGGCAACCAAAACGAGTCTCCTCTACTTAATAGCTGGCAGTGGTCTCTGCACTAAAACGCTTCCAGGAACAATTGGAAATCGCTAAGATAATGGTGTGTTTCTTTAGATTAGCATCACCTCTGAAACGTGGACCTTTTGCCAATTCAAAGCTCCTTCGCTGTCTTTCTAAAACTGAGTTTCCTGAGAAGTTCTTAAATACTAAGAAGAGTTGACGTAAGTAGACAAGGAGACAGCAAACAGGAAAGCTAATGGACGGGCCGTGAGTGACCTGTAGAGGGTTCTAGAATTTCACGGGGCCTCCTTCCAAATAAGGGAAAAGTTGGCAGGCATGAGTTTGCTCCCCTTTTCAGAGCCTGCTTCTCCTTTTGTTTTGGGGCTTTGTGGCCATCAGCTGCAGTATTTCCAGGGATGATATGTTTTGGGTGGGAAAAGCAATATTTCCTTCACAACCAGCTCATAAAATACGGTGTAAACTCAGCCCTGGAGTGAAGAGCGTGCTGACAGGCATCTAATCACAGACTTTTCGTCTTAACTCAAATATCTAATACCAAGGAGGTGTTGTCGTCGGGCAAATCAAGGAAAACTCTATGCGTGATGCCTGATGAAGGGTAACTGATAACAATAGCTAATATTAACTAAATGCCATGCGTGACAGTAAATGCTTTATGTGCACTATCTTATTTAATCCTTAGAAAAAGTCTATGGGGCAGGTTGTATTATTGTTACTCCCATTATACAGAGAGCCACCCTAAGGCTAAAGAGGGAGATCTAAGATCTGAATTCCCCTCACCCTTCAAAATCTAACATTTAAAAAAATTTTTTTTAGAAAAGACCACCAATTTGTCTCATATGAGTGGCCTGGATCATAAAGAGGGCTCTGAGCCAGATATGGGCGCTTTCTTGTTGGCTTCTAAACTTTTGTTCTCCACTGAGGAGGGGTGGTGGGCATCTGAAGATATTCATAAAGGAAGTGAGGCCTCGTATTCAAGACAAACATGTCACAGGTGGATTCCCCAGGCACTCCAATGGGCCGTCAGTTCAGTCCATTTAGGAGTGAACGGTCCAAGTCAGTGGGTTGTCTTAGCATTGTGCCAACGAAGCTTTAGACAAAGGATCAGTCCATTTCAGTGAATCCATTGTCCCAGGGGCTGGGCCCCATGTATGTAAATCAATTGGTGGATGTTTTTACTTTTTTCTCAATATATTTTTTTTATCATATATGATTTTCCTTGCTTACTTTTCCTACGTCAGTTTGATAAATCCTGCCTGAACCACTCTGAGCTTGTTATAGAACCATTTTACCAATTATGGTTATGGAAATGCCAAATGCGGGTGTGCTTAGTTTAAGTATTAGTAATAAAAATAATTACATTTTACCCCAAATAATGGCATACGTTATGGGCGCTTTCTTGTTGGCTTCTAAACTTTTGTTCTCCACTGAGGAGGGGTGGTGGGCATCTGAAGATATTCATAAAGGAAGTGAGGCCTCGTATTCAAGACAAACATGTCACAGGTGGATTCCCCAGGCACTCCAATGGGCCATCAGTTCAGTCCATTTAGGAGTGAACGGTCCAAGTCAGTGGGTTGTCTTAGCATTGTGCCAACTAAGCTTTAGACAAAGGATCAGTCCATTTCAGTGAATCCATTGTCCCAGGGGCTGGGCCCCATGTATGTAAATCAATTGGTGGATGTTTTTACTTTTTTCTCAATATATTTTTTTATCATATATGATTTTCCTTGCTTACTTTTCCTACGTCAGTTTGATAAATCCTGCCTGAACCACTCTGAGCTTGTTATAGAACCATTTTACCAATTATGGTTATGGAAATGCCAAATGCGGGTGTGCTTAGTTTAAGTATTAGTAATAAAAATAATTACATTTTACCCCAAATAATGGCATACGTTTGCCATGCTTCATGTGCTATAATTTTTTATTTGCTTTTCTCTGCATGTGATTTCCAATAAAATTTATTCTCAATAAAAAAACTCTCAGAAATGAAATGCTCAGTTTTACTATTTTATGTGACCCCAGAAACTTGAACAATAGCCCCGTTAGGGCAGATATAATTTGGATGTATCATGCTTGAGCAAGGCTGTCTTTAGACAAGTGACATTTGGGTTGCAATTGATAGAAATTCACTAAAATTAGATGAAAAATAAAAATGTAATTTTTTTATGAAAGTGTTTTGAAAATAAGAACCAGACAATCATATACCTTGCAAAGTGATCCCCTGATATGTCAAGCACCCACCTGGCACCATACACAGTTATTACAATATTATTCACTGTGTTCCCTGGGCTGTCCTTTACATCCCTCTGACTATTTTATAAGTACCAATTTGTACCATTTTTTTTTAATATATTTTATTGATTTTTTACAGAGAGGAAGGGAGAGAGATAGAGAGTCAGAAACATCGATGAGAGAGAAACATCGATCAGCCGCCTCCTGCACATCTCCTACTGGAGATGTGCCCGCAACCCAGGGACATGCCCTTGACCGGAATCGAACCTGGGACCTTTAAGTGCGCAGGCCGACGCTCTATCCACTGAGCCAAACCAGTTTCGGCCAATTGTACCTTTTAATCCCCTCACCTTTTCCACCCAGTCTCCCAACCCAACCTCCATTCCTCTGGCAACTATCAGTCTGTTCTCTGTATCTGTAAGTCTGCTATTTTGCTTGTTAGCTGATTTTGTTCTTTAGATTCTACATATAAGTGAAATCGTATGGTATTTATCTTTCTCTGTCTGACTTATTTCATGTAGCTTAACGCCACCTAGATCCATCCATACTGTTGTAAATGGGAAGATTTCATTCTTTTTTATGGCTGAATAATATTCCAAAGTATATGATTGTCTAACAACTATGCTGCTGTCCACCTGAAACTAAAAGAAAATAACATTGAGCATAAACTATAATTGAAAAGTAAAATTTTAAAAATAAAAATTACTAATTAAGGGAAAAAAAGAGAGAACCAGACAAAAAAAGATATGTCAGTCAATGACAGAGTTCAATTAATCATAACATCCTTTTGCCAAGTATTGTAGCTCATCAAATTCCATTCTTCCATTTGTTGATTTATCCACTCATTTGTCCCTTTAAGATGTACTGAGCATCTATGATAAGCCAGGTGCTGGATACACAGATATGTGGAAGCTCCTTGTTCTCAGGGAGCCTGGTCTTCCCTCCCTTGTTAATCCTTCCTCCAGGCATCTCTGCAGTGTGCCATTGAAGAGTTGCTGAAAATGGTGCAGGGGTGAGGAGAAGCTATAAAATGGTCACTCACTCTTAAATCTGTTAGAGATTAACTTTGGAAACACAAATGATGGGCTTGGTCAAGATGAGTCTATAAAAGTATATTTCTGTGGAATGTACTACTCATTGACTTCAGGGCAAATACAATTCAAAGCTTCAAAAATTGAGCTCAATAGTTGCTAAGATAGACATAACTATTTCCTTTGAATGATACTTAAGGCTCTAGTCTAACAGAAGGAATTTCCTAACATACCTGTTGCTCTTAGCTCATTCCCACTGCATGAGAGGTGGTTCTACAGATTGGCATGGGCCCTCATGGTAACCCAGGCCACTGGTTCAAAGCCAGATTTCTGGGTTTCATCCCCAGAGTTTCTGATTCCTTAGGTTCAGGAGGGAGCCTGGACATTTGCATTTCTAGCAAGTTCCCAGGTACTGCTGATGATGCTGGTCCAGGGACCACATTTTGAGAACCATTGTTTTAAATAAATGTTTTTCAAAATGCCAACTGAAGATATGAGCTATTTGTTACCAATCTGTGACAGGATAAACACAGAAACTAAATCAAAGGGAAGCTTCAGGAACCTGTTATAATTTGACATTGCCATCATCCAAGTCCATGATCAATGGTGGGCATATCTCATTGACTAGGGTGTAGATGAGCTCAGGACTGTCTCATCTGCACTGGGAGTCACGTGTGATATTAGCTACATGCTAGATACACACAGGGAGCCCACGTTGTTTTCTGTGATGGACTGAAAGTATGAAACACTGGCCGTTCATCACAGATCCTTGAGAAGCACCGCGCTCTAAACCATCATGCGATACTATTTCATTAAAAAAATGGTTGACACACAAATAACTCAGGGTCATTCCCTCTCTCATAGTCTGGGGCAGGTGGGAAGAGGAAAGGGCCAGGTCTACCCCCAGAGGCCCAGGGACACAGACAGGGCTGTAGAGAGTAGTCTGCATGTGACACCACTTACCAGTAGAGTGGGTCAGCCCAGGGGCCAAGGAGATCAGGCCTTTTTTTGAGGCTGGAGGTCTGGCCAGTCAGGATTTAGGAGGCACAGTCATGTGCTAGGGTCAAACTGGGTAAGCAGGAAGGTGAGATGCTCCTAGCGAGGTCAACATGGGTCCTTCAATTGCAGGCAGTCACGGAGACTTGAGACCCAATATAGAAGGTTCTTCATTGTCAGCTACCTGAACCCCAGGTCTGGGAAACTGACTTTATACCTGGACTCAGAAGATTGAATATGACTAGGCCTACTGGGGGAGACCGAGAACAAGCCCATCATGGGTGTCCCCAGAAAGAATAAGCCAGGACAAGGGAAAGCAACAAAATAAATTTTTAAAAGCCTCTTGCTCTCAGCTACGTGGGCTGGCATTTTCTTTGATCTCTTTCAACACTTTTATTCAAGTTTCCAATGATCTGATTCCTAGTTGTCAGGATTTAGCCGTTCTCAGCCTTAAATTCTACGCTCCTCTTGGGCTGGCTGGAAGGAAGCCCACGTGAGTGGGCCATCCTCTTCTGAGTTCAAAGCCTGATGAATGTGTCTCTGATTGACTTTGCTAACTATCTTTCAAATGGATCTCCTGGTAGCTCTACGATTTTACTAGCAGTGATTTATTTTTTTAATATTTTGTACTTCAAGCTCTGATAAACTCAGTGTTCTCTCTAAGCACTTGTACAAATTAGACTGCCATTTGGAGGAGGTTAGCATTTTTACATGTTCAGTATGTCAAGGCCTGCTAAGCAGCCACTGAGGTCAGCCCTCCGCTAAAGCCTGGCTTGGCTGGAATCACCCCAAGAAGAGGTTTTCATTACCTTGGATCTAGATATAGCCATTAGCTCTGCTCTCATGGCCTCCAGTCCCTAATTTGAAAGAGTGACCTTAAGTGCCCACCAGCTACCTCCTGGGGCCTCCGCCTGCCAGCCAGCCCAGAAATGCTGCATGCTGGCTGAGACCCAGTGATGCTACGGGCTTCCCATAAAGGTGTGGGTTTCTGATGACCAGCGGAAATCAGCCTAACATGGGAGGTACATACTGTTCAAGGACCAGACAGACTGGGGCTTGAATCTTCCTGTATTATTTAAAACGCTTCTGATTCTACTTGACAACAAAACCAAGTCAAACTGGGTTAACAGGGAAGGAAATTTAGTGGCTCATATTGGACAACAGGCAGAGGAAGCTTCTGGGTTTGTTGTTCCAGGGGTTCAAGGAAGTCAGTGGCGCTTCTCTCCACTCTACTGTTCTAGCTTCATCCTCAGACTGATGCCCTCATTTCCCTCAAGGCTGAAAGCTGACTGCGAGCTGCAATCAGGGCTTCCTCTTCAGGGGTCAGCAGGGGAACAAAAGGGAGAGCTGGTCTTCCCCAACCACTGATTGGCTACAGTCTGGTTAATCTGAGCCAATCACTGGGCAAAAGGGATAGGATTACCCTGGTTGGTTTAAACCCATGGATTTGGAGATAGAGCTGATCGCACCAGAAACAAAGGTATGCTCCACTTAAGGGGAGGAGAGGAGTGGCGGGAGACAACCATCATGTTCATGGTGTCAACTCGGATACTTGCATTCCCTTGACCTTGTCATTTAACCTCCCTGAGCCTCAGTTTTCTCATCTATAAAATGAAGATTACATACCTCGGTATCCACCTTGCTGGCTGTGGTAGGAATTAGGAATACAAGGAGCTTTGTACTACGCCTGGCACACTGCAAGTGCTCAGTAAAGATTATGAGGGAGAAGGCAAGCTAAAGTAGGCGCCCATTGTATGTGGACATTACATCCTTTCCTAGGCTTGTTTCAAATGGACCTTCCTCCTTAACGTGGGCAGGAGAGGTGGCTATAAATGGACGACAAAGACTCTTCAGAGAGAAACCGTTTAAATGGTAATTTATGTGAACATTATTTAGGTGAAAAACTCAAACAAGGCAATTCTAAAACATGCAAAGAATATCTCTGAGTAGTGAGTTTAATAATAATGATGTTAAAACCAAAAGAATAAAATGAAGAAAAAGAATATAGAAGAACAGAAGTAGTTACAATTTATTGAGCACTTCTGGGTGTTAAAGTAAGCACTTTACATGAGTTGTGAGCCTGTGAGGTTGGTTTTATCATACTTATTTGTACCCGAGAAACAAATTTATGGAAGTTAAGGAATTTGCTTGAAGTCAGTTGCCATGAAATGACAAAACCTGGATGTGAACGCATATGACTAGGACTCCAAAGTTCATCTCGTGCTCGCTATACAGAAACTGCTTGCAAAGGAGGGTGCCCTCCCTCCCTCATTCATTCATTCATTCACACATGCATTCATTCCTTCACTCTTGCTCCTAGTAGATGGCCCCGGACCCCCTGCCATGCTTGGTTTGGGGGCAAAGATGAATAGGACACAGCAGTGCCTTGGAGGAGGAGACCGTGTTCAAGTCCTGGGATTGCAGGCTTATTTTAGGAGTTCCCCAGGGCAAGGTTGTGTGGGGCAGGGTTTTGCGCCCTTTCTCAGTCAAATGAGAACTGTTGAATCACTAATGATGATGGAGGCCTGGCAGCTTAGGGCACAGCGTGCTCCAAGGCCTGTGTGACACAGGGGGCTGCTCTCTCCCCCCAGCTCGCTCTGCCATCTGCTCTCCTCAATGAGACACTTTAATCTTGAGCTGCTGTCTCAGGGCGAAGGGGGTCGGAACGTCAGAGGTCACCTTGGCTCTCCATAACTCTGCTCCAAAGAAATAATTGTTTCACAGGAAAATGGCTGTGACCAGTCAGATTCTTCTTTATTCAGAATCTGGACAAGGTGAAGAGACTGGGTCTCGGGTTTATACTGTTGATTCTGCTCAATTCATCCAACTGCGTTGAAATGGCCTGTGTGCTGGGGGGTTGTGCTGAGTGCTGGGAATATGCAAATGAGCATCACAGTTGCCTTTGGCCTCTGGGGCACGCTAGCTGGCAGTGCAGACAGATGCACACAGAATGCAGTATGTATTAGAATAGAATAGTCTGCTACGCCCTGGTATGGCTACACAAGACGTTAAAATTTGTGTTACATTTTGAAAAATAAGTTCAAACTGGTGAACACTCACTGTCCTGACTGCCCATCCACCCGCCAGACAATGTCCATCTTCTACCCTTTCTGCCCTGACCCTTCCTCAAGGACATCCTTTCCATATAACAAGCCCCAGCTTTCCCAGTATCCAAAACAGGGGCCTCCAAGACCCTGCCCAGAACTGCAGGAGCCTTGGTCTTTTGATTGATCCGCATCTGAGCATACCAGTGGTTAAATATTGTGCGTGTCATTGCTGAGTACAGGCACGTGCCTCCTGGGAGTAGAGGAATGGGGAGGAAATGTTGGGACCAGCTGAAGGGGGGATACCCCAACAACATGCATTAGTTGAGCATCTGTTGTCTCCTTGGATCTCTGGCCGCACTTCAGTCATGTTCCCCAGAACGTCCTAAGTCTTCTCCCATCACCCCACCCTGCAGTCACCCTGCTCTGAGTCCTAAGGAAGCTATTTCTTGCTGACGTCAGCTACACAGAGCAGCAATGGCTCAGAAACCTGGGGCTCCACAGGGCGAGGGGCCTGCCTCGGGGGGTCAGTTTCAGTTCCTCTGCACTTTTAGTTTGGTTACTGTAGGAATAAAGGGCTTTGACTTTGTATTTTGCAGGAATAAAGGACTCAACAACCAGATGGCTGGATCCTTGTAGCTGATGATTGGAACTCTGTTAATTAGCAAGCTTTTGGCTGCTAATTTTAAAACAAATCCAATTGGCTGAACAAAAGAGAAAGTTCGAAGGAAAACAAGTATGGGCCCAGGCATGATTCTACCGCAGGGTCTGAGGGATCCTGGTGACCTCAGCCTCTGTGTCTGCCATCCTCAGAGTACCTTCAGCCTCAGGTAGCCCCTTCATGTTGCAAGATGATGGGCAGCAAGCAAAATCAGAACAAGACTGTATGTTCTGGTGTTTCTGTCACTGGAAAAAAAGAAATCTTTTCCAAAAGCCCTCAGCAGGCCCACCCTTCTATCTCATAGTCAGAAATGGGTCCCATCTTTACCCCTGTTCAATGACCAGTGAAGGGACTGCAGTCACTATGGCTGGTTTTGTTAATCAAGATTTGCCCCTAGAGTTAGGATCCCTAGGTGTATCCCTAATTATAGTGTCAGCAAATGAATATCAGTGAGCAGCCAGCAATACCTGCTGCTGGAACCTACTGGAAAGAGAATGGCGCAAGAATGGAGAAGATAATGTTGGTGAGAACGATGGGGAACATGGGAGTGTGTCACTAGAGATTAAGAGTCAAAAGGCAAAGAACTTTGGAGTAAAGAAACCTGGTTGGAATGTTAGCGTTACTTGGGTAATTGTTTCAGTTATTAATTGCTAGATAACAATCACCCCAAAACTTAGTGGCTTAAAAAAACAACATCTATTTATGCTCACTGGTCAGCAGATCAGCTTGGTGGTTCTGCTAATCTGAGCCAGACTCATCTGAGCTCTTTGGACTCCTAAGGGTCTGCAGGAGGCTGGCTGGTCTAGGATGGTCTCAGTTGGGGCAGCTTAGCTCTGCTCCAAGTGGTCCCTCATCCTGCAGCAGCTGGTCCCGGTTTGTTCACCTGGCATCCTCTCAGAATTCCAAGAGAAAGAGTAGACATGTTGGAGGTCTAGGCTCAGAACTGGGGCACTGTCAGCAAAGCCTCATTCTGTTGGCCAAAAGCAAGCCCAGAGACCAGCCAGAAGCTGCAGAGCCACACTGTGGAGTGTGAGTACTGGGAAGAGTGGAGAGTGGTGACCACTTTGCTAATCAATCCACCTCCGTGACCTTTGCGAGGCCTTTCTCTCCCGGGCTCCACATCTTCATCACCTCCACAATGAAGCTAATAAAAGTCTCTACCTCAGTCTTGTTTGAGGATTAAATGAGAAAATGCAGGTAAAGTGCGCTTAACACAGTGGTGGGCACATGGTAAGCATTAAATAAGTATTAAGATTTTATTATGATTGTACTCATGACTACAGCTAGTATTATTGTCATCATTATTATGGTTGTTATAATGATTATTATGATTTTGAGTATCTATGTTTTGGGTTATGACTCCCCCTAGGATGCAAGTTTAGTGGAATGGTTTCCAAAAATGCCCAGACTTTATGGAAACCCTCTCTGGCTCCCAGAAGCCTCTGACTCAAGGAAGGGTGATTTCAAAATGGCCCCCATCTGCCTTTCCGCCGGTGTTTGGTGAGTGCTGATCTCTCGGGATAGGGGGTCCTTCGCTGGCTGCTTGGAGCTCCCTGAGCTCCATCCCTCAATCGAACCCCCCAAGGAGAAGTGGGGAGCTGCTATTTCAACAGAAACCGCTCATTTTGGCCAGTGTGCCTCCTGGAGGAAGTAGGCAGGCTTCCCTCCGGGCAGCTGCTTTTCTGCTCACTTCTGCTGATCCGTCTGTGCCCGCCTGTGCCCAACTCCTTGGAGGCGATCATGTCTTCAGTGTGCCCAGGGTGGGCTGTGAGGGCGCAGGAGAAACCTCCCAGCCTCCTCTCACACCTACTCTAACCCAGGCCTCCAGAATGAAAACCGATTAGCAATTTCTTGGAAAAGGGAATTTGTCTCTTAAATCTGTGAGAAGGAAAAGGGTTGTTGTTGTTATTAATGGCTGTTTTGTTCATGATGGAGCCATCTCCAGATGATGGTCCTGCGTTTATACCCCACGCAGGCTCTGAACGCCTCAAGCAAGAAAGACCCAGGCGCTCTCTCCACCAGGCAGCCGCTAATCTCGCTTCCATGTGGTTCTCCCATCTGCTGAGGGGCAGCCCAGACAGTTCTCCATGTAACCCACAGCCCTTTGTCATTTAGGCTCAAGCAGCTTGTTCAAGATGCCATGGTGAGGATTCAAAAGGTGACACTTGCGTTTTCTGTCTTGTTCAAAACCAATGCTAGGCCTTCGCCTGTGAGCTCCCCTCCTTCTGCCCCGCTCTCTGAGTCTGTCCTCTCTCTCCCTACCGGGTCTCCGGGATCTCACAGCCCCTCACAATTTTTCTTCGCCTGTCCCTTTTTTGAAACACTGGATTCCCACCTTGCAAATGTGCTGGTCTAACTAGACACCTCTCATAAATTATATTGCCTAGTGACCACTATCCGCCTCGGCTAGCTAATTGTGGCTCCCACTCCATTCATCTGGCCAGGCTAATGCAGAGGCCCAGTTTGTATTATTTTATGTCTTTTCTCTGGGTCCCAGCGATGTGCTTTTGCATAACGTATGTAAAATTCTGCTGACATTGAGAATTCATTTGGCTTGAGATACTTAGAAAAGGGGGTGGAGGAGACCTGGTTTGTGTAAATTCAAAAGCTATCAGATAGCTTTGCTTTTTTCCCTGAGAACTGGGAGGTGGCTTCTCATGGGAGTTCTTTGGGTCACACTTGACAGTCGGGTGAGATCTTTTGCTTAAAAAGCTTTGGTTCCATCCGGGCTGTCAGTCTCCTGCCTTCGTATGGGTAGGGCAGGGGACCAAGGACCATTTTCAAGTTCAAAGGCAAGCCTGTCACTACATTGTAACCACAACCAGAGGATGTCAGAGAGAGGAGGCCTTAGCATCTGCCTCACTCTCTTCCTTTTGCGGAGAGGCTCAGTAGGTCACATGGTATGTCATGTCAACAAGTCCTTAATTTCCTCCTAATAAAGCAACGTTGTCACAAAGGAGCAGGCACCTTTCTAAGCACTACTCATATAATCTTATTCAATCCTCATAAAAGTCCCATAACACTAGGACTTATTGCTCTCATTCTCATTTCACAGATGAGGAAACTAAAGCACAGAGAGTTTAAGTAACTTTTCCAAGGTCACACAGTGCTAAACAGCAGAGCGAGGATTCAAACCCAGGTAGCGTGTCTCAAGAGACAAATTGGGGAATGGGTTTTTAAACTTTTATAAGGAAGAATTAGCAGGAGATAAAGATCCTTGACTAAGAACATAACAAGCCTTAATGAAATAGTCATCTTTAAATTTTTCTCTTGAAAACTTAGGGCATGGCCACCAAAGGCACAAAGAGGAGGAAGAATGTGTGGAGGAAGGGCTATGAAGGGAAGAACCGAGCAGCGTAACTTACAGAACCCACAGATATAGAGTGTCTATCAAATTAGGTCCAGGAAACAGTTTTGCTCTTCCTAAAGGGTTGAGTTACACTGAACTATCTGAGAGAAGGAATGCTTGTCTTGGGAGAGGTGCATGTAAGACAACAGACGTGACTGAAATTCAAGCTCTTGAAGAGATTCAAATAGATGAGCCCATGCCCACTCCAAGCACAATTTATTTATGTGCCATTCCCCCCATAGTACTACCCTTCTATGGGACTTGGGACGGCAGTGCCACCATTCGTTGCACTATAAAAAGTCCCCTTCTGCTTCTTTACTTCTCAGACCTGGGGAAATATGCAGACAGCAGTAGAAAGAGGATCCTGCCTCAATCCCCTTTTCTGTAGTTGGTCAGTTGCCCCACCTAGTAATTACAGCAGCCTTCCTCCACCACCCTTTCCATGTCCCCCCGCACTCTACCAGCAACTCATTGGATAGATCCTTTATCTGACGGGATGGCCAAATCTTTGATCCAAATGATCTGAGTATTTGGTGGCCTTGCCTTTATTGCCTCGGTTTCCCATTGCCAGGGGTTCCTGGGCAAGGACGTATTAGGACATGGCAGTGAGTCCCCTGAGTTCCACACAGCATCCTCCCTGCCCTGTCATCTAGTTGAATCCTATTTGACATCATTGTCTCTCATCCTTTTGCTATAAAGATGCTTGCTCACACATCTGTGCACTTTGAATTGAAGACCTTCTTGGTTTTCTTGCAGGAACCCTGAAAAGATAAACTAGGAGCTATTTGTAAGGAGGTCCAGATCAGAGAACACATCCTTATTGCTGGTGGAGAATTTAAAAAATAAACTCAAGTAGGACAGCCTGTTCAGTGCCATCTATATTCTGGATCTGTCACCCTGTGAGCCCAGACTTCACAAGTGCTCTGAAGGTTATGTGTGTGGGGTTCTGACCTGGAGCTGATTTGCCTGCAGCAGTCTGACCAGCTCTGTGGAACAGACTCAGCTACTATTTTGGGGGGCTTGGAAGTGGCATCAATATTGCCCGTCTTTATTGTAGAGAGAAGACACAGAGCTGCAAGCTGCCGTCTGAGATCTGTGGGTTCATCATGAGTGTATGCTGCTTGCTGATGTGTTAAACCCAGCAAGCTTTTCTTAAAGGAATTGTTTACTCTCTGTGATGTATTTATATCCATCTGCCTTCCTTAACGTACACACACTCATTCGCACATTCGTTCGCATTTCAGTGTGATTCTTGTACAAAACCATCCCTTCTTTGATTATTCAGAGAAAGATCTCTGTGTGATGGGCACAGTGGGGATGAAAAAAATCATTATTTCTTCATAAACAACATACAAGACCTATGGGGGTAGACTCCCCTGGGGGTAGGCTGGCAGACTCTGCAACCTGGCTTTTTGTTTGTGTGTCATTTTTTTTTCACAACTAGAGAGCAGCCCCCTGCCCTTCTCAGTGCTACTTAAAATGTCAAGCAGAGATCTGTCCACTGTTCTCAGAGACTGACCCTAAGTGTTACAAAACCCAAGGATTTCTGCTTGTCATCTATATTTACTCACTGCGACAAATATTTATTGACTACCTATGCAAAGCCCTGGGCCAAGCATTAGGCAGAATTATCTGTTTTTCATAGATTCGGAGACATGCATATTTCAGCATGTTAATGTCTCTGAAGTTTGGGTGTTTCTATGACAATGCTTTTTTCCCTTTCTTTGTAGAAAGAAAAAACAATCCCATGACTTAAAACCAAGATGCGATGGAATACGACAGCGCCCATGACTCACTTCTCTGCTTTCACCCAAAGAGGGAAATGGGAAATGTCATCCGCTCTTGGAGCAGCAGCAGAAGCCTTGGAGCTTGTGTGGCTTGAGGCAGGTCTGCGTGTCTCATTTGCTCGTGCTCTCCCTGCCTGAGAAACACAAGTGAGTGTGGATTATCTGTCCTTGTTATTCTATGACTTTTTGTTGTTGTTGATCCTCACCCAAGGAAACTTTTTCCATTGATTTTTAGAGAAAGTGGAAGGGAGGGGGAAGTCAAAATCAGAAGTCTTTCCTCAGCCAGTACCTGCTTTCTTCTTTTAACCCACAAGCTCTATAAACAAAAAGGAAAGTGGAAACATTCCCAATTTAAAAAGAAAATCATCCATTCAAAATATGTTCATCTTATTGGCAAACCACACACAAGCAAAAACCTTTATTTCTAGAATGCCCAGGTTTTGGCTGCCTAAATTTGAGACCATTGTCATGTGCAATCTTTGGGACATACCCATAGTAAAAATTATTTGTTGCTTATCTGAAATTCAAATTGAACTGGGCCTTTGTATTTATCTGACAATCTTTTTTCTCCTTCTTCTTTAGACATTATTTATTTTTCAATTACAGTTTACATTCAATATTATTCATTCTCTACGTGGCTTCTTCCATAGACCCTGGGTTATAATGCTTCTGTTCAGCTGGACTTCAGCTGGTTGTTCAGGCTGATTGAGCTATAAGTTAGTTGTAAATCCGGTTTGGCACTGGGTGGAGGTGCAGGCAGCTTCCCCCTACTCCACCGCCACCTTGGATCTCCTCTATCTGACAATCTTCTCACTCACCAAACACTTTTCTATCTACTATTTCTTCTGATCAAAGGGATTTGAAGTAATAAGTACCTCGTCATGGAAGCCGTTCAATATTGAGCCGTCTTTCAAAGGGAAAGGCTGAGCCTCCCAGAAATCACAATACAGGCAGAGGTCCAGCTGGCCCAAGAGAAAGGAGGCCAACCCTAGGGGTGAGGGGGAAGGGAGAGAGCTGGCAGCAGAGGAGAGATCGAAGAGGACGGATGGAGCATCTTCTGAGACCACAGCCGTGCAGGGCAATCTACGGCCACCCCAGAGAGGCCTGCTCTGCCCAGTCCTGTCTCCTCCCTCCCGGCCTCCAAGAAAGTGGAGAAGGAGGCCCGGTTCAGGGCTTTAGAAACTGGAATATTCTGATGTTCAGCTTCTTTCCCTTCCCTGTGCGTCTCAGCCCAGGGCTTTCACATAAGTCCTCACAAAGGCGAGACAACTGTTTATAGGTGGAAAATATTAATTTGGCTTTGATAAGCTCACAGAAACAGTTAAATGTGTGTGTGGATCGTTTAATCGCAGTCTCTGGAGTATATAAACATGGCACATGCTATCCACCCCCCTCCTTTCTGTGGCCTCAAAATTGGATCCAAGTCTGGGAGTTAAAAAGCCCCATTTTGTGTAATCAGGTTTGGGTTGAACATGATTGCTGAATTATTTTCAATTGAAGACACATGTCTGGAGGCCGAGCTGTATGTATTATTTCAGGATGGCGTCCATTAGGTCTTATCCACAGGGGCTATCTTCAACTTTCGCCACATTCAATGCATTCTTTCTACATCGCTATTTGCAAAATGGTGGGTCGTATATAAGGGAAAATTGGAGGGAATATGGTACTCGTTAAAGGGTGATTTTTTGAAATTATCTTGAATGCATTTTTCAGACCTGTTTCCAGTCTCCCCCGCTAAGGGTCCCAGAGCTGCTTGGAAATTTTCAGCGGGTGGGGGAAAAGAAGAGAATATTTTAAAGACAATAACAATGCATAAATAAATAAAACCCTGCAATTGTGCAAGACCCTGTTGCAAGGCTATGACTCTGGAAACTCTGCAACTGAATCAACATTTACTTTAACTCCTTGTCAGCCCTGAATACTTCAAGTGTCTTAATTGCAGATCTAAATTGTTGCCACTGCCATGGGCTTTCCCCTTTGAATGCATTTGTCCCTGAACTGAGGTTTTTGTCAGCCTTCACCTGCGAGGGCCCCCGTTGATTTTGTAAATTGTTGCATCATGTCCCGCCCTGACTTGTAGGTCCCGGCTCTGCAGGGCGGGGTGGCTGGGTGAGGAAAACTCTCCTGCTCCCTCAGTCCAGAGGCCCAACCGCACCGGACATCACCATCCTCCAGCGATGTCCTCCGTGCTAAGAGCTGGGTGCCTGTTGCATGGTTGTTTGTTTTAAAAGGTTTATTGAGCATGATTTCCATACCATAAAGTTCTCTCCTAGGGAGTGTTCAAGTTCATGTTTCTGGTAAGTTGACAGAGCTGTGCAACCACCACCTGATTTTAAAATAAGCCTTGTGCCCATGCGCAGTTGCTCCCCATTTCCACTCTAGCCCTGAGCAACCACGAATCTCCTCTCTGTCTAGAGATCGGCCTTTTCTGGACGCCTCCTGTAAATGAAACCGAACAACACGCAGTCGTTCTTTGCGTGGCTTCTCTCACTCGGCGCAGCTTGTGAAGGCATCAGCATGTACCTCGCTTTGTCGTGAGCCCTAGCCAGTTCGGCTCAGTAGTTAGAGCATTGGCCCATGAACGGAAGGGTCGCAGGTTAAAGTCCAGGTGCAGGCTCGATCACCAAGCCCAGTTGGGGCACCTGTGGGAGGCAACCCATCGATGTGCCGCTCTCACATGGTATTTCTCTCTGTGTGTCTCTCCCGCTCCCACTCTCTCTAAAAATCAGTGGAAAAATATCCTCGGGTGAGGATTAACAAACAAACAAGAAAAGAATAAGGGAGGGAACACTGGGAAATTTTGAGACTAACAGTTGCCTCATTCCTCTGTGCCAGCCCTGCCCTGAGCTTGCAGAGCTCAGACCCATGGCCTGATTCCGAGGTCCTGCTAACTTCAATCACATGGAGCCACTCAGACTGGGGTGAAGTTGGAAGTGGCAGGGAGGTGAACAGGTCATAACGTGGGAACAGAGTTGTCAGGCTTTGTTTATTTTCGTGCTTTCTGCGACTCAGCGACCGATGGGAGATGTTGGCGGTTCTGTCATTGAGGAGTGCGTGGTACGCGTGACAGGAATGTCTCGAGAAGTCCCCTTTGCACGCGGCCTCAGATCACCCAACTCGGTCCATGAAAAACCCACACTAAGATCCTTCCCCTGAATTATCACAGAAAGCAGGCCTATCTAGCAACATGGCTGACAGAATGTGGTTCGGACCAAAGGGAAAGGCCGGCCTTCTTGTCCTGGCTTGTCGCTAACCCTGTCGGTGGCCAGGGCCAAGTCACTAACTACCCTCTGGTGAAATAAGGAAAGTTGACATGATTCTCGCCTCAAGTTCTTTCTACTTCCAATATTCCACTTCTCTGATGACTTTGAAACTTAGACTTTTGAAATCCACATTTAAAAGTTAAACCAGTATCATCATCCTGTGAGCAGTCAACATACTGATGTCAAGAGACGTGATGTGGCACACGAACTGGCGGATAATTAGCATTTGGAACACAATTTTTTAAATGCGCACCGCGTCCCAGTGGCACCCCAACCTTATTATGCAGACAGGAAAGTTGTTGTTGATTTTTCTACATATTCTCTTGCAAATCGTCTAGCTTCTTTGTGTCAGAGTTGGGAACTGGACCAACATTTTAGGGCTTTCAGACCTTTATTGTATCAATTAATCCTGATTGCCTGGGAGTAAAGAAAATAATCACCCAAGAGCTTGTGTAAACTAATCCACCATTAAAAAAAAAAATCTCTGACTCACTGGCCAAAACAAGCCTTCCTTGTTGTTGTTTTTGTTGCATGGCTTAGGTTCTTACTGGAATGGGGAGACCTGCTGGAGAAAGAGGTTGGCGGGATTGCAGTTCAATAGGTTTGGTAAGGCTTCCCTCTCCCAAGAACAGAGCATGCTCCCTGCTGAGAATGACAGCGTGGCTCTTACTGCTCTTGCCCTGGTTGCTTGTGGAGCAATCTGACATCCCTGTCCCTCTCAGACACAAAGCCAGGTCCTGAGGGTAACACTGCTTTCATGAAGATTTTCAAGTGCATCTCTTTAAAAAAATGTTTTTTAATTGATTTCAGAGCGGAAGGGAAAGGGGAAGAGAGATAAAAACATCAATGATGAGAGAGAATCACTGATCAACTGCCTCCTGCACACCCCACACTGGGAATTGAGCCCGCAACCCAGGCATGTGCCCTGACCAGGAATCCAACCATGACCTCTTGGTTCATAGGTTGACGCTCAACCACTGAGCCATGCCAGCCGGGCTCAAGTACATCTCTTAATGGAAAGCAGCTATCTTGTCCACTTCCCTGTGGCAACTACCAATCATGGAGTTCACAGGGATGCCTGCTCCTTTCAACCCCATGCAGAACATTCCAGAGCCCTGGCATTCTGACCATTCTCCCAAGCCAGTGACCATCCTGGTAGTGAAAGAAACCTGGAGACAGATGGTATGAAACTGAAATCGCATTATCACTACCCTCTCTCCAATGCTGGCTTGTTATTTTGGCAAATCTCCACATAGCTCGTGGCACTCCTGTTGGTCTGATGGAGGTCGGCATCTTAACCGTGGACGCCGGAACACCAGGGCTGATGGAGAGGTGGCGCCTTACAGAGGAGATTGCATTAATGTCGTGTGGTGTGGTCCCTCCACGGCAGTCGAATTGTCCACACCACAATTGACGAAGTCCGCATGCCACCAGGCAAACAGGGGGTTCTTTTCACTTACAGACCCATCTGTTGTTGGAAAACAGTCTGTATCCGTGAGAGGCCATGCTGTGTTGGCAACGGAGCCTAGTCCTTGGATAAAAATGTCTGCAAAGATTCTTTTGTTCTGAGGTTCATCTTTGCTTTAGCTGAAAGGAAAATAAAGCCATTGGAAGCAAGCACACAGCATCATGGGAAGATTCTGCCATTCTCTCTGGTTGCTGTAGATGTCTGACAGCCTTTCTTTGCCTCACCTCTTCCGTGTGTAAAATAGAAATGGTCAGTGTTCCCATTACAAGCCAAGCACCAACAGCCAGGGCTGAATTCTTGAAGGCGCACAGTGGGGAGAGGAAGGAGGTGCCAGGAGGAAGGGTCCCCTGGTGCACTCTGGGAGATGGCGCAGATTCCCAGCTAAGCCCATGTGATGCTGGTTCCACTTCTTCCAATCGCCAACATTGCTAAAGGCCACCAGCAGCGTAGGGCGAGGTCAGGGTGCTGGGTTGGTACCAGCTCCTCGCCTGACGGTGCTAGTTTATGCTCATGGCGAAGAACTCTATTTCCTTCCCTCTGGAACATTTCAAAATAATGCAAATATTGTATAAGTTCATACACATAGAAGTCCGAACTTGAAATTCTCTGAGCACAGGATTTTAAAGAATACACAAACAGTATATTTCTCCAAACTCTTACTAAAAAAAAAATCAAACGTAATTTATTAATGAACAAAATATGCATGTGTTATTCTATCCAACTGTCATTCCAAAGAAGGGAGAAAGCAGGCATTTGAGGTCCAGTGGTTTGCATTCTAAAGTTCCTGCTCTGCCACTTATGACTTGGATGATTAAACAGAGTCCACGCTTCAGTGTTTTTATTTATAAAACTCAGGAAAAGAACAATTACAATTATTATTATTATTATAGCAACTTCAAAGGATTTTTGTGCAAATGAATTGTTGCATGCATTTTAAATTGTAAAGCCCTCACCAAAAGTTAGTTATCATCTACAGAGAGAGAAAAAACACACATAAGTTCACCGGAGCATCTGGAAAAGGTTTGTCTTTTGTGTGGGGTTGTCATTAGCGTGGGATGCAGAGGAAAAGTCTGCCAATACCGAGATGAAGAGCGAGCTGTTTGAACAACTTCCTTGCCTGTAGTTCTCTCTTTCCGATTGTCTCCGAAACTTCCTCACTTCTCGAGACGACTTCTGCCTGCGTAAAACCGGGAGATAGTGCTGTCCAAGAACTCCAGACTGTGACAGAGTCCCCCCTTTTCTCCCCGCCGCCGCCCCCGCCTCCAATCTCTCCCAAGCCCCTTTCCTGGGAGCCCGGACACGCTTTCCTGCAGATGCTCACTCTACGGAGGTGGCTTTGCAGTTTCCTTCACTTCTGCTCATGGGCAGGTTGAGCTGAGCCGTTGCTTCAGGAGTCAGGGACGTGCTGAAGGAGGAGAAATTGGAGACAATTGTGGGGAAACTTCTGAAATGGTGCCAGCAAACGTGGGCTTTGACAGTATCGTCTCCATCGTAGTCGATTGTAAATGCTTCATTACTTTCTCACAAACGTTGTTAAAAATACTGGGACCCTGGGTTTCTAAATTAATAAACCCCCTTTTCAACAGCACAATATTCCTTTCATAACTTGTTTCTGACACAGACTCATTGTATGAACAGATATTGATTCATTCTTATATGGATAGCAGTACTGCCTGTCTACCCGACCATCAGAATTATCTGTGCCTCCTGAAGTCAGGGGTACCAGGAGGTGTTCTTTGGCTAATTCAGGGGGAGAAGGTAGGAAAGACTGGGGACAGGAGACAAACAGGTATGATGCCCAAAAGAAAGGGCCTTAGATTTAAAGAAAAGAGGCTTGAGATGGCATAGCATTTAAAGAACTACGTCTCCTTAACGTTATACACCGCCAAACTATATGAAAATTATAGCCCTCGGATTGACTTGGGCAGCATATGGATCAATTAGTGTTCTCAAAAATCTTCATTTTCATCTGGATTATATAGAGACAAGCTGCTAGCGACGCAGTCTGAATCTTTTCTGAAGGGGGAGGGTTAAGGATACTTTTGAAATTCTAATAAAGATCTCTCTTCAGAGATAAAAATAAGTACAAAAGTTTGCCCAGCAATTACGGGCATTTCATGGATTGGCTGGACTTCATATTACAATTATCTGAAGTACCTAAGGCTCCTGAATTTACCTCTTTCTTAGCTATTTTCCACACGAATAATGGACATATTAACAATGGAGACCCTCCTGACACAGGAAGCCATATGTCATAAGTAGTATGCAGTACTATTTATGTGACCGATGCTATTGATAAACATTACTGTCCTATGTGATAAATAGTAACTTTTTGTTTCCAAAACTTTTCAGTCCTGAATAGACAGCAGATGACGAAGACATCATCTTTTGATGAATCTTTAAAATATTGTCAAGTTAATAAAAAACAAACAATTTCCTGGAAAAGATTCTTTAATTCTTCAATTTCCAGGAAGAATCTGTATCTTTGCATCTGTCTGTCTGTATTCTTAACTGTCAATCATCACTGCAACAAAATTTTTCTGAGAAACACAAGTTAAATCAACTTAGGAGAACAATAGCAATTAAAGAAAAAGGTAAAGTATATGATAACTCCTTTTGGTGGAAAATGGGTCAAGATTAAAGTTGTTGCATAAGAAATAAATTTTTCATGCAGATAAAATCTAGGTTTTATTTTTAAAGCACAGTATTCCATTAATTTTGAATAATGATAGAAGATTTAATATCAGTTCATTTCCCCCCCATTTTATTGAGAATTAAGATACACCCAAACTCTTTTATAAGATACATTAAAAACACATTTGAAATTTGAAAAGATTTCATCAAAAGTTTTAATTTAATCAAATCAACTTTTAAAAAGACAATGTTCTTATTCTGAAGAAATAGTTCACAAATTCATACCCATACAATATTTAAAGTATTTTTAATATAAAAAAAGCATCTTGTAGCCAAGTTAAACTCCAAAAATTAATTCCAAACAGCTGAAAATTATAAAAAGGCATATTTTGTTTTTCTTGATTATATCACCAAGCAAATTATGACATTAAAAATACCTGGGTCGAACATCGTGTGCCACGAAGCCTCCTCGTGGAATTTCCCAAAGAGCCAAAACAGAAAAGAATTCTATATGGGCTGATTATGGAGGTGAGAATATTGCTTAATTGTACTTTAAATTCAATCTCCAAGGTGGTTGCTTTATATAATAAAACAGCCCACAAAACATGAAATGTGTAAGTGGCCTGTTCTGCATTTGTGGAGTGAACGTTTCATTTTCAGAATTGCCGATGCATAAAAATCAGACGTCCCCGCTGGTGGAAGACCAGTACACTTCCATGTGTTCTGTAAAACTTAAATGCTGGAGGCCAGTACTCACAAAATGTCATGATCTTTCTGCTAATAAAAGCCAACTTCTTTTTAAGAAAATAAGGAAAAGGAGCAAAGCATATACATCCCAAGTGTCATGCTGCGTTTGTTTTAAAGGAGCGTGGATGAAATCACCTATTGGATATTTTTACTCTGCTCGTGTTTGTTCAAATCCACTTTATTTTTCCACAGGAATAACTGGAAATGGGAAATCAGTACTGATACGCCTGGCCTATCTTGTCATACCTTCAAGGAAACCTTTTGGAAAATGACAACAAAGCAAAATAAGAATAGGGCTGGCTTTGTTTTTTAATAACTATTTTTTTTTACAAAAAGAAAGAAGGGGCACAAACAAGGCATACAACCCACTTGCTTTTAAACGTGTTTTGTCATTAAACTTGCGGATTTTATGCGACTGCGTGTTTGATCAGTATCCACAGTGTGCACCTCCCCGATAAGCTGTCCGCTGAGTTTCTCTTTCGTTATTCAGCTCTCAACACATCTTCCCTTAGAATCAGACATTCGGCTGGGAGTGGGGGAGGATTCCCTGGCTGGCTCACAAAATTCAAAGTAACTCAAATTTAGTTTGTTCTGTAGATGAGGAGAGTTTAAGCAGCAATCAACCCTCCGATAAAAACAAAAACCAAAAAAAACTACTTTGAATAGAAAAACCCATCCTCTCTCCCTTCTCAGGGTTTCAGAAGTACTTCTGCCCCTGGGGCCGTAAGAGTAGGAGTTCATCTTACAGACCATGAACTCCTAAATTCTCTAGTATCGTTTAAAAACATAAAATTAGGACTGTCATACGAATATAAAATAAATTCACTTAAAGATTATTTAAATTTATTAATTAATGAGGGAACAAGTAAGATGTCATCATGGGGGTCAAAGAATTCAATAAACCACGCATATACGAACAGTGAGGAATGCTGAGATGAATTTACACAGAAATGCAAAAGAGTACACCCATGGAGCAGTGATCAGTTACATTCCACCAGACACCATTCATTTGCATTTCATAGATAAAAGTTCTTTTTATTTTACCAGTTCCTACAATTTGCAGAATTATATATTTTAAAAAATGCTTAAAAAAACAGTGAAAAGTGGAGATAATCACAAGAACGCCTCAGGACACTCAGTAACTTCTCTTAAGTCTTTTCCGGGCCGTCCAAGAGAAATGCAATGCAAACCACAGATGCAGCTGCCTGCGGCATTTTACATTTTCTGGGAGCCATTGTAGAGGGCCATCCTATACCGCGTTTAAAAAAAAAAAAAAAAAAGAAACAGTTACAAATCATTTTAATAAGATTTAAATAAACATATGCAAGCTATTATTTCAACACGTAATCACATGAATTATTAATAAGGTCTTTTCCGTGCTCTTCTGCATTCCATGTCTTCAACAGCCAGTGTCTGCTTTGCGTATGGCACATCTTACCTCGGCCGCCCACGTGTCAGGTGCTTTACTAGCCACATGTGGCCGGTGGCTACCAGGCAGCACGGGTCTGTATAAACCAAACGATCAGAAGCCCGCCAAGTTTTGCATTTTTTGAAATATTAATGGGAACATTCAGATCTGTCCCAACCCTCCATGCCCACAAATAGCCCGGTTTGCAGATTTCCTCATTTTGGAATGAAGCAGGAACAATGCCCGGGGGAACTAGAATTTGACATCGTTGAGGGAGGCCCCATGAATTTTCTCCTTAGAGGCCTGACTGTTGTCTTTTCCTGGAGAGACCAGCTTTGCCCCTGTGATGTGTGTGCGAGAGAGCGATGGACGCACAGGGACGTGGCGATGACCATAACCGTACACATAACATGGCTCATCATAAACATTACCATCTTCATTTTCATGTCACCCTGGTGATAGGGA
>NW_006383016.1:3484561-3493666 GCF_000327345.1 Myotis davidii | reverse complement strand
AGACGGGGACATTTTTCTTAGCAAGGGAGTAACAGTTATATCCACTACAGCGTCTTGTCTACACACAGGCCTCCGCTGAGCACAGACAGGCTCCTGTGAGGTCCACTCTGGAGGGGAGAAAGGCCGTCTCCCCAGCATCCCGGGGTGAGAAGGGGGGAGGAAGGGGTGGAGGAGGCCTCAAAACCTCGGGGCAGGGCGGGTACTGAGGAGGAAGGAAATGGGAATGACCTAGAGAAATAAGTCAGTCAGAGGACAAACGTTGCATGGGTTCACCTATATGTGGAATCTAAAACTAAACAAGTGGACAAATGAAGGGAGTAGGAAGCACAGATGCCAGCGATGGCATAAGGAAGTCATGGAGATGCAACGCACAGACGGCACAGGGACTGTTGTCAACAGCGTCGCAGTCACTTGCACAGTGGCCGACGGCTGCTAGACCCGGCGTGGTGACCACTGGTTCGGTGTATTAATGTTCAAAAACTATGTTGTGCACCTGAAGCTAATATATTATATATTAACAATAATTTAATAAAAAATAATCATTTAAATTGTACTTAACATTGAATTAAAATTTTTTTAAAGAAGTGAGCCCAGCTCTCTGCTGAGCCAGGGCAGGGGAGGCGCTGGCACCGCCTTCCTAAAGCCAGGCGTGTATAATGTCTGTCTGTAGCCACTGCTCTTCACTGGCCCCTCTCCCCTCAGGGGCTTCTGAGAAAAACAGGACAGTCCCAAGTGGCTTCAGACCATCCACTGGATTCCTGCTAGAAAACTTTATTTCAGGTACTTCTGGTGTTTTATATAATCTGAGCTAGGAGGATAAGCCATAGGGGTGTGTGTGTGTGTGTGTGTGTGTGTGTGTGTGTGTGTGAGAGAGAGAGAGAGAGAGAGAGAGAGAGAGAGAGGCCAAAGGTTGCCCCAAAAGCCTAGACCTTAACTCCTCATTTTCTTAGGTCTCCAGGAACCAAAACCAGTGCCTCAGGGACCAGTGGCCTACGGATTGTCTTGTGCACCCCTCCCCCTCCTCCCATACCCTCTCTTGAACTTTCCAAAGAGTGTGCAAGACATTCTGTCCCCCCCCCCCCCATTATGCGATCCACTACCTTGGCTCGGTGGCCCATGTGCAGGCGCCACCTCCTCCACCTGGGTGACAGCCATCCCATTCAGCATTTACCATCAGCGGCTCAATAGTAACCTATTGAAGGGCGGGCCCTGCAATGTTTGCAGAAAGAGGGAGCAGTTCAGGAAAGAGGGCCTGTGCTGAATTCAAGAAGGGGGCTCCTTCCTGCTGTTCCTTCCTGTGATAAACCAGAGCCCGGAGGAGCACCTGGCTGCGGGTGCAAGGGGCTCCCGTCCCCGCGGGGCCCACTCGGGAGCGCGGCCTCCGCTGGGCTTCTACGGCCTTCCAGGGAGGGAGGGAGAAACCAAAGCAAACAGAGTGCCCCAGAGGACCCTCTCCTCCCTCCAGAAAGCTTCTATTTTTAATGCTCTGCAGCTTTTAAAACATGTGAATGGGGAGGTTTCAACAGTCTGCGGTGGGAGCGAATTCCTGCTTTCGCCAAGGACCCCACTTCAGGCACTCCGGGCCGCAGCGGGGTGCCAGGCCAGCCGGGCAAAGGGCTTTTCTTGGCGGTTTCTTTTCAGCACATTCTGTCATCACGGAGTAACTTTTAACAACTGTGTTTTCCTCTCCACAGAGGAACAGAAAGCGTGTTTTGAGCTGGTTGCTGACTACGGGCAAAAAGGTGCCCACTTTCCCCCCAGCGGCTGCCTCAGACACTAAAACTCAGTTCGCGGGTGCTGGGTGCTGTGTGTGGGTGCCTGGCTTCCACGAACGGGCCCTGAGCTCTCTGTGGGTGTCTCCACTCACCCCACACCCACCCCTCAAGGTGGGTGGCCATCAGTGAGCCCATTTTTGTCAAGTGGGGACCCAGGGCAGCACCATGGTGAGTGGTTTTCCCAAGCATCCGTGGGGACTGTTCGCAGGGGTGACTGTGGCTCCATCTGGTCAGTGGCCTCCTGGAACCTCTGTCCCCCCCCCCCCCTCCCCACGCACACAATATGGCGTGTCCTTCTGGAGGCATCCCCCGTGCATTCATTTGGTAGACGTTTCTCGAATTCTGCCACCTGCCATGCACCCGCCTCCCCAAAGCCTACTATGCTGGGCCTCTGGAGGCAGGGGCAGCAGGCGACCCCCGTAAACTCAGGGACCATGAGGAAGCAGGATTTCTTAGAAGTCCCCCTTTTATCCCAACTGCCTTTGCTGGCTGGCTGTGTGCCCGCAGGGCTCGCTTTCAAAAAGGCTTTAAGTCAATGGCTCGTAGAAGGACAAGACGCAGAGGAACCTCCGGGGCTCAGAGGACAGGAGGGGAGCGCCCAGCTCGCTGCAGGCGGGAAGGTGAGGAGCCGCGCTCCAAGGCAGCGGAGCTTTCAAAGTTATTTCTACCTCCTAACGTTACAGCCGTTAAACCAAGAATTCCGATCTTCAGCCAAAATGCTCTGTTTCCTAATACCAGGTTCTTACTTGGCAAAATGCTGCTTATAAATGCCTCCTGCTCTCTCCTCTCTCAGAGCCCGTTTCATATTAAACAAGGAAAAGAGCAGCAGAAACCAGAAGGACTAATGTGTCTGGGCTCATCCCTGGCCCCGTGGTTTCCTATCAACTTGGAATCCAACGAAGCCTAAGAGTCATTCAGCCATGAACTTGCTGCATAAAACGGGGGGCTGGGCGGGGGGGGGGAGGTTTGTAGCATATGCTTTCAATTCATTTACGCTCAACTCATCAAAACAGGTTGATTTCTGTTTTTGAAAAAAGAGCTATTTGATGTTTAAGGAATTATTTCCACCTTTTAAACCAAATCTTCCAGTGCCTCGCTCTGCTCACACCCGCGATAGGAGGACAGGATAAGAGCTCAGGTGCAGGAAGGCTCCGGACGGTGCCACAACGCAGGGCTATGAATTCGGAGAGGGTTCAAAAGCTGGCCAAGTGAACCCTCTCGTCCCTCCGCACAAATAATAAATAACAACCACAACAAGGGGCGGGAGGCGGGGAAAGCCGCTGGAAAGCCTTAACTTATCAGCCGCGCGGCTCTAATAAAGCAGGGCCTGTTCGCAGAGCGCAGGCGGCTGCCTGCGGGGAGCTGAGCCCGGCCTCTGCCGTAAATCACCTGCCCTGCCCGGGGCTGAGCTTTCCTCCAGGCCCCTCGGACAGGCAGCTCTGCCAGACCCATCACCCAGCTCTGTGCTTCCTAAATTATCCTTCATCTGGCTGTGACATCTGAAAAGCTAGAGGGAGAAGGATCACCCCCGACCCTGACCTTCTCCTACCACTTTATATATAAAACTTCCCCACAATAGACGCAGCAGCATCTCATTTGTAAATAGGAGGGGCGGAGGCGGGCAAGGATAAGTGTATATATACATCTCTAAATAAACAGTACAAGTTCTCAGTAGTCTTGCCATCAGTAGTCTTTCCAGCTGTATTCCGATGTGCAGACACACAGACAGACACGTGCACGCAGGCATCTGAGGACCTGGCATGTTTGAGTGAACAGCTACAGTGCCTTGAAATGTGATCAAGCCTGGAGAGCAGGTACCGGGCCAATAGAAATAACTCTTATCCATAAAAGTTCCATAATAAATCAGAAAGCCCTTTCTTCCATATGTCACCTGACATGTTTCATTTGTCCGCTTCCACAGAACTGCGGCAGGCGGAGCCGACCGTTGGGGACGTTAGAATGGGCCTTTGTGTGGAAGGGTAGGACAAAGGGCGTGGGAAGGACACCGTGGGCACCTCATAAATGCTTGTGGGCTAGCTCCGTGCGGCAGAGGATACAAAAGAAGGGAGCAAGCGTGACTGACATTACAGGTTTCAGACACATCGGGCCTGTGGGTAGACAGTAACAGCCAGGTCACCGGAATTTAACTTCTTTGTTTCCTCATTTGCTTCTTGGAGTTCGGCCTTTGTCATAAACGCTAGGAAGTAACTAGACCTACTCACGTCAACGTTTCAGTCCTGGACCTTAGATTATACCCGAGATGGGAAATGTGTTCCCCAGTGTCTGCACTTCTCAACAACCGCCACCGGAAGGTAACCTCGGATCTGCTCAGACTATTTGTTTTGAAAGGAAGACCCTTCTACCTGCAGCAGGGACACACCTGTGTCCTGCCAACAAATGGCTTTAAATGCCTACACTTCACTGGGTAAGGAGGATCCTGGTTACTGTCTGGGAAGCCCCTTCCCTGAACCATCTGGAACCCCTAGTTGCCAAGGCTTTCAGGGCATCGAGAAGAGGAGATTATCTTCACTCCATTTCCAAATTTTTATGTAAATGAGGCCATTCTATCTTACCCTGTCAGGTAGGAATAACCTATCCCCAGCTTTACAGGTAAGAGAACTGAGACATGGATAGAGCTCAGGTCAACAGCCTGAAGTTACCTGGTGGCAAGCCCTGAATCAAATCCGGACAGTCTCACCCAGAGTGCATGTTCTAGACGCCCAGGCCACCTGCCTGGGAGCCACCTTTCCTCAGCTAGGGATGTCTTCAAAAAGAAGATTACTGGGGAAAATTATTGCTCATGTTTATCATTGGTTATATCCATATACCTTAGTTCTTTTTGTTCATTTCCTCCTTTCTATTTTAATAGGATTGAAGTATGATGCACACACACAAAAGTGCATAAGTGTTTGGCTCCCTGAATTTTCTAGGTGCATGGAACCAGCACCTCAATCCAGAAACAAGTCATTTCCATCAACCTCCCGGTGCCCTCCTCAAGTCATTGCTCTCCATCCCTCCCAGCCATTGTTCTCCATCCCCTTTCTTGCAGAAGGTGGGAGGGTGGGAATATTGGGTTACAGGCACACGCTTTGGAAGCGGCCTGCCTGGGCTGAAATCCCACTAAAGGCTTTTATAAAATGCATGTCCTTGAGCAAGTTATTTAACTTCTCTTTGTCTGAGTTTTCTCAACTTTAAAATGGGGATGTTCATGGAACTGATTCCATGAGATCCTGGTGAAGGTAAATGCTCTAGTTCATCTACAGAGCTTAGGTCCAGGTCAGTGGAAAAGATCAGGGTAAGTTATAAGCAAACGCCAGCTCTTCTTACTGCTGGGACATTGCTCCCCGATCTCTGAGACTGTCCAAGGGAGACCACGAAGATGCAAAGACAGGAGAGCAAGGGAGAGGGAGAGGGAGACGGAGGGATTCTCACCGACCATGTGCAGTGTGTCAACCTAAGAAAGAAGCCCACCTCTGGGTTGGGAAGAGGATTGATCGGACCAAACGGGTTGAGGAGAGCTCAACTAGATAGCTTTCCAGGCCACAGAACCAAGGGTTCAGAGCAAGACCGTTCTTAGAAACACTGTGTACTTTCTCTCGAGTCCTGCCTATTCTCAGCCCAAGGTGCAGATGGACACACCGGCGAGGAGGAGACAGGAACGCCTTTCAGATCCTCACGACCTTTCCATCCCCCATCACTCAGTCTAGATTGCATGCCAAATGTTTATGTCCTACAATAAAAAGAAAAGGGCGTGGAATTTGTTTTCTAACCCCAATTCATAACCTAACCCCACCCACCTATTAAACATCATTAACCAGGTCGCTTTGACCACAATGGCAAAAATCTCTATTTCACATGGATTTTTAGGAAGAATAGATTAAGGCATTGTTCTGTGTATATATATATACTCTGTGCCATTTGAAATAGTTTATACCCCTTTCATTTAGGACTTCTCAAAATTCTCTGCGGTAGAAATAACTCATTGAGAGTAGAGGTTTTGGGAAACCAGAAGCCTCAGGAAAATAAAAATACAGATGGGAAACTAGCTGTGCAGATTTTTTTCCAAGCCCAAAGGATGCATTTACTGCAACATCTCCCTATTTTATAAAATACTTAGCCCAGTTATCAAAGTTAAAAAAAAAAGAGAGAAAGAACAAAAACATATTTCAAGTAATATTTTAAAAATGACAAGCATATTTAAGTAATGAGTTGACTAGAATAAAAGATTCACATAGTTTAGGATCCTGACAAGTCTCAAATAAATTGAAGCCTGGTCTCCTATTGACTTGCTAAGCTATTAACTGGGTTTAGGAAAACTCAAAAATGCCCCCCCCCCCCCCGCCCCTTTGCCCACCCTCTCTGGCCTCTGCAATTTTTACCACATCTAACGCTGTGCACTTGCCAGTTCTGATAGATCTTTTTAACGCAATAGAGATAATGTTACTTTCAGAGCTTTTCAACAGCATGGCCAGGCCCGCTGTCTGAAAGGAACGAACGCTTCCTTCCTGGGTGGCTGGCTGGGAGCCGGAACAGTACACGATGTTCAAGATAAGAAAACGGAAGTTCCAAGCTCCGAGCGAGTGTGCTTTAACCAAATGAGGTAAAGGAAGCCACGCAAGGACAGTGAGAAGCTGCCTTATTTGCAGCACTGGGTTAGGGCCAGTGTGTTGGGCAGCTTCCCTCGCGCTCAGAAGTGGGGCGGCCCTGTCCCCACGCCTTAGCTCTGCGTAGACATAAATAGGACGTGAAGCAGCTTTGTTGCCTTTTAGGGATATGGTAAATACCAAAGAGATCATCATTAAGTGATTCTTAATGCCCTGGAGTGTGCTTTGAAAGATAAATTGAATTTATAACTTCCCGTCCAGCAATTAAAGATTGTGTCCACCCATTTCCAAAACCAGGGATCACCTTAGACCCCTCCAACCCTTTAGACAGTTGGGCTCACTGGGAACAGGATGCTGGTCATCATCTCAGCCATGGGAACCGGCCTTCAGACTTTGACTCAGACTGAGCCACCCCCGGACCACACGCCCAGCTTCTGTCCAGAACAAGCTGGTCACCTCCACCTTCTTCTGAGCCGCAGATTCCTCATCTACAAAGTGGGGGTGACAACAATACTAGTTCCTGCCTCTCGGGGGCATTTCTGCTCAGTATCCTGTCATGAGCCAGCCTGCTGCAACCAAGAGGTAAGCAGGGGAATAGACCCCCGTGAGCTCTGGGACCCTCCGCACATCACCGCCTCTGGCTGTCCACATCCTTGCCTGTAGAACAGGAAGAATGAGACCTACCTCAGCGAGTTTAATGGCATGGAACTCAACAAACTATGATTACTGACTTGGCTCCTCTCGTTTTGATTCCAATTATTTGTATCTCGTGTTTGTGGGAATCTGACAGGAACTAGGGATGCCCCACGCCTTATCCTTGCCTCTCCTCCACGGACACAACTGAAAGTCTGCCCCTTGCAGGTCAAGGGCCTCTGACCAACTCACGCCCCACCCGTGAGACTGGAGCTCATACAGACCTGACCATCTCCCACGAGGCGGGGGTGGGGGTGAGGGTGCACTGCCCAGGCTGGGTGCTGCATCCTGTCTCCATGTTCTGCTCTCTCCCTTCTCTCAGGAAGCATTGCCAAGTGAACAAATGCACTTCTCCTCCTTCCCCAGACTGTCCTCGGCTCATTCCTCATGCTGTCTTTCTTGGGTTGTGCCCTTGGATCGGTTTTCAGGTACTCCTTTGGGTAAAACATTTTTGAGCATAGACACCCATATGTGTTTATATGTGTATAAATTATGTACACACAGTACTCTGCTAATATGTTCTGTGCATTCTGAAAACACATGCACACTACACAGAAATTTTAAAAGAATGAGATAAAAAAGTGAGGAGAAAAGGAATTCGTTTTCTTCATGCACCAAGACAGATCATCGTGGGCTCCCTCAGTGGCTGCCGTCCTCCTGGCCCTGCGGGAAAGGTGCTCCCCTGTGGGATCCTGGACAGCCCATGTCTGTGAGAGCCCTGCACACAACCATAAGCCAAGAACAGGTCCTCAGGCCAGAGCCAGCCCGCATGCTCAGCACAGTGACATCTGTCAGCTCAGGAGTGTGTGGCAAGTGCAGGTAAACGGCCCCATGCTCAGATGGGCCCCAGGTTTGGTTAAATCTCAGCTGTTGTCATCTTGAAATTCTTAACAACTTTATCCTGGAACTTGTGAGGTCAACGGGACAATGGAACATGTGTGGGAGCAGAGGAGACATGCGCACTAAGTGTGACCCCGTTTCCTGGGGCGCTTAGTCACACATACTATTGGTGATGCCTCATGAGCAGCATTCCTGTGTACCCACCATGCATGGAGCTCAGTGAGACTCAAAATGGGTACAAGGTAAGCTACCTGCTTGTAGAATTTCACGTTTCAAGAAATGAAATAAAAACAATTTAGTTAGTTTTGTGACATGTTTCTACTCTCCTGGTAAGAATTAAATACATACACATGTACGGGCTATGCAAAACACGTTGTATAATTTCAGCCATTCTGCACGCAAGTTCAATGCTTTTATATTTGCCTTTTATACTGGCATTGCACAATATAAAGACGAACAGTAAAATCATGTTAATAATTCAAGTTTTGTATTTTTATTTGAAATGATATCAGATAGCAAATAAAAAACACCATGACAAGCCCTAGCTGGTTTGACTCAGTGGATTGAGCGTCAGCCTTTGGACTGAAGGGTCCCAGGTTCGATTTGGGTCAAGGGCACATGCCAGGGTTGTGGACTTGATCCCCAGTGGGGGGCGTGCAGGAGGCAGCCGATCAATGATTCTCTCTCATCATTGATGTTTCCATCTCTCTCTTCCTTTCTGGAATCAATAAAAATATATATTTTTAAAAAACAAACAAACACCATGACAAGTTGAATGTGGTAAAAAGAGAAATGTTTTCTATTTTAATACTTTTAATTTAAATAATTAATATTAATAAATTAATATTTATTTAATAGCCTCCCCCCCCCTTGCTTTTTAAACAAGAGATCTCACAGATTTACTTTACACTATAACCACCTCTGGGTTGTGCCCTCGGATTGGTCCCCGACTGGTGTCCAGTGACCGACCTCTCTCAAGAGTGACCTTTCATTGAAAGAAAGAAGATCCTCCCTCCAGGCTGCTCTAAGAAAGGATCTGTCCTTCCTAGACCACAGTAAAGTTGATTTCATACTTCATAGTTCATTCAGCCAACAAGTATTTGTGTATTTATATAGTTAAAATTTAAAGAACAAAAATGTTAAGTGTTTGCCCAAGAGAATAAAGTAGGTAGTTCTTCTACCTTTTCTTGCAC
>NW_006383016.1:3455197-3484504 GCF_000327345.1 Myotis davidii | reverse complement strand
CTGAAATGGAAAGATAGATCTCAGCTCAAAAACATGCTGCTGTTGAAACCTGAGGCCCCAGCGCTGAAGCCTCTGCCTTCAGAAACCTTCACCCGTGCCCAGGGGCTAACGGCTTCCAGAGGTGGCCACGGCGAAGAATTCAAGGGAACGTGGTTCACTGTGTCAAGGATCATGTCAAGAAGGGGAGGTCACCAGTTCCAAATATTTCAGAGGTGAAAAGGTCACTCTTATAAATACCGTGTCCTCCGCATTCGGCACACCATGGTACGTGCTTTGTCATAATTTGGTGAGCACCAGCTGTCACCAAGGGAGCCTCTATCCAGATGAAATTCCTCTGTCTCCACCAGCCAGATGTCACTCTTACATCTTGGTTGACACCTTCCAGGAGTAGACCTGGGTCAGGTTTTTGCCGCTCAACTGGACTAAGTCAGTGGTTCATAGAGCATATAGTCCCGGGGCCCTGGGGGCGCATCTGGCTCACACAATTTCATGGTAACACCACAATGCTATCTGTCTTCGGCATTCTCTACTGTCATGAGTGTGCAGTGTGCGTTTCTGGAGGCTACAGATGTGCAGATGTCATTGCTCTGATGGCTAATGATTGTATTTTAAACATTTCTCCATGTTAACTTCCCATACGCTTAATATGTACAGGTTTGACCCAGATAAACATAAGCTCTCAGGAGTTCCCAAGAATTTTCAAGATTGCAAAGGGATCCTAAGACCAGAAAGTTTGAGAAGTGCTGGACTAAGTGAAGTAGATCTACCACCCTTTCCACTTCTTCAAAGAGGGGTCTACCCTCTCCTTCCTCACAGTCCCAGCAGTTACCAGCAATCCTTATAGCTGACGAAGCAGGTTGCCATGTCAATGACCAATGGGCAGATGACTGTAATTCTCCCTTGGTCACCTTGGCAAACAACACTAAAGGGTATACCTCTGAGGCTTCGCAAAGTGACTCTTCATCTGACATAAGCCACATATCATGTTTTGTGTAAGCAATAGGATTTTAAATGTTTTTGCATAAAGCAGAGTCTAGTATATATTAATTTATAAAGTACATTTAAAAAATATCACTTGGTCTCCCCCGCAAAAAAAAAAAAATCAGTTAAATAAATTACATCTGACAGAGCATATCCCTGGAAAAGGAAACATCCAGTACCTCCTAAAAATGTCTTCAATACACACCCCCTCCCCTTCATGAACACATATGGCACTTAATACATACCTGTTATAGAACAGCCAATGCATTTACCTTTTCATGAACTGTGAGTCATTCTCCTGCCCCAGAGAGGGCTTTCTGAGCTTCATAAATATTGATCGTACTCCCTAAATTCTAACAGGCAGTTTCCTCAAATATGAATGATACTGCTTAACTTCACCCTTTATTTTCTGTATTTAGTCACACTGGCCTCTACCATGGAAGAAAAGATATTCCTTGTAGATGAATACTCCTGATAACTGAAGCTTAGCCACTTCAAATCCCAAGACATTCAAACATTCATTCATTCATTCATTCATTCAAAAACATTCCTGACCTGTGAGCTAGGAATTGTGCTGGACCTTGAGAATACAATGACGAATAAAGCAAAGTGTGCCCTCAAACTAGCTCACATTCTACTGGGTGTCGACTAGAATTTGTCCTAAAATTTATCCCAATGGTCTTTAAAGTGGTGCATGCCAATAGAGCTACCACTGTTGATCTATTGGTGTGTATGTATTCTGATGTAAACAATGTATTAGTTTAGTAGCACATACAGAAATTATAAATAAGTAAAAATACACACTTGTTGAGAGTGACTACCCCCAAATTCTTACTGATGGGGTGTACAATTTTAAAAAAGGTGAGAATAGATCCAGAGACATAAAAGCATAGAACAGACTGTGGACTCTCAGAGGGAAGGCAGAATCTAATTAACAAAATAAACTAACAAATGGATCCAGGAACATGGCAGCATGGAACAGAGTGTGGAATTTCGGAGGGAAGGGGAGGGAGGTAATCAACTAAAGACCTTGTATGCATAGATGCATAACTCATGGACACAGACAATAGGGTGGTGAAGGCCTGGGGCTGGGGGGAGGGGGGCTAGAATAGGTCAATGAGGGGAAAAGGGGACATATGTAATACTTTCAACAATAAAGATTTTTTTTTAATAATAAAGATTTAAAAAGATGAGAGACACCGATTGAATGCAGTCTGCTAGGCCTCCTTTCTGAAAAGGAGGGTCTGTCATCCTCGTGAACGCTCCTAGGTGGTTCAGCCCCTGCCTGAGACTTCACCATATAATGAGTACTGCTCTTAGCCACTCGGGCTGTAAGGGAATCCAGACATGAGGCACTCCACCTTTTCTTTTACAGAAGCATCCAGAGCTGTAAGTGACTTGCCCAAGCCATTTCCCAATTTGGTGAGGGATTAGCATTGTTCTTACAGCTGAGATTCTGAATCACCCTCGCAGTGGGAGGGGCCTCGAGAAAACACAGGCCTGGAATGAGGTCCTGGATGTTTTTGATGGGAATCTCAGGGCCTGCCCCCATCCCCCCATCTCCCCTGTATTTCCAACAAGCTCCCCGGGGGGTTTCTAGCAGGAGCCTGGGAGATGGAGACTGGGCCAAGGTCTCCGAGTTCCCTGCAGGCCCTCTCCTGGAGTTCCCTGCAGGCCCTCTCCTGGCCGCACGTGGGCCCGGCTCTGAGAGCAGGAACTGTGGTGTCAGTAACAGATGTGCCGGCTGCTTGACCCCGTGGAAGTGGCTGTGGATGGCTGATTTCGCTCATTCTGGGCCTGCTTTTCAGGGGCTTGTTTGTCTCTGCTCCTTTGATGTCAGGCTGCTCGCCATCATTTCTTACTGCCTTCAGTGTGATCTCGGCTAATCTCTCTTCCCTCCTTCCTTGGCCCCCTCTAATTTTCTGCTTTTAATTTGTTGTGGGCTGGGAGACTACATAAATAGGCTTGTTAGGAGAGCGTCTTAATTAAGAGTCAATTAGACCTAGTTAAAGTGCATCGCCGGGTGACTGGTGCTTCCGCCGCTTCCAGCCCGGTTTGCTTCCTTCCTGCTCTGGGCCCGGCTCCAGCAGGCGGAGGTGGGGGGGCGCTGACCTCTGGGTAAGTGGGGCACCGGGATATTTACTTTCTTGTCACATTTCACTGCTGTCAAAGCTCGGGGAGGCTGGTCGCCCCGGAGGAGCCAGTGTGCTTAATGATTCAGGACACCTGAGTCTGACCCGATCCCTCCAGCTTCTCAGGCTCAGCATGATTTACAGGAGGAGGGAAGGGGATCCAGGAGGCAGGAGGCAGGGCCCGCTCTCCAGGGCGAGCCAGGAAGTAAGAACGGGCTCCTCTGAGCAACGCACTGATTTCCAGTTCAAGGTTTGTCTAGGTCCGTCCCGTCTCATAGACGCTGGAGAATCTCAGCCATGACACCCACAAGGACACTGGGGTTGGGGGAGCTAAGCCATGGGCATGGGAGCGGGGAGAGGGCCGTAGGAGACACTTAATACTATACGTAACACTGAAGTCCATTCCGTGCAAAAACACTGCTGTATTATTGTAAAATCTTCAGAAGGTGACTATCTTTAGAGCCCCAGCGTTGTCTGTGATGCCCCTTTTAAATGGCATAAGCACAGTCAGTCACACGATCATGAGGTTTCCACCCTCGTCTTGTATTCGGAAATGAAAATTAATTGTCCCAAATCACTTACCAGGGTCCTTCACCCTTCCTTCATTAGACACAAACATACACTCTTTGGAAGGGAGAAGACTCTTTCGTTTTTCCAAAGTTATAAAATGGCAAAAATAAAAACAAACGAGTGCCCAGAGTCCATGTTGTCTTACTTCACAGGGTTCCGTGTTTCCTGTGAGCTAATTTCTTGTTTTTCCCACAAAAAGTAATACCTTCAGCGACTGTCCCAAGCGGGGGCGTGCATGACTGACCCCAGAGCGTGTGTTTAGGTTTTTTAAACATGGGATTTTGAAAAGAGGCAGAAAGCGAACGGTGCTTGTATGCAGGGAGGGGTCGTACTGATCCGCTTTCGATGCTTAATTACAAATCTGCTCCAACTAATTTCCTTACTGTGCCCGCAGCTGCTGTTCTCCTGTCACCGGTTTGTTTTTCTTTGAGAATCTGCAAGGCATCAGGCCCGCCCTGCGAGGCCTCGGGAGGAGAACCGGTGTCCCAGGTGCCTCATCACTGGTCCCGTTTTGCAGGTCTGTTTAGTTGTTTATGTCTTGCATTCAAATCATTTATTTTGCTCAAACCCTCTTTTGCTTTGAAAATGATTTTAGAACGCGGGCCGGCTTTTATCACTGCACTGTTTGCCTCGCTGGGCAACAGGAACAACGCGGTTTACTCAACATCGCAGTTGCCCAATCATCGCTGGGCAGGCCTTGTTTAGTAAACGTGGAAAAGTGTTAGGCTCCAGAGAGTCTTTCCCAACCCCTCCTCCCCCACCCGCCTTGGGGGGGAATGTGTGCCTTTGTTGGGAAGCAAAAAAATGTCGTGCTGATGAAATCACGGTGACTTGGGGAGGTTTTCATTTAAAAGGCCTCCAACATTTTCTTTATGCATTCATTCACCAGTGAACACTTGGGTTGTTTCCATGTCTTGGCTATTGTGAATAATACTGCAGTGAACATGGGGGTGCATATATCTTTTATATTTTATTTTTATTATTAAATTGATTGGGGTGACATTGGTCAACATGAACATATAGATTTCAGGTGTGGGTTTCTATGTTACAAGATCTGTATATTGTACCATGTGCCCACCACCCAAAGTCAAACCTCCTGTCACCTTATATTAGGAACCCCTGCACCGCCTGACCGCCCTTCTCTCTGGCAATCTCCTTTATAAATCTAAATGTCAGACGGGAGAGTTTGGAACTTGCAAAGGCTGTGCTTTCACAGCCAAGAAGATGGGCCACTAAAACTAGCCAGGACCCTTGGGGAGGGGGTACTATGGATGTTGGTAAGTTGCGTTAGCATGTAACAGCATGTTAGAAAGCTTGCGTGCCGGTTCCTGGGAGTCAGAGAGACCTGAGTGCAAATCCTGACTTGGGTGGGTTTTCTTAACCTCGGTGTCTCAGTGCTCCCACATGTAAGAGAGAGCGAGTAGCATCTGATGTCCAGAGTGATAATGAGAATTACATTGGTTAATGCTTGGAAAAGCCTAGGCAAGAAGGCCAGGCATGCGGTCAACTCAATACATGAGAACGGTTATTGTTACTATTACTTGTTTCTTGGAGGAAGAAGAGCTGGTTGTTTGGCCAAATATTTCTGTTTCATTTTAGTTTATTGTGGGAAACAATCTCAGCTGCTATCACATGAAAGTGTTATATAAATGTCTCTAGACAGGCTGACCATGTGGCCCAGACATGGACACTTTGAGGTGGAAATGTGCACCATCAATAATGATGCCAGGACGACAGGCATTGGTCAGGACCACCCGAGGCAAGCCAGTTCATATTGACCCCTTGCTATGGGAACCTCACACTGAAAAAATTATTAGAACTGGAAATAACCTTTGATATTTCCTAGTTCAACGCTCCAATTTTACAGACAAGGAGAATACCATCTTGAGCAGTGATGTCACTTCCCCCATGCCACGCAGCTAATAACTGAAAGCCAGTCTGCAGCGCCAGCCATGAATTTGAACTCTGACTGCTCCATGATAGTGTTCTGTTTTCCAAGAGATACTAGATGCCCAATGCATGAAATTCATGCATGGGTAGGGTCCCTAGACCTGGCCAGCGATTGGGGCTGATCAGGTTCCCCTGCTGCCCTGCCTCCCTGCCTCCTCTTGCCCTCGCTCCCTCAGTCCCCGGCCGCCACCACTGGTCACCCGCCATGTTCCGCACCACCCCCTGGTGGTCAGTGTAAGTCATAGTGAGTGATTGAACTCCCGTTCTCCCAGTCGAATGCCTGAGGGGACACTTTGCATGTTAGCCTTTTATATATAGAGACTAGAGGCCGGGTGCATGTAAGTCTGGGAGCCCTCAGGGGATGTCCAGCTGACAGCTTAGGCCTGTTCCCCCTGGAGAGTGTGAGCCCAGCTTCTGGCTGAGCGGCGCTCCCCCTGTGAGAATGCACTGACCATCAGGGGGCAGCTCCTGCATTGAGCCTCTACCCACTGGTGGTCAGTGCATGTCATAGCAACAGGTCATTCTGCTGTTCGGTCAATTTGCATATTAGCCTTTTATTGTATAGGATTCCCATTGCTTCCTTATTTCTTCTACTGAAAGAGTCCCAAACCACCCTACTCTTCCTCCCTCCATTTCATACCAGAACAACTGAGAAATGTGCAAAACAGGCCTCTGAAGGGAAGGCTTGTCATTTTTAACCTCAACCCCCAGGCTGTCGTTCAGGCCACTTTCTCTTCCTATGCGGCCAGTCATGGGTTGAAAGAGAAAAGGAACAACGGTCCCCTCCTTTCTTTCCATTAAGAAAGTTCTTGTATGTCTCTCTCTTGATTATTCCTTGTACCATTTTCCTTTGGGATCAGGATGTGACAAATAGTTCCTAACCAGGATACCCCCTTTATGTCATTTTCCCAAAGCACCTCCCCCAGGACACATTTGTTTCATATGAACATGCATCTGTAGACCCTGTTAATTATACAATGCATATAATATTTGCATAATAGTATAGGTTTCAGCAGCTTTCACTTCAGGTGACTTCGTTACATTAGTTAGACAAGGCAAATATTCCATATTCAGGAATGGACTTTAAAGAGACTAAGGAGCCAGATGATCAGAAATCACAAGTGTCAGGCCTCCCAAGGTACATCACCAGCCTCCCTCTTTAAGGAAGACCACATTTTATAACAATGCTCCCATGCAAATGCAAATTTATGTAGATCACTTACTTAGACTCTGGCATTAGTAAGTCAATCTCCATGTTCACCATCCTCTCTTTTTTGCCTTGAAAGAGATGATGTGGTCATCCCAGACATATATCCCTAGGTTTTACAGTTGGCATGCCCATAAAGAGGATGAGAGGTGCATTTCCCAGGCAGCAGGCTTCCCCTCCCCTGGATGTTTTGTGTTGAACTAGCTGAGGCACAAAGCCATCAGGACAGGATGGGTCGCATGCTTTCCTCTTGGGGTATGGCTCAGTGATGAGTGAGGCACCTACCTGGACAGTCACACACCTCCCGGGCCCTGCTGGGTGTCTGCTGGGGCAATGTCTACCGGATCCTCTTCAACACCCTTAGGCGTCAGTTAGCCTAACACGCTGCCTCGCCGTGCTGTGTTAGGTTTAGATTTAGCTCTAATTTACATCTCTGATTAACAGCCCATTTTTGGAACAATGGTCTAAGACATGCAGATGGAAAATTGTTACTTTCTCAGAACCCGGTTAGAAATAAGTGAGAATGCAAAATGAGGCTTGCCAAAACAAGTAAAGTCTGAGAAACTGTCAAAACCAAAAGAAGTCTAAAGAGACATGACTACTAAATGTCATATGGTGGTCTGAATGAGATACCAGGTAAAACTTCAGTAAATCTCAATGAAGTATGGACTTCAGTTAATATTAATAATGTACCAATCTTGGTTCCTTAACTGTAACAAATGTACCTACTAGTGTAAGATGTTAACAATAGGAAAACGTGATATGATATGTAAACATGCTATGTATTATCTTGACAACTTTTCTGTAAGTTTAAAACTGTTCTAAAATTTGAAGTTTATTTAAAAAATAATAATTATAATAAACTACACGTGCTGAGAAGGTAACACCCTAGCGATTTCACCTAAGGAGGCAATGTGAGTCATGATCAAGAGCACAGGCTGATCTCAGATAGATTTGAGCTCAAGCCCTGTCTCTACCTCTGTATGACCTTGACAGGTATTTAACCGCTCTGCCTCAGGTTCCCCATCTGTAAATTGGGATGGTTAGAGTGCCTGCCTTGTGGAAGCTGTGAGGATTAAATGCAATAAGGCAGGCCAGCCCCTTAGCATATTGATTGGCACATTGGAAGAACCAAAGAAACTTTAACAATTTCATTTTCCTACAGTGCAGTTTAAAAAGAAGGGGGGGGGGTATGTGTGTGATATATTTTGTTTTATAAAAACAGAACACGACCTAAGGCAGCAGAGAAGTTCAGGCTGTGTGGTCTCTCCTGAGCATGGAGACCCAGTGGCTGTGCAGGCCCCTCCCCAGTCCTGACCAGGACGTGTCCACATGAGCAGGGATGAAGGGGAGCATGTATAACCATGGCTCCTGGTGGCCGGGGAGACAGAGGACAACAGGCCACTTCTCTACACAGAATTACAGGTACCAACCCCTCTGCTTAGCCTTGGAGATTCCCGACCAGACCCCAAACCACACTGCCAGCTCGTCACGCATTTCTCCCATTTGTGGTTCCCATTAAGCTGCGTGCTTTCCCACCGCCACACTTGGCCTCTGTTCTCTCTATTCTCTACTGAACCCCACCCCCTTCCATCTTTGTCTACTACCCAGTCCATTCAAGTGTCTTCTCAGTGAAGACCTTTCTTAGCCTCTTTGCTGTAGGTTGGTGTTTAAATAAGTAATAATAGAAAGCACCTCTTGTGAACCCCCCACTGGAAGGATTCACCCTTCTTCCACCCTCCTGGAGGGCACCCACGGTGAGAAGAATGCAGGCAGGGTGCCTTGTAGGGTGGCTATTTGTCCTCTCATCCTGGTCTCTTTGGAAGATTACAAGCTCCATGGAGGCAGAGGCAATAGTTTACCTATTTATGAGCTCTATTCTGACAGGACAGCATCCAGGCCAGGGTTTCTCAGTCTTGGCTGGTAATTCATTGCCAGGGGGGCTGTGCTGTTCAGTGCAGCATGTTGAGCAGCATCTCTGACTTCTACCCGTTAGATGCCGGTACCGCTCTGAACCTAATTGTGACAACCTGAAATGTCTCCAGACTTTGCCAAATGAATTTGGGGAGTGGAGAGCAAATCACCCTGGTTGAGAACCACTGCTCTAGGCTCTTAATGAAAACATTTTAAAATATTTTATTACAAAAAAATGAAAAGTATACGTAAAAGTAGAAAGGAGTAATAAACCGTATGAATTCATCACACCTCTCCAATAACTTAATATTTTGCGAATCTTATTTCATTTACCATCACCTACTATTTTTTTGGAGTATTTGAAAGCAAATCTTAGGACCTAAAATTACTAGAATACCACCATATCTAACAAGATTAATAATTATTTCTTACTATTATATAATACACAGCAAATGTTCAGATTCCCATGATTATCTCAAATCACATCGACTTTTTAAAAAATCGGTTCACAACAGGATTAAATAAGGCCATGAAATGCATTTAAATTCATTTTATCTATCTTTTTATGACATTTATTTTTGAAACTAATTAGTATATATTTTAAATTACTGACAGTGAGAGGTGCTGAACCTAATTTTGAGGCAAAGGAAGAAGATTCCTTGAAGTCGGTATGAAATTTTCTTCCTGGAAAGCAGTAAAGATAAACAAACTCATGGTCTTGGGCGTTGGTTTCGTGCTCTGTGCTCAGAGTCACCATTGACATTACTTTTGTTGCCTAAAATATCATTTACTTCATGTGTTTATCAGCAAATACCTTCAATTTATTTTAAGTGTATTTTTAATGCTCAACAATTAAATTTATACATTTATTTATAAATAAATCAATGCATTCTCTTGGAGAGAATAATGCACCTTCCTCTGCGTGGCCTTTCACTCCAAAGTCAAGTGGAAATGGAAAGTCATCTCCTGTTGATATTGGTTGCTCCTCTGAGGACCAGGAAATTCAGATATTTAAAGTAACTGCTTGGCCAATAGTCGCTTTGATCAGTGGTGTTACTCATGTTTAAACATATGTTTCCAGACTTCAGGTAATGACTTTCTCTTTGTGTTTACAAGATTATTCCTACAGCAAAATAAGCGTATGATTTATTTTTCTCCACAAAAGTAACCTCCGGGTGATCAGAAGAATTACCTCTCTATCATGCTGCACTGTTGTTTGCTTGTAGAAGCTGCAATTTGTTTTCCTCTCTTGAAATGTTTGCTTTCCTTCTGACAAAGGGAATACTTGGAGATATATTATGTATGCATGTGCCATGTGCATATATTCCTGCCCGTGGTTAGAAACCCGGTGTCCAACGGAAGAATGTGGCATTCAATTGAAAGCCAGTGAGCCTGGGAGTTTTCCAACAGTTACAGTTCACGGTTCTGCTCGAAGCAAATACCTCCAACTGTGGATAATGGACCTTCCTGGAGAACCTGAGACAAGTTGCTGGTTAATGTCTCTGAAACAGCCTGTTAAGACTGTTACTACAAATTAGAGTCTGGATCATTCCGAAACCCAAATAGACTTCTTTCATCTTCCAGATGGCCGTCTGATTGGGAGCTGGGCAGGATCACATTTCAGGTTGTGACTTAATGATTCAGGACAATATTTATGGTTATTACTTGACAGAGGGCAGTGAGGAAAATTAAAGCACAGCCCCATGCTTCATTTATGACAAAAAACAAATTCATGGCAGGGTTGTAGATTAGAGATGGCATCTCCAAGCTCCAGGCAAAATCCAGGCACAGCTCTGAGCTGACCCACCTGACCAGGTACAGCTTGGTTAGGTGGGCAGGTCCTGACTGGGAGACTCCAGTCCACGCACTCTCTCTAGAAATATGCAAATAATTCTCTAATAGGAATCTTGTGAAAGATAGAGCTTTGAGTGAAAGATTTCAGAGGAGACCAATAATGCAATTGTGTTCTTTGCTGGTATGACGATTACATGCAGCTGAAATATTATGTTTTGGGGCACATTTTGGACTTTATTATTACAGTTGGCGATATCAGCAGGAGAAAAGATAATTGTGTTTGCCAGCGTGGGCATTCTGTTTATGTAGTGTGTAATTTCTGCATTAACGTTTCCTTCTAAAACACGCTCTACATGATATAATATTTATCTCTTCCATTACCCAGAATTTTAGGAATTCTGCAGTTGGGTGCTATGGGGAAGAGGAAGACAAGATGGGGAAGACGGGGCACAGGAAAGGGATAAATAAAGTTTGAGTCAGTTAATGAAAGTGTAGATTGCCAGAAGAAAAGCCAGGAGAAAGTTTATCTCGCTCCATTAATCCTCCACTCTGTGAAATGAGAATGCACATATTGTTCTGAGGGGAAAAGAGAAAGAAAACGGAACCATATGCCATTAATACATTTGACCAACTGTGACATTTTTTAAATAAGGTTTTAACTGGCTTTATTACACCAACTGTGTAATTTCAAAATGACTCTGTCATCTATTATATCTATTATAAACAAGTACTCTGTTTAACCAAGCCAGTAATAACCTTCACAGACTGAGAAGGCTGGGATCTGAGAGAACCAAGCCCTCTGATTGCTTAGAAAGGGGAAAAGAGATTATTCGGCTAGAAACACACAAAAAGAACATTACCTTGAAAAAATTTTTTTTAATTTATCACACCAATAATTTGATATCCTTCTCTGTGGTGTGTTGGAGTGTGCGCGCCATCTTGGTTCCATACTCACAGTCTAGCTTCCAAAGGGACAGCAAAGCAGGGGCGCCCCCGCCGAGGGGGCTGTTTCTGGAGAAGGTGTATTCAGGCTGACTTACAGGGGAGTCACGACCTCCTCCATAGGCCTTGAGGGGGGTGACCAGTGAATACTTGCTGAATGGAGCCAGTTGAGGGAAGGAGGGATTCCTGGACTTGTCAGCAAACACATTTTATCCAGTAGCCTCCCCTGCAGTTTTGCAGACCTATTGATCTGAAAAGCAATAGAGATCAAATTTTCGTGTAGGAAGAGGAGTTTTCTCCTGAACCAGTGACCACCGTGTTCCTTCCCCTGGGAGCTCAGTAGTGCTGGTGAAGGGGGAGTGGAGGTGTCTGAATTGCTACACGAGGTGGCATTTTCCTTAGAGCAGAAGGCACAGGGGGCGTTCTGTGTCTTTTCTTACCTTGTGATGAATAGAACCTATTTCCAACAGACGGACTCTGTCCTCAAACTCAGCCAGGCAGCAGCTCTTAGCCTGGTTTACCTTCAAACCTGCGATGTGAGGTGAGGATCCAGGCCCAAATGGAAGGCGTTGCACAGACTCAGTGAGAGGTGGATGCAGGCAGCGTGGCGGTGTCTGCCAATTAGGGGCGAAGTGAAACAGATGACACCTGACACTGGGTGGAGGAGGCAGGAGGGTTCAAATGCGGATTGGATTCTGTTTTCACCAAAAGGTCAGCTTTAATCAAGTTCCCAATGTAAATATGACCAATATAAACTAAATAATGGAGGTTAAATGGCTGCTCTCGAGGTCAGTGACTCTTGGTCAAGCTGGAAGACTTCACATCAAATGGACCAGTTGGAATTTACCTGGAGGCCCTCAGTGCCTGGCCGTGAAACCCGAGCCCGCAGGCCTCTCCCAGCTGCTGGACAGGGCGCAGAGAGACGTGAGCATGGCGGGGCGTCTCTGCTGGCAGCTCAGCGGTTGAAAACCAGATGCACGGGCCTGGGTTTCCATAAGCGCAGGCTGCAGTCTCTCTGCGGCCGAGAGTCAAAGCGAACGTTTGATGCGCGAGCGGCTGCGCCTGCTTTCTGAAGGCCCCAGGGAAGGACACCAGGGAGGGGACCCTCCCCCACTTGGCTCTGGACGCTGCCGTCCCTGCAGAGCCTAGGCCACCCCGATATGATGGGCGACAAGGTCTCGCTGTAGAGATGGGGCCACTGTGTCCCACCAGAGGCAGCCTGGCCTGGAGTCGGGTGGACATAACCCTGATGATCTGGACACTTGACGGTGTCCTCCGTCTTCCTCCCCTTTAGCTCCGCCCGGCCCTGTGGAGTCGCATCCATGGCATCGTTGGTCTCTGACTCCTGTGTGCCCGCTGCCCAGCGCCCCCAGTCCTGTCCTCATTCCTCCCGCACTGTCTGCCAGTCCCTGCCTTCTTGGAGTTTATGCGCTTCCGAAGGACCAGGGCGAGAAGACAAATGGCCACCCTACAAGGCCCCCTCTCTTCTGGCACTTGTCACAGTGGATGCCCTCCGGGAGGGTAGAAGGAGAGTGAACTCCTCCAGTGAGGGGTTCACAAGAGGTGCTTTGTATTATCACTTATGTAAACACCAACCTACAGCAAAGAGGCTAAGAAAGGTCTTCACTGAGAAGTCACTTGAATGGACTGGGTAGTAGACAAAGATGGAAGGGGGTGGGGTTCAGTAGAGAAGAGAAAGAACAGAGGCCAAGTGTGGAGGTGGGAAAGCACACAGCTTAGTGGGAAACACAAATGGGAGAAATGCGTGACGAGCTGGCAGTGTGGTTTGGGGTCTGGTCGGGAATCTCCAAGGCCAAGCAGAGGGGTTGGTACCTGTACTTCTGTGTAGAGAAGTGGCCTGTTGTCCTCTGTCTCCCCGGCCACCAGGAGCCATGGTTATACATGCTCCCCTTCATCCCTGCTCATGTGGACACGTCCTGGTCAGGGCTGGGGCCTGCACAGCCCCTGGGGGCTCCATGCTGGGGAGAGACCAGCAGCCGCTGGGTCATCCCACCAGGCTCCTCAGCGCTGCACCAGTTGGGCTGAGCTGGCCCTGTCCCTCTCCTCCGGGAGAAGTGTGCCCAGATGGCACTTGCTTTAGCAGCCATCCAGCCCTGGGGGCAGGTGGAGGTGTGAATGTGGGTGTGCACGAGTGGGGGACAGGGACTCACATCCACTGACGGCTGCGATATGTCTGTCGCTGCTCCAGGCACCTCGCCTGCAGCATCACCGTTAATGCACACGGCCTTAGCTCCACTGTGCACCCCAACATGGTGAGAAATGGAGCTTTTCCTAAGGACCCGCAGTTCCAAGGTGGCACAGGTGGGACTCAAATCCAGAACGTCCTGGTTATAAAGCCACACAGTGAGCGTCACCTCCTCTATCCCATCTGAGTGGCAGCGACCCCAGCAATGACCCAAAGGGGAGGTGCTCCCAGCTGGGAGCCCGTTGCTGCTCTGGCTGGGGGTGGGGGGAGGGCATCCTGGTGAGCACCCCACAGGCTGAGATGGGCAGCGTTGCCCAGCACTGCTTTAAGGTTGGTGCCAGGGCAAGGTGGCAGCTGTCTCCTAGCCAAGGGGGGAGGGGCGTGTGCTGGCCCTGGCGCTTTGCGGGGCTCATGGCACTTGAGCACTCAGCCCAGGGGAGTTATCAGGATGGAGAAGGAGCAGGAAGGCTGCCAAGTCCGTGTCAGAGTTACCAAGTGGGGCCTGGCTCAGGAGCAGTTTGGGTGGTCTGGTTGGTGCCTTCCCAAAACAAGCTGGAGACGCCTGTGTTCCCGGCCGCCTCCCTCTGCGGCCCTAACCTGGCAGCCCAGGCCCAGGCCTGGGCTTGGAGAGCTCATTAGTGAGAAACTGTCCCGCCTGGGCAGACTGCGCCGGAAGAGCAGGTGGGTGGGATGAGAAAAGCTGAAGCCACCCACTCTGAGAACTCAACAGAGCCGCCTGGGCAGGGGAGGGACCCCGCCGCAGGGAGGGTCCTGGAGCTCAGGGTGCAGCTCCACCCGCTGTGCTCCTTTGGCAAACCACAAACACCTTGCAGACAGATTTCAGTGCCGATGATTGGGAATTAGCCAGACCCAGGTTCAAATCCTGGTTCTGACACTAGCTCTGTGACCCTGAGCAAATCATTAACTTCTCTGAGCTTCATCCTCCTTATCAACAAAATGTGGGAAAAGGCGGTTTCCTGTAGCATGGCTGTAGGATTAGTTAAGCAGCAGAGATTCCTAGACTGCTTGGCCCAGCGCCCCGCACATTGTAATTATTCAAAACATGGTAGATCAATGGCTAGTCCTCTAACCAGCGTCATGTTGCCTCTGTCCCTTGTCTCCTTTCCTGGCTCAAGGACATGCCCATTGGAACATCCGCAAGGATGGGGCCACCACTGAGGGACACCAACTGTCCCATGGGGACAATTATTGGAGTGAATAATTCTAATCCCAGAGCAGTTACATACGGTGGGCAGCTGGCTTTCTGCACATGACTGATGACAGAGAGAACCTGCATTCACTAAGGGGTTGGTGTCCTGACCCTCAGACTCCTTGGGATAGGGCAATAGCTTCACCTTCCTTGTATTCTCCATCTGTCAGCCTTCCTCTGATCCCCCTCCCCCAGTTTCTTGTCTTAACAGGCTTTCTTGATACATATTTGTTCGACAAATGATTTTTAACAAATTGCTTGGGCATCACGGACAGCCACCCTCAGTGTTGTGAGGCTGACCCTCCATAGCCCCAGCTCTGGAAGCTCCAGGGACTGTGAGTGAGCCCACGATGCCCAGCTGTGTGCCTCTCCAGACCTTTCAGCCTCGAGACCACAGGAGAGTCTCAGAGAGAGGCGACCTCAGGGACTGTTTACTGTTCCTGCTTCCTGCGGGGCCAGCTCCAGCAGGCGCACAGATGGCCCTTCTGCGTTTTACTCAAAGACAACTGAACCCTCACAGGACCAGGCAGAGTGTAGAAATCTGGAGAGAACGACCGTGATGATCTGAAGATGTCTGCTTTTCAGCCCATTCAGAGTTTAGCTTGGGTTTGGGTCAAAGGTCAGGTCAATGTTGAAACTCTCCCTCCAGGTCACCCCAGGATAGGAAGGGGCCCTTTGGGTCTGCTTTGAGACAGCCATCGCCAATATCCTGTCATCACTCCGTCCTGCCCCTTTGGAGGCTGGGCCATGAATGTTTTGCTTCTCCTGATGTTAGTTGAGCCTGATGGTCACTGGGCCGTTATGGCCGACTGCCCGCCGCATCTGTCTTTCTGTCCAGTTTGCCCAAGACAGTACCCCTGTGTTCACCTTCCCATTCCTTGGCTTGTCTGTGCTCACAACAGATTCAGGGGCTCCTTGGTTCGGAGAACTAAGCCAGGAGGGCTTTTCTGGACTCTCCCCCGCCCCAGTAGAGGCGATGATGGAGAAAGTGCTGCCCCCGGGCATAAAGAGAGGGCTGCCCGTGATGCTGTTACAGGGAGCAGCCCTGCCTTCAGCTGAACTCAAGGCCAGGGGGGTGGATTAGAACCTCTTCTGACAGCAGGAGCTCCCCATGATCATGACAACTCTCCAAGGTTAGGGGAGCCACAGGGCCTAGAGAGGGGGAGGGGACTGGGAAGGGATTCAGATGCCATGCTAATAAACCCTAATGCACCTGTGAGGGGACTTTTGTCTACATGCTGTACATCATGATGTGTTCCAAAGACCCAACTACCACCTCCCTTCTGGCTGACTCATGACTACTGGATATTCTTCCAAACCCAATGGCACAGTGGCTACCAGGCACCAAGCATAGTGTGTTAGGTAGGAGCCAGACTTTGGAGCCAGCCATAGAAGAGGTGTGATAATAGGACCTACCTCCTATTATCAGAATATAAGAATCAGATGAGGTAATATCTGGAAAGTGCTTGTATAAGCACCTGACATGCAATAAGTGTTTGTTAAATATGGTAAAAATTCAGGGATCTAATGTCTATTTTTCCATAAGATAGTGGGGTAAATATTGAGCAGATGCTCTGTGCTCTGAAGTCATTTTGGTTGTCATAGCTGTGGTACCTAGGAGGGAGAGGCCAGCTGCTGCTAAATTCATCCTACAACGTACAGTTCAGTTCAAGCATCACTTCCTCTAGAAAAAACTCCCTGGCACTCTCCCCAGGAGGCTGCATTTGAGGATTTCCTCTCCACTTCCACAGCCCCTTGTGTACCTTCTTTTTATCCTGCATTATAATCTTGGGTGTTCTTCTCTGATTCTTCCATTAAACCATCAGCTCCATGAGGTCAGACACTGTAATCATTTCTATTTACCACCACCTAGTACACTTCCTTGCACATAGATGATCAATAAAGTTGGGATGTTAATGGGATGAATAACTATTGGGAATATCACCAATATATAGTTGATTAATTAATTGAAGGAATGAATCAGTATGAGTGCCATGCACTATATTAAATGTCTGCTTTCTTCCTCCTTTGATTTATTTATCAAGTACCTACTATGTGCCAATCACTGTACATATCTCTAAGAATGTAGAGATGAATAAGACTTAGTCTCTTCCTTGTGAAGCTTGTAGACTGGCTGAGAACACAGATCCACGAATTAATCCCTTCCTCCACTTCCCCCCCACCCCCCACCCTGTTAAGTCAATAAATGCCACCACTATTTACCCTGTTTCTCAAATATTTTTTAAAAAAGGATTTTTCTACATTCATCTCTTTTTCACTTATCCACCTCAATGAACCCAGCAGAAGGTCCCATTGAGTGTCCCTCTCAGTCATAATACCCTTCATCTTTATCCTTCATCTTCACCTTTATTCTACTACTGTGATCAAAGCCAGCATCTTTCTCTTTGACTTATTGGTCTCCCTGCTTCCAGTCTTGACCTTTATAATTAATTCTTCCCATTAATTATAGCCTGAATGATCTTTTAACAATTTAAACATGTTAAATTGCATTCTTAACATTAGTTGCTCCCCTTCACACTCTTGCCATACCTACCAGGATCACTGCGCTCAGTACTTCCCTCCTTCCCTTAATAGAATTTTGCTTTCATACTCTTGCCATGGCTTCTTAGTGGGAAGACTGTGTTTCCCTACCCCTTGACCTTGAAATTGGCCATGTCAAACCTTTGGCCAACGGATGTTAGCAAACATCTTGCAAACAGAGGCTTGAAATGTTCTTGCACAACTTGGCATGCCTCTCTCTTCCTATGACCCACCAGAAGATACTATGCCTCAGTAGCTCCTGATCCAAGGAAAATATGTGTGGAGACTTGTGGGGCAGATTGGAACCTAACCTGTAGCCTGGAAAAAAGCCCTGCCAACCCACACACCTGCAAACACAGCCAGCTCCATGGGTGTTCAACCTACGCAGTCATACAAGACTGCTTGCTTAGAAGGACCCCGGGCTTGATTTAATGGCTCTCCTGTCATTATTTTGAAATTCAGAATATTTTGTTTTTACCAAAGAGCCCCATATTTTTATTTTATACTGGGCACCAATTATGTAGGTGGTAATCAAGAAAAATAAATGTTATTATTTATGTTATTTTACATGGTTTCATTTATATTCTTTCTTCACATTGTTTATCAACGTCTGAAATTACCTAGTTCACTTGTTTATTTTTTTACCACTGTCTACTCCAAGCAGAAACTAAACTCCGTAACAGCAAGCACCTTGTTTGTCTTGTGTGTCTTTGTATATCTGGGGCTGGCTGCATCAGGGGCTTTTAGAAACTATTTGTTGAATAAACAAGTGAAGAACTTTCATAGCTTCCAGAATCAGGCTGTGAGAGTTTCATTGACAAAAGCATTGGTTCTACGTGAAAGAAGTATGTTTACAGAAGAAGCAATGCTCAAGGTTGTTCATTTCCCTCACTCACCCTTTCCTATCTCTTATTTATTCAGAATGCCCAGTGAAATTAAGAACTTCTACAAAATCTAGTTGGAGGAAAGTATAAGAAAGGTTTCTTTTCTTGGAACACTCTGAGAATAAGTTCACTTGCTCAAGGTTGGGATGGAGTACGGACTGCTTACTGTCCCTCTGGATTCATTCTTTCTAATAATTTAATTTAAAATATGTTTTTATTGATTTTAGAGAGAGAGGAAGGGAGCAGAATAGAGAGACCGAAACATTGATCGACTGCCTCCTGCACCTCTGCTACTGGGGATTGAGCCTGCAACCCAGGCATGTGCCCTGACTGGGAATCAAACCAGTGACCTCTCAGTTCATGAGTCAACACTCAACCACTGAGCCACACCAGCCAGGCTCTATTAATTTTTATACTATAATGCCCAGAGTTTTCCCTCTGCTTGGGCCTCCCTTGTAGCTAGTTGTGCTCTGTGACTCATGGCAGCCAATAAGATATGAGCAGAAATAAACTGTACAGTAACAACTACTTTACAGAGTTGCTGTAAGAATGCAATGAGCTGGCATTGCACACATAGGGTTTGGAGCTGTGTCTGACTCCGAATGAGCAATCAATAAATGCCAGTCACTCTGATTACTCTTGAAACTTTCAGTTTTGCACTCACTGTGGGAGGATTGATCATGAACCTTCCACTATTCTTATAACCATGTGGTGCCATGAGTTTCTCATTATTGCTTCAGAGACTGTTTGTTTATTGGTGTTTAGCAGAGTCTGTTATCTTTCAAGAGACATTGCAATGAAAAGAAACTAACCAAGTACCTCTTCTCTCACATTCCAGCTCCTGTGGGCAAAAGCATCCTCGGGGCTTCAGAATACTCATCCCAGCTTAGATCTGATGTTCATGTTCTGTGCTCACATGAGGCTTTACCCAGCACAGGCATGTCCAAGGGCATTTCGAGGCTCAGTAGAAGTGGCCAGAAGCATGTGTGCTTTTTAGTGATAACTAGCTCCCTATGTACAATATTTCCAAAACACTGTGCTAGAAAACTGGGGCCAGTTATGAGAGAAAAAGAGAGACAACATAATAAAATAGTTCGCCTGGGAAGCAACTGATTCTGAGGTTGTGTTGTACATTCACGACCCCTTCTTGTGTCTTTCTGGCGTGGCCCAATAATACAGAGCTTGTAGCTGGAGCACATGACCTTGAAGACAGACAACCTGGGTGTAAGTCCCAGCTCCACTCTCCATCTGGGTGACACTGGACCAGTCACAGTCTCACCAAGTGTCTAAGTGCAGAATAGTAATGTCCACCTCGCACAGTTGTGGTTGATCTAGGGAGTAAATGAGATGAGGGATGCAAGTGTTTACAATGGCATCTGGACCCCGGTGGGCTGCCATGGTTATTACTGGTGCGTAGTCCAAAACTAACTGGGCCCAAGGCATCTCTGCCACATAACTTTCAACAGAACTTTCCGATGACAGAGCTGGTTCCGCAAGTCACCCACAATCCACTGACCCAGTTGACAAATCATTTCCATCTCCCCGAGAGATTTCAATTCCCTATTATTCTGGTCAAACGGAAGAATTCATAACCGCCCCCTGCCCGTAGTGTTCAGCATTTTAAAGCGTGTTCCATAAACAGACACATTCTGTCTCCTTTTAGGCCAGCCCCTCCCAGCCAGGACCATCGCTCATGGAACATTCCCACCCATTTCACTGCATTTTCCCACTCAGACCCGGTTCACGGCCTTGGGAATCACACCCTCCATTGGCTCCTAACCACGGGTGAGTCCGAGCAGGCCTCGCGAAGGGGCTCTGACGTGTCTCTTGGGCTGAGGTGTGGGCCCAGGACATTGTAAGTAGCAGGAAATTCCCTCAGAGCTGCACAGGCGATGGCTAAGGTTCATGGGAAAGTGCTTGCACATGGGCAGACTCAGGTTCCTCAACTCCGAAGGGACAGGAGCAGAGCTCGTGAGAAACTGGGATAAGAGTTAGGTAGGGCTCAGCCCCTCTCCCCCTGCACATTTATTCACACCCTTCGCTGCATATTCTCCCAGAAAGCAGCGAAAAGAAGCATGAACCACACCGTGCAGCAAGTCCAGGCTAGACCAAAAACAACAACAAAACTCTCCCATGGCCCCACTGCACTGAGCTCACTTCTTGGCCAGCATGCAAATATCTGTAATGATACAACTCGGGAATACGTCTTCTCATATTCTACTGGTCTTTGTTATTGAATCAGTAACAGTTTCCCATTGTAAATGTATACGCTACTCCTGAAAACAATGTTCAGTGTTTAACAGTAAGTTAACAATAGTCCTCCATCGCACATAACCCGGCACCCGGAGACAGCGAGAGGAATAGGCGATCACCCGGACAGAGTGCAGTTGCAAGCACATGGGCCTCCGTGGGTCTCTCACATTCTCCTTGTGCAATAATGAAGGCATTAAATTACCAGGTCAGAGGCCCCAATTCACACAGAAATAATATCGCTTTATTATTTCTAATCTTATTAACTTAGAAAATAGTCTGGAGATGTAATGTCATCCCAGAACAGTGAAAATATTGATTATGGAAGCTGCCTTCATGGATAATTCAAGCAGCCTGATTTCATTTAATTTCTGTAATTTTTAAAGCATTTTAAATTTTCTATGAAGCAAATAATCCTAAATTATTCCATAAATAATGCAGATATATGGTCAGATTACTTAGTATTTACCAGTTACACACTTTGCATTATGAGTTAGAAAGAAAAGATGATTTTAAATCCTGTTTTCCTATCCCCAGGGTCTTCCTCGAGGCAAATAGGCCTTTAAAAATATATATTGCAATTTAAAAAGAGAAATATGGATGTTATCAATAAAGGACTTGTGACAATCCATCGACTCTGTCATCTTCTAGTAATTCGGTTATGTCCAAAGCTGAAATCTCAGTACCCGATGATTTGAAATTATGACTGCAAGGAAAGAAAGCATATAGCCAGGCGTCCCAGCGTCGACCCACTGAGGCTGGCCTGCAGAGAGCCCTTCACCCTGCCCGCACCTCTTTCTCCCTGCCCACTAGCAAAGCTCTAACTAAGGGCAGGGCCAAAAAGAAGCTTCCATTTCCCCAGCCACACCCACATTCTCCCCTCACTCTAGAAAGAAAGGCGGCCCAAGTCCCAGCCTCTGGTGAGTAGGAAAGACCAGCTATGGTGCCAACAGCTTAGTCTACCATTTAATGAACACTTACGTTCTCTTCGTAATGCCAAGACCCGGGCTGGGCTCTGAGGGACCCAAGACTAAACAGATGGAATTTCCTTCCTTCAGAAAGTTTCCAATGTGGTGTATGTCTAGATCAGTGGTTCTCAACCTTCTGGCCCTTTAAATACAGTTCCTCATGTTGTGACCCAACCATAAAATTATTTTCATTGCTATTTCATCACTGTAATGTTGCTACTGTTATGAATCGTAATGTAAATATCTGATATGCAGGATTATCTTAGGCGACCCCTGTGAAAGGGTCATTCGACCGCCAATAGGGTCGCAACCCACAGGTTGAGAACCGCTGGTCTAGATAGTGCGAGGCTCAGGGAAGTGATGGCCAGGGTGGCTAAGGGCCACTTCTCCCCGAGTGGAGATCGCCAGAGCAAAAACATCACCACCCTTTAGGCCACAGCACCATTATGGCATTGCTTTCAGCATTCTCCTCTTGGGCAGAGGCATTAGTTTTTTCAGTTGCCAGGCAGCTAGTTAACACCTGCCATGTACCAGGTGCTTCTCTAAGCATTAGGAGTACAGCAACCAATGAGACCCAGACTGGCCCCTGGAGAGGCTTATAGTCTGGTGGAGAAGACAGTGAACATCAATGAAACTGTACAGCATGATACACTGTGTAAGGATATGTATTTGGTACTGTAGGGTGGTGGAAGGCCATCTGGGGGAGGTGACATCTACGGCTCCAAACAGGAAAGTACCACAGGAAGGGAGAGGTGGAAATGAGGTATGGCGCTGTAGACAGAGAGGAACAGCACATGCAAAGGCCCAGAGATGAAGGAGAGAGATGTGACAGGGACTCAGGGGATTCCCCCAGTGATTAGCACATGTACAAGGAGACGAAAGAGGAGCACAGGTCCAGCTCCTGAAAGGCTCACATCTTGCATGCTGGGCTATGGCGTTGGATCATGGTTGACTTGACAGCTTCAGCTCTGTCCCTCCACCAGCATACCCTCCTTAGCCGGGTCTCCCAGGTCAAAAAATCCAGGGGACAGTCTCTCCTTGTCTCTCCCCTGCATCCCCCACACAGATTCATCATTAGACTGTCCTCATCTCTGTTCCCAAGAGTTTGTGAGCAATAGGCCAAGTGGCTTCACACAATTAATGAGCCTACAGTTACCGATCCAACCCTGAGACTCACACCCTCAAGAATGTTTCCTCTTGGGATATTTATTAGCTCAGAAGACATGTGTGGGCAGAGCATGTTATTTAGTGACCTGTAATGCCTGAATAATGATCACAATAAATCAGACCTCATTATTACGTGCAGGAGAGCTGGACGGCCCAACTGGCTAGGTAATGAGGTCTAATTTAATGCCCTTGTATTATTCTCTACATATTTGCTGGGAAGTCAGGGGTGGGGGTAGGTCTTATAGGTCCAGATGCCCTGGGTGTTCAGCAGTTACATTGGGAGACTAGTGGCCTAAGCACATGTTAGGAGTCAGGGAAACAGTGTGATCACAAAGCTCCGTCCCTCTGAGTGGGTGTCAACCAAGGTCTGGTTCTCTCAGCCACTTAAATAGGAAGAACCAATTATAAAAGAGAGCAGCACCCTGAGATCTATTTCTTGGGATTAAAAAGCAAGTCACAGAGTCAGGAAACACCAGCACAGAGAAATCAGAATCTCCATGAGAAGAACTAGAACTGGCAGAGGGCTTCGTAAGCCATGCTTCTCAGATTGGCCAGTAATAGAGTCAGCTCAGGGTGTCAGGGCCAGGGTCTTGGCTCTTAGTCCAGCCTTCTTTGGAAGTGACCAGCTCTCACTTACTTCTTGGTATGGCGAGCCTTTTACCATAGCAATCCATTATTGTGGTTTCTAATTCTTCATGCACAGACTTTGCGCATTGATCACCTGACATCATTAGTTTTGACCCATCCCATACAAAAGCCAGTGGAGTGATCAATTTTAACCATATAATGTACAAAAATGTGCTCTTCAAGCATCCAGAGATTGAAATCATTTCTCTTTTGCCCATCAAATCGTAAATCTTTCCTTGCTATTGGTTTCTTGTTGGGTAGCAGACATAATGAAGGAGCCAGCCAGAGACCTTTGTGCAGGTGGCCTTCTCCGGGTCCCTATGGAGCTGTCATCTGTGAAACCCATGCCATTCGATAGCAGTTACAAAGTGTACCTGCGTACGATGTCAGGTGCCAGACAGGCGATAAGGCTCAACCCTCAGTAGGCTCCTGCTCCCTCCCTCACCTCTTTGCCAGTTTTCAATCCTCTCACTTCTATCAGTGGAACCTGGTCAAACCCAGCAAAGCAGGCTGTCCCACCGTGCTTAGGGATTGTGTGGGGCAGATTGGCTCCCACATCAAAACCCATGTTTAGCCAAACCCTCTCTGTCCTCCCTGGAAGCAAAATGACAGGGTTCTCTTGTATTCTTCTGAGCAACAGCTTGAAAATTGTTTCTATGGGGCCCAGAGAAAAATGTTTTCTCCATGTTCCCTTTGGACTTGAACAGAATTCTTAGATATGCCTTTCTCTGGGGATGTCCAAGCTCATAATCAGTCAGGAAGCCTTTTAATAATACAAACGATGATGCAGGAAGATCATTCCATGTGGGGGGCAGCAACTGCTGGAAGGAACTCACATGCGTGTAAAGCACTCAGAAGAATAGAAAAGGAATATTTTTTTCCCTTAAAAAATCTTTATGTTGCAGGTCATCTAGCCAGAGTTTTAGCCGAATATGGCAGATTTGTGGAACAGGAGATGAGTCTTTGGGGAGGAGCTAAGCGTGTGCTGGGCTCCCAAGGCAGAACCTTTATGGATTAGAAGCCAAAGCAGTGAGATAGAGAGGTGCGGAGTAGTCAGGTAGGATCTGCCTGGGTTCAAAGTGATCACAATGAGGTGAAAATTGACCACAAAATTATCCTTGAAAAATGACTCAGGATGGTGCCATTGGAGGTGGACATACTGACTCTCAGCAAAATCAACCCAACTCGATTTTCTCTCGTGTGGAAATGGATGACTATGTCTTTACTTGAACTTGAATTGGAAGGTTAGTTGGCATGAAAAATGTGTGTCCATAATCACTTGAATGACAGAGCGTAAACAGAGGTTGATGCTGTGAGGGGCCGGAAGGTTGAAGTCATCTCCAAGAACACCAAGTACAGTGGTTCTCCAGCATTAGCCCTCAGCAGGATCAACAGATGCTGCTTAGAGGACAGACTGATGGACCCACTCCCAGGTTTCTGACTCTGTGGGTCTGAGGTGGGCCTGAGAATGTGAATTCCTACTGATGCTGCTGGGGTATGGTGAGCACACTCACTGAGAACCACTGCTTCAGGTGCTAGTTTGGAAACTGCTGGGAGGGCTTCTGTGGAGCCCTGAGGCATTTGATACATATGCAACCATTTCTATTTCCCCAGTCCCAAAGCAGTCCCCTGTCTCTGGCTGTCGGTTCTCTCAGCTTCACTTCTTTCTATGATTGGTCTGTTTTCTTAGGCCTCTGGTCTGAAACTTCTACCAATAATTGACAGGCAGCTATTATTGATATGCTCCTCTTGTCCACTGGGACAATCCCAGGTCATAGGATTTCCATGTGCAAAATGAGCAATCCACAATCAGACCTCATGGCTAGACATATAGATAAATGCAATCTACAGTGTGAAGTAAGAATCTGTAGGCTTCGAGCATTCCACCTCCTCTAAAAGTATGATCTTTTCTCATATTTCAAATTAGTCAACATTACCAGATATAATTTTCACTGAAAAGCAAAAATCTTAAAAAGCCATTAAGCTACATGAATGGCCCTAGATGGTTTGGCTCAATGGACAGAGTGTTGACCCATGAACTGAAAGGTTCTGGTTCAATTCTGGTCAAAAGCATGTACCTCAGTTGCAGGCTCAATCCCCTACCCTGGTCAGGGTGTGTGGGGGAGGCAACCAATTGATGCATCTCTCTCACATCAATGTTTCTCTCTGTCTCTCCCCCTCCATTCTCTCTAAAATGGAAAAGTATCTTCAGGTGAGGATTAACAAAACAAAACAAAACAAAATTTATAAAAAAATAAAAACCACGAATAAAAAAATAAAATAAGCTACATGAATGTACCCAATGCCACTGAACTATACATTAAGAAATGGTTAAAATGGTAATTTTTGTGTTACATGCATTTTACCACTATTTAGCAAATAAATACATATCATTAAGAGCCAAGATGCTGGTTTTGGGAATGCAGGCCACAGACAGCACTAATCAGCAGCCTGGGGCAGGGATGAAGTATTTCACTTCATTAGACCTGGAGAATGATCTGTTGATTGATTGGGAAAGGAAGAATTGCTTAAATGCTGCCTCAGTGGGAAGGAGGAAAGGATTTGAATAAAGGTGTTGAAAACCTGAAACAAAGCCAAAGTCCTGCACATAGCCTAGAGAACGGAGCAGACAGGCCTGTCTGGCTCATGAGAAAACAGGACCCATCCATGACCGTTCCCATGAAAGAGAGACTAGACTTCCAACAGGGAAAATCGGTGGGCATGCCAGTGGCTGTAAGTCCCTTTGGCGGAAGCCCCAGGCCAGACCAGCCCTCAAAGGTTGAAGTTTGGGATTATTTCAAACATAGAAGCCTAAGATCCTGGCCATATCTTCTTTATTAGAAAGGACTGGATCCCCCATCCTACCAATATCCCCAGCTTGGGAAACAACAATATAAGTGGTTGGCCTGAATTCACAGCCACTGGACAGGTCATAGGATATCAGCAGATTTCATTATCACATTAAAAAAAATCTTTTTAAAGATTTAATAATTCAGGTTTTGTGTGTGTGTTTTTAAAAATATTTTCATTGATTCTCAGAGAGAGAGGAAGGGAGAGGGAGGGAGAGAAGCATCGATGCAAGAGCGGAACATCAATCAACTCCCCCCACCCCCACATGCCCCCAACAGGGATCGAGCCCAAAATTTGGGCATGTGGCCTGACCAGGAATTGAACCAGCAACTCTCCAGGGCATGGGATGATGCACAACCAACTGAACCACACTGGCCAGGGCAATAATCCAGGTTTTAATAGGCTGAACGTTTTTATATCTAAAGAGAGAAAAATTGAAAATCCTACCAGCAAGTGTGATAATTTTTAATCAGTAGACATTCAGGATAGTGTTGTTGATGGTTTGCTATCTCTTTGATGGGGGAATATGAAATCAAGGACACAAAACAATCCAATTCTGCCTGCCCTCAGAAAACCTGCCCCTAAGTATTTACTTTTATTTCTTTAATAGAGGCCTGGTGCACAAATTCATGCACCAGTTGGGTCCCTCAGCTTGGCCTGCAGGATCCACTTGAAACCGGCTGCCTGACATCCCCCGAGGGGTCCCGGATTGCGAGAGGGTGCAGGCCAGGCCGAGGGACCCCACTGGTGCACAATCAGAGCCGGGTAGGGATGCGGGAGGTTGGCCAGCCAGGGAGGGACCGCAGGAAGGCTCCAGGGTGTATCTGGCCCATCTTGCTCAGTTCTGATTGGCCGAACCCCAGCAGCAAGCTAACCTTACTGTTTGGAGTATCTGCCCCCTTGTGGTCAGTGCACATCATAGCGAGTGGTTGAGTGGCCTTAGCATTTACTCTTTGATTGGTTGAACGGACAACCAGACAACTGGACGCTTAGCATATTAGGCTTTTATTATATAGGATTAGTGTGGAAATGTTCTCCTTTAAGGCTTGTTCACAGTTCTTTTCATTGCTCTAGAGCTTGAGAGTCTGGGTGGGTGGGGACTCCGGTCTGGCAGCCAGTGACACCAGTTGGCATTGTACCAGCTCCTGTTCCCCTGAGCTCCTGGACCCTCCAAAGGCCCAAGACCTAGCTCTTCCACTCTTCTTCCTGTTTGGGCTCATTATGAAATTGCTTCTCTCTCCTTTAAAAACCCCTGATATGGGCTTTCAAAACACAGAATTAATAATAACTATAACAGTCTTTTTAAGTTTGCAAAAGGGTAGAAATACTGACTAATCAGACCAAAATAAAAAACACCTTCCACCCTAACCAGTTTGGCTCAGTGGATAGAGCGTTGGCCTGTGGACTGACAGGTCCCAGGTTCAATTCCAGTCAAGGGCATGTACCTTGGTTGCGAGCACATCCCCAGTAGAGGTTGTGCAGGAGGCAGCTGATCGATGTTTCTCTCTCATCGATGTTTCTAACTCTCTATCCCTCTCCCTTCCTTTCTGTAAAAAATCAATAAAATATATATTTTTTAAAAAGACACCTTCCCCCAAATAAATGCATAGAAAAAAAGTAGAAGTATGCTAAAATATTTATAGCGATTATCCCAGGTCGTGGGAGACATCACAGTCTTTTCTCTATAGCAAATCAAATGAAATGCCACATGACTTTATAGAGTTTTTTTCTATTATTATGAAAGCAACAAATGGAAATTAATTAAGGGCAGTTAGAGTTTCATTGGGTTCCACTTTTCTATGCCGAGCACCCATTCTTTTTATAATAAAAACGTGTTTTACAGTTTACACCTTTTTAATTTGTGAAGGAGTTAGGGCATGCTTGTCACCCGGCCTCAGTCACCTGTGGGACAGAGGAGGACAGGATGCTATGAGCTGACTGTCCCCATGGTCCCTGGTGCTCACTGGAGTGTGGGGTCAGCACTGAGCTGCGTGGTCTCTTTGGGGAATGAGTGATAAGAACATTCCTTCCACCATTCCTGAAAGCCAAGTTCCTGATTCATATGGGGGCGAGGTATTAGGGGAGGGGGGGAGTTTACCATATCACATTTTCACATTTTCATCTATCATAATTTAGATCCTTACCTTTCCGGGCTGGTGATGGATAGCCTCCAAACACATAAACACTCCCCTCTCCACCTGTACAAATGCACCAGGGACTCGGCTCCCTGAAGGCGATCAAGGTGGGAGTGAGCCTAGCTCTAAACCCACTCCTTCCCAGAGGTGAGTCCCAGGATCTCTGTGGCCAGGGAGGTGACAGTTTCTGGATGCTGTTAGCTTGCAGCAAATTGAAGTTTTGTTGTCTTATCTCTGACCAGAAAAGCCCTCCAAAAAAAATGTAGCCGGTGGGGGAGAAAGCAGGAGCCCCAGCGTCTCATTTTTAACTAGGACCAGCTGAAAAATGAAGGCAAGCACCACACAAGCCATCTTATGTCTGCCAATTCATTTCCTGGCCCCAAAAGAAAAAAAAAAAACACACGAAAAAAACCCTCATGTTTCCTCTCATGCAGGCCAAACATGGCAAAGCACCAGGGGAATTCTGAATGGAATCAATTGCACTTGTTACTAACTGAGTTTTCTTTTATTCTTATATTACCAAGGGCTGGATACTCAGCTGCAAGCAATTATAATGAAGAGTTACTGAGTAATGGTTTCCAGATTGCTCCACGATGGGGCATTAATTGAAAGGGACAATTTAAGAGCTTAGGCCATGTAAATGCATTTCTTATTCTGTCAGATTGAGAAATTTCTGGATGCAAAAGGCTGAAATGCTCAGAACTGATAAAGACTTAATAGTGCCCATTCAAACCAGCACTTTCAAAGCGAGTTTCATGTTTTTAAGGGAATAGAAAACATATTCTCTTAAATATAAAATGGTGAACCTGTGGGCTTGTTCATTCAATCAGGAAAATATTCAAAATAGCACATTTGCATGCCACACTCATAGGCATAGGCATGGTATCAAATGTTACTTGATTAGTCTGTTTCATTGCAAGGCCAGTTAAGCTTTCAAGTAAACTTTACTTTTCAGGTGGCATGCTATTATAATGTACAC